>NW_028327175.1:189594624-189948124 GCF_987537825.1 Furipterus horrens
CTCACCATATCCAACTCATCCAACTCCACATTTGCTCCTGGCCAGCTAGATGGCGCCCTCTACTGTGAGCCTGACTCAACACAAAGGAACTACACCCCCACAATGGTGTATGTAATGCACAACCCCCCTAGACTTTCCTGGGACTCCCCGGACATCTTTAAAGAAAATACTCACCTCAGGAGATCTTTGAGACTTCAGACTCTTCTGTAAATTCAGGGAGTGGAAGAGTGAAGCCTTCTTTGCCTTTCAACCAGAAAGTTGTTTGTTCTTCTTTGCCCTGTGGGAGGCAAGAGGGATAGCCAGGGAATCACAGGGGACGAGAGGCGGCCAGTGGAGCGTGGCCTCTGAGCAGACAACTCAGGTCTCCTCTGCTTGCTTACTGGAAACATTGTCTGTAGCCAGAATTGCAACTAGCCAGGAGCTGCTTCTATGCGGGAAAGGCCTTATTATAGATGAAATCTTGACGATTTCCTTGGGCTTTGCTGATAAGCCTAGACAGACAGTAACAGCCTAGGGGGTTAGGGCCAGTGGAAACTCAAGTTTTTTGCAAAGAACATCTTGAAAAAGTGGTAATACTTTTGAGGTCTTACCATGAGGAGGACCCCAGGTGAAACACCTCACCTGCATGTTCACATTTCATCCTTACATCCAGCCTTTGAGGGCAGTATTAGCACCATCCCCATTTCACAGATGATAAAACCAGTCCCCTCATTAGGCTGCTAGTAAGTAGCGGGACAGGATTCATAGCCAGGTCTACACCGCTGCCCTCTAGAAAAATCTTCCTCTTCTCTGAAGTCAGTTAATGAGATAGAGCTACCCGGGCTGGACCCAGCAAACTGAGGAACTGATGGCACCTTCTTCCCTGGACCCCCAGCGCCCCCCCAAACGCCCATTGTCATAGGAAGCACCCACCACTAGCACTGTGAACAGTTCCAAGATTTCCTGGAGAACATCTCAAGAGGGGCCCCAGAAAGGTCAACATTTATCAGAAAGGGGAGAATATGTCACGGTACATTTCAGTGACAGACTGAATGCTAGCAAGGAGGAGAAGGCCGAGGGAAAAGGAAGAGATATTTAAGTGTGCAGAGATGAGGGCCTGCTGCCCCCAGACCAGTGGGGTTTTATCCCCTCTACCTGGGCACGTTAGACTCGAGAGGAGGGGTGTAGGAGAGTATGGGCACGATAATTCCTGGGCTTGTATTTGCTGTTGTCTTGACTAGACTAGACTGGGGTGTTCAAGCAGAAACCAGAGAAGTCCATCTTTGGCCAAGAGAAAAGAGGCATCCCATAAGGGGTGGCCTGGGTGGGAGACCAGGTGTTTCCTGTCACAGATTCCATGTTTGACCATTTCAGGGGACAGTACAGTCTCCTCTGCAGGTCACAGGAGCCTCCACATAGACCATAGGGGTCTGCATGCACTACATACAGCACAGAGACTCACTCATCCTGCCCAGAGCCTCAGCCTCTCCACCCAAACGGAGCAGGCGGGCGCAGTGGGCCTGGTCTTACCTTGACAGGAATGGTGCCTCTCTTTTGCAGATCGTACCTGCCCACTGCCAGCAAGCCGTCTGCGGCGCTCTGGAAGACCTGAATCCGGAGAGCTGCCATAAACCAGTTATTGTTCAGTTACCACCGCAGTTGTGACTTTGGTACGGTGTCAGTGGGTCTAGGCAGCTCTGGAGAGGGCACGCTGCACTGCTCAAGTTCTTGGACTGCTGGCCAGTCATAGACAACCCCTCCGAAGTCTGGGACACTTGGGCTGGGGCCCCCCACCATCCAGGCGTTGCTCAGACACTGCTGGGCGCTGCTCACCCTGTGATACATTCAGTTTAGAACCAGGAAACAGAACTGACTCCATATGCAAGTAAGTACACCCCTTGGCTGGGCTCCCACTTTCAAAATGTATCCTTAAAATCTATCCTACAAAGCTAAAAGAGAGACTTTATCAACACAATAAAATTACTGTGAAACGAAAGAATTTCTGTCCCCAGGAGTTCCTGGCCATAGGTGTCTTCAGCATCACCCAAACTAAGTGTCAGAGACAGGCAAATTACCACCCACGGGCCACATCCAGCCCGACACCTGTGTTGACATATCAAGTTTGCTTGGAACATGGCCACACCCATCATTTACATATTGTAAATGGCTGCGTTCACACACAACAGAAGCTAAGCAGTTGCAACAGAGACTATGGCCAGGAAAACCTAAAATATTTACTGTCTGGCCCTGCGCGGAAAAAGTGTGCCAACTCCTGCTCTTCATTTAAATGATCTTGCTAAATGTGCCTGGCTGTTTGGAATGCACAGTTTTGGAAGGAGGCAGGGTGTTTTCGTGGCTCCATAGAGAGGTCAGTGCAAAACCCCCGTCTCCAAAGCCTGCGACCAGCGTTGCCTGAAGTGGATACTGATCTTACCCTCGAAATGAAAACCAGCAGGCAGAATGCAAATGGGTCTTCTAAAAATACCCTCTGGTTAAAGATAGGGGACTAGAGGGACAGCGATACTGCATCTGCAAAGGCCTGTAATTGATACCCACGCCAACTGCTACTTTCCATTCTGGATGCCATGTTCACAGTGTCTCCAAACAGACAGTATCTGGGCATGGTGACTCCCACCACACCGGCCACCACAGGACCTGCAGAGGGAAGAACCGATTGGCAAAAACCAGTCCCAGACTACACAATGCACATCAAGTCAACGAATGCAATTCAGTAAATATTTGTTAGTTCCATCACAGGGCCAAGCTTGGTAATAGACCTTAGGGTTTACAAAGAGGCAATCTACAGACCCCACAGACTTCTGGTGGGAAATCATATACTCATTTGTCATGAACTGAATACGTGTGTCCATCCCACATTCATGGGTTGAAGCCCTAACCCCCAATATGGTGGTATTCGGAGGTGGGGCCTTTGGGAGGAAATCAGGTTTAGAGGAAGTCATGAGAGTGGCCCCATTGTGGGGTCAGGCCTTTAAAAGAAGAGGGACAGACACCAGAGCTTCCTCTTTCCACCAGGTGAGGACACAGCCAGAGAGAGGCCCCCATCTGCAAGCTGGGAAGTGATCCTCACCAGACCCAGAACATGCTGGAATCCTGATCTTAGACTTCCCAGCCTCCAGAGCTGTGTGAAAAATGTCTGCTTTTGAAGCCATCCAGTCTATGGTATGTTGTTTATAACAACTGAGCTAGCAAAGACAGAAGTGAATGATAATATTATCCATGGCACTAGAAATGTAAACAGAGCAACAGCAGCACAAACATGGGACTGATTCATTCTGATTGGGGTGAGGTTTAATCTTACTTAATCCGTAATCGATAGGGGGGGGGGGCAGGTCCAGCTACATAATTTGCAGGCCTCAGTCAAAAATGAAAATAAGGTACCCTCTCATTCAAAAATTATTAAGAATTTCAAGACCCTGAAAGAAGATCATTAAACCAAGTGCAGGTCCTTCTGCACAAGTCTCATGCCCATGAGTTTGACAAAAACAGAAGAGGTTGAAGGGCATGTGAAGAGGCATGGAGGAAAAGCACTTCAATAGAACTCCCCTGGTTTGGGGCTCCTCCTCATTTTTGGTTCACCTTGGAGTCTTTGCGCGTCCTTGTTGTTACCAAGCAATGTAGCTAACTAGAAATATACCTGGACCATAAGGCCACCTGCTGTCTACCTGTGTGGAGGCCAATCCAGAGCCTGAGCTTCTCCTGAGGCATGTGCCCAATCTGGAACTGGATGGTGGCACTGAGGAAATGCAAGGACATTGTGGCGATCTCATCCACATGCCGAGTTCCATTGCGGATGGGAAGTCCACTAGCCACCATGTATGCATCTCCAATGGTTTCAACCTGAAAGTAAAGGGATAGCATAGCCTGGTGTTCTCCATGAGGGCGGAGGCGGGGTCAGAGATGGCAATCCCACATCACTGACCCTTGCTTTGAGGCCCCAGACTTTGAAGGGTCACACCTCCTAACCTCCACTCCATCCAAGTCCCAGCATTTTCTCAAGTTTGCTTTTGTCCTGGTTCTTCCACAAAGCATTTGTGCCCTGGGCCCTCTTCCCCACAGTCACTGCTTATTTTGCCAACCCAAGTTCTAAACCAGTTAGAGGAGGTAAAGCTTGCAGGATCACATGGCTTCGTCAAGTGGAATCCATCTAACCCAACTGAAATGTCTTCACCCCACACAACAGCTCTTATGTGCACGTGTATATATTATGCAAAAATACATGTTTATATATATGTATAAACATATGCATCTGCCTAATCTGTCTTCCTCTCTTCCCATCCTCCTAAGAAAATCAGCTTTCAGATCCCTCATTTACAACAGAGAATGAGCAACATGTCTAAGCTTAAAGTTACATACAGCCCTTTCCAGATACATTTGCATTTTAGCTGAATCCAAAGATGATGGGGTAAAGGTAAAACTTCAAGCATTAGCGAGTAGTACAAACACCTCTGTCTTCTGGTTACCATGAAATTACAGAGTCAACCAGTATACAAGTCTAACTGCTTCTAGGCTACCTCTCCCCACCATGAACACATCCTTTAGAAATACAAACTGACTTTAAATTTGCTCACGCAGAACATAACTGAGCAGATAACACTAAGAGGAAACCCCAGAGGAGACCCTCCTGAGCCAGGCAGGTTCTGTTGGGTGTATGTGATCTGCTCTTTGAGATTACCCATCCCATCCTCTCCTTCATCCCGCACAGAGGCCTGTGAGGAACCTTGGGGGATAACCATTGAGGACATGTCACTGAGGAACATGACTACCCTGTCCCTTGAATCTCCCTGGCCCCAGAGCTACAGGATCATGGTCAGACTGGTTCTCTGTGGCTGCCCACCAGGCATGTGTGAACATGGGCCATGATCTGGCCTCATCTGAAAAGTCAGAAAATACAACTGGCCATCTTCAGTGCCACCTGAATGAAGGCACTTTATCAAGTTTTTGTTATTCTTTCTCACAATCAGGTTTACTCCGGTGACCCTGTTCATACATCCCCAGAGTAGCACTGGGCAGGTGGCTGGTGTTTTACCATTAGCTATGAGTCTGATAGTTTAAACATGGGATGCTATCTTCCTGTGAATCGCTAAGGATCACAGTAACAGAAGTGAGACTCACATAAGATCTGAAGACAACCTTTAAGGAAGAGTGAACCTTCTGAACCTCTCTGAATCTGCAGGCAATATATTCAGGAGGGAAATGGAGGGATTAGCCCGGTAAAAGGTGAATGCCTCTTTTAGAACTGAGTTTACTGTGAGATAAAATAATGGAAGGAAACAGAAGGAAGAACTGATGCTTCTTGACAAGGACAGACATCTGTGATTAATCAAGTCCTTTTCCAAGAAAACAAACAGGAATAAAACATTGAGTTTCTGCCATGAAATGGGATCGAATGCCAGGCTGAAGAGGAGCCCTGTCCCTGGCCGGTGTCTTGGGCTGGGTTCAGCCTCACTCAGGCCCAGCACGCAGCCAGCAAGGAGCACCTGTTCCCTCACAGCCCAGGAACCAGGTGGCTCACCTTATCGTCGGCAGCCGTCCGTCTCGAGAGACGATGGTGTAGCTTCTTAAGAGTCTATCTGCACTGCTGAGAATGGCTGTGCAGTCCGACTCAGGAGTGACACGGTATCTGTCTCCTCCCGTGTTGAATCGACATCTTGCGATGACGCTGGAGTGTCCTCTCCAGTGAAGCTGAAGCTACAGAGCCTGGGCAGGGTGATATGGAGGGTGTGCTGTTGCCCATGCAGCAGACCCCCCCTCTCTTCGCAGCTGAAGGGTCCAAGGGAAAGACGGAGTCAATACAGCTTGGCTTCAGGTGCGCCGCAGGAGTTGTCGGTGTTGACTACAGCGTCAAGCCGCCTTAGGGACTCCGGCTCCGGATTTTCTGTCGGGGTTTACTCCCTTAGCCTTTCCCCTGAAGAGGTATGCCGCAAGGCAGCGGAGGTTTTTTGGAGTCAGAGTTTTCCTTCTCTGATGTGCCCTGACTGGAAGATCGAACCAGCGACACTTAGCTCGCAGGCCGACGCTCAATCCACTGAGCCAAACCAGCCAGGGTCGGCTCACCTTATACACATCATAATTTTTAATGATGTGATCGAATAAACTGTAGAGGTCATTGAGGAGCTTTACAACTGGTAAGGGGGAGCTGAGAGAACAGAGTTTCGTGAATCCAACAATGTCAGAGAAAAAGATGGTCACAGACTTAAAGTGTTCTGGTTCCACGGACCTTCCAGCTTTGAGCTGCTCTCCAATGAAGCTGAAACCAGAGAAAAGGGTCGTTATTAAACAGTATCATATTCTTCTAGTCTCCTGCAGACCCCTACAAAGTCACCCTAGTAGATCCTTTTGCTACAAGGGGGTTAGGCTTTTGATTAACAAAATCCATCATCTAAAGGGACTCTTTTGACACCTGTTTCTCCACCTGCATCTTCTCTAAAGAGATAGTTTAATTGGGGTAGGGGAGGAACAGGTCACACAAATGCCTTAACAAAAGATTTTCTACCTGAGGGGACTTTATTTTCCGCTATGGTTATAGAGTGTGATTGTAAAGACTTGGTGTGCAGATGTGGAAGCAAATGTATGCATTCACCAATCCATAAATCAATATTTTTACTTCCATCAACCAACCTCACATGAACACATTCAATTTCTCAACCCCATTTCTTTGCTCGAGACATATAGGAAGGGTGCAGGAATTTTAACAGCAATGCTTCTTCCAAGGATTTAAGAAGTGCACAGGTGAAAACAGAGTCAGTAAGGAAGCAAGTCTTGATGCTGTATTGTGCAAAGGTTTTGGATGTACAACCGAAACACTGGGAAGGCAGCAATTGACCAGTCTTGTGCAACTAGAGCGCCATCTAGTGGTCTCTCTCCTGTTGGTGCCCCCCACCATCTTCCACAGAAAAGACCTACAACTAGTCACCCCAAGTCAAGTCTCCCTTCCGTCACAATTCATCCTCCCTTTACGCTCCACCTTAGGGTGATGAACATACAATACAATATACCGTTAACTACTAAAAATTGTCTCAAAAAACCCTCATTTCTGACTGAGAAACCAAGTGCATGGATTTTATAGTCATTTAACATATATGAATGAATGATCCAAAAGCGAAATATTTCGAGAATTTTTATGTAGCATGTATTTTAAAGACTGAGAGCAAAAAGATTGAGCAAAGCATGTCAAGTACATGAACAAACACATGAATTCAAATAAAAATAAATAAATAAAAGTTACAGGAAAAGTTTTTAAAATAAAATGCCTACACTATTTCTATGGATTCTAGGGCCTATGTCTCTATCTCCATTGACAGGGTGTATTGAATTACATGCAACGTTACACCCATTTTAAAAGAACCTGGCGGCCTTTTAGAAAAAAGAACAAAGAAAATATTCTCTCCATTTGGAACCTCTCAGATGTCGATGCTGTTGCTTCCTGGGTCCCTTTGGGAAGGGGCCCAGCTCTCTGGAATACCTGGGCAGTATTGTGGACAGAAGCTTATCCGCCTTCTTCTTCTCTGCCATCATCTGGCTGGTCCTCTCTTGCACCGCCTCCTCCAGGCGACTTGTGTACACTTCCAGCTTGCCCACCATACTGTCCAGTATGCTTGCGTGGCTTTAAAGGAACCCAGACATGAGCGTCTTTTTCCAAGAACGTTAGCACCACAGTGGAGCACAACTTCCAACTATACATTCCAAGAAAACATCTTGCCCTTAAGGTTTCCTACTTGAGGGTTGCCAATGGACAGCAGTGAAGTGACAATGGCAAGAAGGCCACATGACAGAACAGAGCCTGCCCTTTGCCAGCTCTGTGGTCTTGATCTGTACCCTTGATTGTTCTGAATCTCAGTTTCTTCCTCTGGGAAGTGAGGATAATAATACATACCTTGCAGGGTTGTTCTAAGGATCTGGGGGGATCTTGGGTACCAAAGTACCCAGCAGGCACCCAACAAGTGGTGGCCTCTGCTGGCCTACCCCACTACCCATCATGCTTCACAGCCAATCAGAAATGTAGATATTAGGACAGGCGGTTCCTTGTTTTCTTTTCAGATGAGAGACATAGGGGATACTTCTAGATCCTATAGACTCTTGTTTCAGAAGGGTCTTCAGAAAAATTTAAATTCCTGATCTTTCAGATGAGACTGAGGGTCACACGGGAAATATACTTGCCTTGACACTGGGGACCATAACTTCTGGGTAAAAAGTCATGACATATCAACTGACCTGGCACATACCATTTAAAACTATTTTGATGTGGGAAATGCAAAATACGGGGCTGCTGTGTTACAAATGCAGTGTGAGATGGCCAGACTGGGAATAGACGCATGAATCCCGGCACAGGGCTTCTGCTACCAACTCAAGCTACTTCTAACACGCCTGTGCCTTCGCATGTTCACTGTGGCAAAAGGTGATATAATAATCCTAGTATGAAGCATGTTACTATTGAGAAAATTGAGAAGCATGAATAATTTAACTCAATAACCTCCTTTAAGGTTGGTGTATGACTCTTTATTGCATAGTTCAACCTCAGTTGAATAGCCATGACCTTTAGAATGCTGATTTGAAAAAGATTCTGAGGTCATGTCACAGATCTCCCTGGGAAAAAGGATCTTGATGGATTACTGGTGTCTAGAATGGGTGAAGGGGGGCAATGGAAGTATGACCCACTTTTGTGACATCTGTGTAAAAAGGGGAGGACTTATCAGTCACCTTTCACCAGCATGTAGCACAGTGCTTTGCATGTGGTAGGCATTGAGTATATGAGGAAGGAAGGAAGGAAGGAAGGAAGGAAGGAAGGAAGGAAGGAAGGAAGGAAGGGAGGGAGGGAGGGAGGGAGGGAGGGAGGGAGGGAGGGAGGAAGGAGGGAGGAAAAGAGGGAGGGAGGGACAAAAGGAGTGAGGGAGGAAGGAAGGAGGAAAGAAGGGAGAAAGCCATACAGAATCACCCAGAGCCATATAGTCTCAAAGTTCTAATAGATAAGTTGTTAGGAGAAATCACCTGTTGCACATCTAACTCACCCTTCGGGACTGGCTTCTTGTAGCATTTTCTTGATGGAGGGGAACGTGGGCCTTTTCTCTGGAGATTCATCCCAACATGCCCTCACCAGGACCACAATCTTTTCAATACCCTCCTCCTCTGCCAGGGAAGGTCGGCGTGGAACTGACGCTGTGGGGTATCTGATTCGGCAAATGATTTCTGAAATTCATTTTGGGTTTAGATAGGCCAACGTCAGGACTTTGAGCCATTTAGTATGCTTCATTTTTAAACAGCTGTGCTCCTAAATTTGTAAACAGAGTTTCCAAGTAAATTGAACAGATTAGAATTTCAGAGAAATCAGTATATTTTATAATATCCTGAAGCCTCCTTGAAAAATGAGGAATAGGTGAAAATAATGTAAGTAGCCCCTGATTAATCTGTTTTTAGATTAATTTCCTTCTAATAAAACTTTTCTTAAAGTGAAGCATATCTCTGTTTGATTTCAGAAGTGTATAAGCATTTTATGTTCTTTATACAATGTTGCATTTGATAAACATTACATAAAAGGTATTTAAACAAATAACAAAGGTTACTTATGTATCCTGCCTCTGTATCCGACTTCCTATAGCTACTTCCCTTCACTTTCTTACTGGCTTCTACCAAAATTTATTTAATATTCTGCTTAACCAGATTTTGTAAAGGAAATATTTTAAGAGCAATGTACACATGCTTTGGTATGAAAATACTGTACGTGCAACAATATGGATGAATCTTAAACATATATTATTAAGTATAAGAAGATAATGTGTAAAGGCTCAATTCTGTACGATTCTTTTTATGTGACATTCTGGAGAAGGCAACATTATAGAGACAGAAAATCCATACGGGGCTGCTAGGAGTTTGGGGAGAAGAGAGGGTTGGATAGATGAAGAAGGACTAGAATTGTTCCTTGGGAGATGAAATTCTTCTGTATAGTACTATAATGGTGGATACATGGCACTACCTATTTGCCAAAGCACAAAGAGGGAACCTTAAAGAACGCTGATTTAAGGAAAATAAATTGGGTTGGATGACCCCAAGGTAGAATGCAGACTCATGACACAGCAATCTAACCTTATTACAAATGTATGACGTAACCTCACTGAAGGGGGTGCAGGTGGGGGACATGCTGACTTCAGAAACTTTTGAAATGATTAGAAACTGTAAGACTGAAGATAAGAGGAACTGGTCATAATTACTGTATTCCTGTTGATGAGAATGCCTCTCACAGGGGCACAGGCCAACAAGTCTGAAAGTCGTCGGCAACCGTCCGTCTCGAGAGACGATGGTGTAGCTTCTTAAGAGTCTATCTGCACCGCCGAGAATGGCTGCGCAGTCCGACTCGGGAGTGACACGGTATCTGTCTCCTCCCGTGTTGAATCGACATCTTGTGATGACGCTGAAGCTACAGAGCCTGGGCAGGGTGATATGGAGGGTCTGCTGTTGCCCATGCAGCAGACCCCCCCTCTCTTCGCAGCTGAAGGGTCCAAGGGAAAGACGGAGTCAATACAGCTTGGCTTCAGGTGCGCCGCAGGAGTTGCCGGTGTTGACTACAACGTCAAACCGCCTTAGGGACTCCGGCTCCGGATTTTCTGTCGGGGTTTACTCCCTTAGCCTTTCCCCTGAAGAGGTATGCCGCAAGGCAGCGGAGGTTTTTTGGAATCAGAGTTTTCCTTCTCTGATGTGCCCTGACTGGAAGATCGAACCAGCGACACTTAGCTCGCAGGCCGACGCTCAATCCACTGAGCTAAACCAGCCAGGGCATAAGTCTGAAAGTACACTACACATATACACATATACAGAATTGAACAAACAAATAAATGGATGGTGGGAGCCAGGGTCTCACTGTTGCAAAGGGCGGTTACGGATAAGCAATGAGGGAGAATAGAATAAGTGACTCACGGGGCAATGACCTTGGAAACATCAGTATGAACTCATGTTTAGCTTACTATATATACAGATGAGTGGATACAGATAAACTCATATATATATACATACAAGTTAGTATATGCACACATCAGAAACACCTAGCAGGGGGCTTGTTAAAATGCAGATTCCGGACCCACCCCCACAATGTCCAAATCTGAAGTTCTGGATCAGGGCTGAAGATGTGCATTTCCAACAAGTCCCCAGGTGAGGCGGCTGCTGTGGGTGCAGGGACCACACTGGACGAGTGCTTCGCAAACTGTGGCTCTTCAGCACCACCTGGGAACTTGATAAAAGTGCAAATAACCAGCCCCTGCCCCAGACCTACTGAGTCAGAAACCCTGCGCGTGCAATCCAGCAATTCTGTTTTAACAAGCCAGGCAATTCTGATGCCCACCAGCATCTGAGAACCACTGGTCTGGTGTGTGCAGAGAATTGGTACTTATTCAGTTCCTGGCACGTAGGATTATTTGTATGGGGAGTATGAGAAGCCAATGGCAGAAGCACGCTTGTCCATAAAGGGGACACACACTGAACTTTTCCTGGTTGCAGTCCTGTGTATACATTCTCCCACGGAGCTGGCTCTCAATTAACTTTGTGGCAGAGGACTCCACCAAGGGGGATATTCTGATTGTCCTCAGTCTTCTCACCCCCGCCCAGCTGGCACAGTTAGGGGGCAGCTGGGAGGGGGTGAGGTAGGTGGGCTCCTGCCTGGACTTAGCCTCGGAGGATCTGTGTAGCTGCTTGTTTCCCAAGTCAGATGCACCTGGATCTTGGATTAACCTTTTGGGATTAGTCTTATTTCTGCTTCATTTAGAAGCAGATTTAGAGGCAGATTTAACCATGCATGCCCTGGGCCCCAACTTCTGAAAGGCCCTGCAAAACCCCAACTCTACACTTTTTTCTAATGACACAAATTTTGGTTTCATATGTGCAATTTTAATTATGTACAAGTTGTAAACTTGCGGGGCCCTTCAGAAGTCGGGGCCCAGGGCGCATGCCCGGTGCTCCCGCCGTTAAATCCACCTCTGCATTTAGCCATAAATTAGAAACTGGAATCTACTTCCAAAGCAACTTCACACATTCAGAAAGGCTCCTGACTTGAAAAAGGCTCCCAGGAATGCATATCATGATCTGAAGGTGAGACTTGAGTTAGGCCATTGGTGATGGACTAGAAATGGTAGGCAAGGGAGAAAAAAGGGGAAAAAAGATCAAGATAGAAAGATGGGCTGGGTGTCCATAGAAGCGCGCGCACACGTGCACGTGCGCGCGCACACACACACACACACACACACACACACTCAGGCGCACATCCCTATCTTCTCTCCGAGACAGTGGTTCTCAAGCTGGGTGCCATATTAGCATCACCTGGGAGCTTTAAAAACCCGGATACCCAGGTAGGCATCAGAACGTCTGAGGCTGAGATCCAAGCATCAGTAGTTATTAAAGTTCCCCGTGTAATTCCAATGAGTAGCCAAGGTAGAAAAGAGCAGTCCCAAGGGGTTACATTTTTCTAATCTTGATCAAATTTAGCTCCATTTCCTACTAATTTTACCCTTAATTCTCTGGTCGAATGTATTAAGAGATAGATAACTTAGCCTGCTGCCCCGCCCCCCCAAAAAGCCAGAATATATCCTTTGTGAGTATACAATTTGGCAGCACTTAGCACACACACAAAAAATATTAAATATATTTTATATGAATTTACTTATTGATTTTCATGGACAGAAATCCATCCTGAAGAAACATTCACATATGTCCACAAAGATATAAGGGTGCTCATTGAAGCAATTTATAATAGCAAAAAATGGCAAACAATCAAAATGTGTATCAATCAATAATATAGGGCAGAGCCTCACAATGAAAAATCGTGTGGTTCTTAAGAAAGAATGAGGCAAATTTGCATATGCAAATGTAAGGTGAGAGATACTCAGGCAGAGGGAAGAGCATGTGCAAAGGTTCTCAGGTGGAAGTGTGTCTGGCATGTTGGAGGCACATGACTGTGGCCAGTGTGATTGGAAGGAAAAAGCCATGGGAGATGGAAGTAGAGAGGTGTAGTGGGCTGAATGGTGGTCCCCAAAGACACATGTCCATGTCCTAATCCCCAGAACCTTATCTGAAAAAAAAAAAAAAAAAAAAAAGGTCTTTGCAAATATAACTCAGAGTCTTGCATTGAGGAGATCATCTTGGATTGTCCAGGTGGGCCCTAGTCTAATGGTAAGGGTCCTTAAAGGGGACAGACAGCAGAGAGAAATTTCAAGGAAGTGCCAATGTGAAGGTGCGGGCAGATTGGAGCCACGTAGCCTCAAGCCCATGAAGGCTGGGCAGTCACCAAAAGCTGGAAGGATCAAAGAATGGATTGACCCTTGAGCTTCTAGAGGAAGATGACCCAGCTGAACCTTGGTTTTGGACTTCTAGTCTTTGAAACTTGAGGAAATACATTTCTGCTGTTTCAAGCCAGCCTGTAGGTTTGTGGTAACTTGTCCTAGTGGCCCTAGGCCACCAACATAGGTCACTGAGGCAGGTTTAGAGGCCTTTGGTGGTCTTGTAGGCCATTGTGAAGACTTTGTTTTCACTCCCCAAGTGGGAAGCCAGCAGAGGATATTGTGTAGAGAATCAACACGATCTTACACATTTTCTAACAGAATCTGGCTGCTGTTATAGAATAAGTCACCTAATTCTGAGTTCCTTGATTTTTTAAAAATCAACTACAACCATTTTCTAATTCTTTTAAAAGATGTGTTTAAAAATAAGTGTGAAATAAATTGTAAATTAATACACATTTAATAAAACAATCAATGAAACAAGCATTTACAAAGTACCCTGATAACTAAAGCCCGCAGGAGATGCTCCCAGCCTTACCGTCTGGTGTCTCGCTGCGGTCGTCAAAAGGCCCATGATCGTGCTGGTGAATCAGGTCCCTCATCAGAACAGCAAAGCTGTAAACATCTCCCTTTGGGGTGCCTGACCGGGGCGCCTCTTGGAGCCGCAACAGCTCTGGGGCAGTCCAATAGAGCTCTGCAAAGCACCGAGACATTGGCCTGCAGTGAGAAAGCTTTTGGGCAGAACCAGAAAGCCACCCTTTCGATCTCAGGGGAGCTCAGGAGAAAGTAAAGCCTCCAGCCTCTGAAAAGTCAGCCCCCGTGGAGCCTGACTTAAAGGGGAACGAGGGGTCCATGTGTGACTATAGAGAATATAAGCAGGAAGGACGGACATTAAGAGGTTAACAGTGGTTAACTCATGGCTATGCAGAGACAGATGGTTTTTCTTTTCCTTTTCCTTTTCTGAATTGTCTCTATAACATAAAATGAATTGGTGTAAAGTGAACAGTTTAGTAGCTTTTACCACATTCACAGTGCAATCACCGCCTTGATCCAGTTCCAAAACATTTCCATCAACCAGAGTAAAACCTCATACCCATTAAGCAGTTTCTCCCTTTTCCCCTCTATCCCCAGTCCCTGAAAACCACCAGTCTGCATTTTGTCTCTAGATTTATCTGTTCTGGATATTTTATACACTTACATTTATTTGCAGTGAGGTGTATAGGTTTATGTTATTATAGGTTATAGTCATTAAAATAAAATATATCAGAGGATGCAGAAGCAGGAGCAGCTACTAGCAGGTTTTTAATTGCCGCCTTTGTCTTTCTCTGTAAAACACATCCTATCCCACGTTACAGAACCCCCCACATGCTCAGCAAAGCGGCTGGCCATGTGCTGCTCCAGAGAGAGGTGGCCAGGGATAAGGGTGCCGGGCTCAGTAGGGCCCGGACAGGTGCGAGGTGAGACACAGAGCACTCAGTTAACTCTGGACACAGAGGAAGAGTCCCCAAGCCTCAACTACTCACATGAAAAGGAGGGTTCAACTCCAGACGGTGGGTCTTACCAGAACCACTGGGAGCTTTTAACAATGATACGATGCCCACACCCATCTTCTGATTCAGTGGAGGCAGGGTGGGACCCAGCTACTTATATATTTTTAAAAGCTTCTCAAGTGATACTGAAACACAGAGAGAACAGAGAGCTGCTGAACTCTCCATCCTTAAAGTGTGTGGCAGATTGTCATCCTATGCTGAGAATGTAGGAAGCTGTGATGGAACAGAGAGGACTTCAAACAAGGATAGTGACTTGTTTCAGGTTGCCCAGCTGAGCCGGCATGACAACTAGTTCTCCTAACTCAGACATCACACCAGGGACTCCAGCCACCTGTTCTCATCTCCTTGGGGGAACAGAATAGCCACAGGCCACCAGCTCCAAAGGAGGCCCGTGTGCAGGCACCTGTACACGTGGGCATCAGGAAGCAGCAACGGGCTAAGGAAACTCTTTACCACTCTGCCCATAGCTAGTGGGTCCAAGACCTGCCAGTGGCTACCTGAGTGGTCCATTGTCTTCTCATATGTTCTGTATGTCTGGCCATGCTTGAGTTCCCACAGGCCAAACCCCGACAGTTTCACCTGCATCTGACCATCCACCAGGCAGTTGGAAGGCTTCAGGTTGCCATGGGACCTCAGTGGGCTCCTGTGAAGGAACAGCATGCCCTGGGAGAGTAAAAAAGAGCAAGTGAATTCGAGCAGGTGCCGCTGGATGCCAGTGGAAGGGGAATCAGGTGGAAAGGAACACAGACCCAGGGTAGGGAACATAGCTACGCTGTTCATTTATCCAAGAGCCACTGACACAGCCCCTCACCTCAGAGTCAACCTGGACACTCAAACAGAAGAAAACAATGTCTGGTGTGGAACTATGAAGGCAAGACCAGCTTAAAATAACTATAGTTCAAATCCCAGCTCTACCCCAGAGGAGAGGGCAAGTTACCTTACCCTAGTCAGCCTCATCCTTCTCACAAAAATGGAAATGACAATGAACCCTACCTCATAGGCAAGCCATGGAAATTAAATGTAATAATGCAGGTGAGACACCAGACACAGTGCATGACACAAATATCCACTTAAATTATAATGAAAAATTTGTATAGATATGATAAAGAATATGTACTTAAGGTTAGGGGATGGAGGGATTAAGCAAAAAAGGAAAATGGACTCACGGACATGAGCAACAGTGCGGTGATTTCTGGTGGCGGGTGGTATTAGAGGACTACGGTAATGGGAAAAGTATAATAAAGATTGCGTTTTTTTAAAAAGAAAAATCTTTCCAAGAAAAGTGAGCCAAAAAGGCAGTGACATTAAGAGCCAAGACCTGGAAACAACTTAGGTGACCTTCAATGAATGATTAGATAAAGGAGATGTGGTACATATATACAGTGAAATACTATTCAACCATAAAAAAATGACATTGCTGTTAAGAACAACGTAGATGGATCTTGAAAGTATTATGTTAAGTGAAATAAGACAGAAAAGGACAAGACCCATATGCTTTCACTCATATGTGGGGTATAAAATAGAAAGCAACAAACAAACCAGACAAATGCATAGATATGGACAACAGCATGTATGATGATTACCAGAAGGGAAGGGGTGAGGAGCAGATAAAGAGGGTCAAGAGGCTCAAATACATGATGATGGAAGGAGACTAGACTTTGGGTAGTGAGCACAATGCAATATATAGGCGGTGTGTTATAAAATAAAACTGTACACCTGAAGCTTATATAATGTTATTAAACAATGTCACCCCAATAAACTTAATTTAAAAAATAAATAAAGGTAGTGACAGTTCCTACACATCAAGGAGATGGGGGGGAGGGTCTTCCCATGGGCAGAGAAGGGTTTAAGGAAAGACCTAGAGTTGAGGAAGGAAACAATAATTTGGGAAGGACAGGTAGAAGAAGAGATCAGTTTGGAAAATGAGAACTGTCATATCTGAAACATGATTAGCAAGACAGATGTTTGTATTTCTCTGGTATTTCCAAGGGCAGACCGAGAAGTAGTGAAATCAAACTTAAGGGAAAAGGGTTAACTGGGACCCATTGTTTGTCATTTGGTTTTTCCTTACTTTCCTCATGAGAAAGCATTTAAATAATATTCATTTAACAGGGTCAGTTTCTTGGATTTAAAACACTGACATAAAGGCTCTCTATATCTTTAATCTGCTTTTACCAGATCTTTTTCTTCTTTTAAGTTTCGAGTGTATACCTTATGCCAGGTAGCATTCTAAGTCCCTTAAACTAGTTCGTGTAACCTCTGGCAACCCTTAGAGGCAGGTGGTACTCCTGTCAACCTGATTTTACAGCTGAGAAAGGGGAGAAATGAACTTGGCCACACAGCCGGCCAGCGATGTAGCTGGATTTGGGAATCCTGGAGCATGATTCTGCTCCTTTGCTGATAAAAGAAGCCTATGAAGGGCAGAGGGTGACAAGTGATGATTTCATTTTAGCCACGAGGGTTCATGGACATCCAGACTCTAATGTGGGTTCATGATGAACAAATAAGTAACCATAAACTTTTTTTTTTGAGACTTACTGTGCACTACGCATTGAAGTACTGGGAACAGTACTTCACATCATATCACATTTAGCCTTTCCTGGGGTAGGTTGAGATTCTTTTTCTCTGTTTCACAACAAGAAAACTTAGGGTTTTAAACTGCTTCCAAGGAGTGGGGTCCGAGATGGGACACAAACCCAGACTGGGTTGCCTGCAAAGCCAGCTTCTTCTAAACCACTAGATTTTGCCGTTTTCAGCACCCTGGGTGATTATAGAGGAAGAGGGTGTGTCAAAGTGCACCTAATTCTCCTAACACCCTTATACAAGAACGGTCAGGTTCAAATGACTCTCCAGCCCAGCTGAGAAGGGGGTGAAGTCATTCATGGGCGTGGCCATGAGGAGGTACCGCCCTCAATGTTCCAGTAAGGAGGATCATGTGGAAGCCTCCTGCATGAACTGTTGCACCCAGAGACAGGGTTCTTGAACCTCTTGGGCACCAGCTAAGGGACTCACCTCTTCCTCCAGCGGTGATGACAGGCTGAGTCACTGTCTCACCTTAGCAAGAGCCCTCAGCCAATATTGACTTAAAAATACAGGCTAATACAGGAAGTATTAATAAGGAAACTTACAGGATAGTGAATACCTCACCTTTGCCCCCTCTGCCCTCCCCAAATCAAGATGTTGTATTCTTTTATCAACGTGGCTTGTGTGATAAGAAAGTTGAATCACATTTTGGAAATGCAACCCACTCAACTGGACCTGGAAGAGCCTGGTCGGGCTGCCTCTGGAACTTCTCTATAGAGAACCAATCCACGTGGCAATGGCGAATGTAGCTCAGCTCTGGTTCGGAAAACAGACAGGCGCAAGGTGGCACACAGGAGCCAGGCCCGCAGATGGGCTTTCCCATGGGAGCCAGACTTGCATTGTATCTAGACTGCATAAAAGCTTGCTTTTGCTAAAACTCCCTCACCCTGAGTTGGAAACAACAAATGTTTAATGTACAATTTTAAAATACTTTCTGAGCTTTTTCAAGGACAAGATATCACTAGTTCACCCATCCTTATTTCTCCCTTCTACGCACGACATTCTTTTCTGTAAGGCATAATCATCTAAAGCAACCTTGCCTTTAGCATAATGAGTTATGGCTTTATTTAAGGTAATCCACTTGGAAAGCAATAAAAGCCTGTCCAGGCAGGGTCGGGGTGTTCTCTCACCTAAAGAGTGGCCAGGCCACTCTGTCCCTTTTCTCCACAGGATTCATGTAGTCCGTGTGAATTTGTTTGTTACATCCACAGCACCACAGACCCCGCTGGCCGGAGTCCACGACACTTCTCCAGGGAGGCACTCACTGGCCAGTCTGGCGTTGAAATGTGGGGAGACCTGAGTCCAATCCAGAGTTCTCGCCAACCCCACAGAGTCCTCTCCATGCATCAGGACAGCCCCTGACACACACGACCATCCCTTGCCTTGCTAGTTCCAGGCCCACCCTGGGCAGGAGATGTTTATTTTACATTCTGGTTGCCACCGATCACCCCCAACAACAGGAATATCAGTAGAGCTCATTCCATTAGAGCACAAACCACTTGTCTGGGGCTCCTTGGAATCCTAGGTCTGTAGTTCTCTCTGGGCAATAGCACGTATCTATCTATTGTGGTGGTTGTTTTTCCAGCTTGATGGAAATGCATGAGTATATGTACATTGTCAGAGAACAAATAGAACTATGAGAGATGCGTGGTTTATGTGCCGGATGTTGTACATGTTGGCAATTCTATGACCTACCCATCTGCGAGTTATGTTTATTCCCCTATTAGAAAGTTGGGGGCGGCCCACAGGGCTCCTATCTCTGGATCCCACATCTGTCCTCTCTGGTACTTGACAGGGAGTAAACATAGTGTAGCTCAGCTATAGAGACAGACTGTCTGCAAGCTCCAAACTGCCTCTTAGCAGTTGGGCAGGTTACATGACCCAGCTAAGCCTCACTAGAACCCAGTTCTAGGTCACTGGCTTGGTCCTCTCTGTAATGGTAAAAGCAGATGCACTCACTGAGTTTTGAAAGAACAGCTCGATTTTAGCCCAGGTTGAGGAGATCTGCCTCAGGTCCATACTGACATGGCCCATCTGACTTATCTCCCATCTGTAAAATGGGGATAATAGATCAAGCTTATAATTTGTTGTAAAAATTAAGTAAATTAATATATGCAGGCACTGAAAAGTATTGGGTCCAAAGTAAATATATGGTAGCTATTATTATCCTATTTATACAGCCACCACAGGCCTCTTTGCCCAAAGTAAGGATTCTGCCTGCTTATTTAAATTCACAGAGCTGTGTGCCTTGTGTAATAGCTTTGTGAGTGTTATGGCTCTGATCCCTGCTTTCTGAGGAAAGGAGTCAAGGACCAGGGAAAAGGAAGGAGTATTAGGAATCCTTTCTCCAGCTGCTTTATGGTCTAATAATTAGATTTTCTTTTGAGTAAAAAGCTCCATCCTAAAATGCAAATATCCTGATTTTCCAGATTGGGTAAACCTAGCATCCCTTCCAACTTCAATATAAAATACTTTACTCAAAATCCTTTGAGATCAAGGAGAGAGAAAAGAATGGAAAATCTGACTGAAGTGGTAGATTTTATTTTTCAAATTAGAATGCATGGGAAGATTTTTGTGTGTGTTTTTTGTTTGTTTGTTTTGTTTTTTTGTTTTGAAGTGGTAGATTTTAGACGTGGGATCAGAAGAGAAGATCTGAGGAGGATCAGAATTTTGGGGAAAATTTTGGCTTGATTTAATCCATAACACAAAACAATTAAAAAACTTTGTGGTATTTGTTTTCTTTTAAAGTTTAGGTCATACTCACAGTGACTATGTCATACGCAAAGGAGAGCTTGAATACCCAATCCATTTCATTATCTGAACTTCTCAAAACATCCTGAAAAACACCGTTATTTAAAATATTACCAGTGACTCAACAGTGAGCACTTCGTATGTTAAATGGGTTTGGTCTAAAACACTGGGTGGTTTTGACCAGAACTAATACAATCTGAGACGCAGTTGAAAATTTTTTCTGGAAATATCATAGCCTGACTCAATATTGAGAAAGTTACAGTCTTGAGTTTTACGAACACATCCTTGTTCCTGATAGAAAGTGGATGGTCATATACCATTGGTAGCATGGGCCCAGTAAGCAATTTAGGGGTAGCTGTGACAGCTCAGGAGGTGAACCCAGGCTCATGCTTTCCATCCAGAACAAAGGAAACCAGACACTTGGCAACTCTACTGCTAATCTGATCCCCTGAAGGCAGCCCAACAAGATAATTCAGGTCTTGCAATTAGACCAGAGAGGAACTGTTCTTGGATGAAGGGGCAAAAGCATTGATAAGGTTCTTCATTAGCTGCTGCTAATCAAACCTAAGGTAAGATTTGCTATTTTACTTACTTTAAGGCTTCCTTTTTTGCAATACTGAGTGATAATGCAGATGTTGGGTGGTTCTGTGCAAATACCAAAGAAGAGAACAATATTTTCATGCCTCAATTCATACACCTGAAAATAATAATAGTAGCAATAGTGTGTGATTATATTATGTCTTCTGTGCTAGGGACTACGCTATGTGCTTTACATATTTCCAGTTAGTTCTCCCAAAGACCCTGTGAATTAAGAACTTTAACTGCTCCCATTTTACAGATCAGGAAACTGATGTCCAAAAGGTAAAGTAACATGTCGAAGATCATATCACTTGTTAGTGGCAAAGCTGGGAGGCAAATCCAGACAGTCGGCCTCTGGCATATAACCAACAGGAATGATCAAAGTCTAACCTTAGCCACGGGGATTAACTAAAATCACGTCACAGCAAATAGACACAGTCCTGCTTCCTGGTGTTTAGGACTGTCAATACTGGTGTGTGGGCCATGGCAGATCACAGATTTGGAGCAAGAAGCCAGATCCCATGAACCTGACTTCCTCTAAGGGCCAGGTTCAAGGGAGGTGAGCAGCCATCATAGATACAAAGCCTAAAGATGCAGAATTAAGGCCAGGAAGAATTAAGGGAAATGAGCAAGGCTAGGAGGTATCCTAGGCCTTCGGTGCCTGAGTCAAGTCACAAAGTCTGAGTTCTAAAGTATGGGCTGTTGGAGGGGTGCAGATGATGAGCCAAGTTAAGGGAAGTTGATTTCCATCCATGTTCCTTTGGACCGGGGCTACTCCTACGCCAGGTGGAAACAGGGGAACTGGCAACTAGAGCCAGAGAACAGCGCCACTTTGTCTCCTCCCGGGGTGGGGGTGGGGGGACCTCACCAGCCTGATTTCCTGCAGCACAGATGGCTTCCTGATCCAGGCTTCTGCTTGGTCACCAACATAGCAGATGGCCACATGGTTTCCCTAGAACCAGAGACAAAGTGGAACGTTCTTAACCTAGGGTGATCCAGAAAAAGCTTTATTTGGAAAGAGCTAGGAAAGAGAGCAGGAAGACAGGGAAGAAGTCAGCCTATGAAAAGGATCGTCAAGCTCCTCACTCCCCAAATCAGCCCTAGGGTGGCACTGTACTACTTCTAGGTACTGAGCTAGCTGCTCAACACATAAGATCCCATTTAACAGGCATCATAGTCCTGCAATGTGGGAATGATTAGCCCATTCCCAGATGGGATCACCGAGATTAGGTAACTTGTCCAAAGTTACACATGTGTAGGTAGTATGGCCAGAATTGGAACATCCCATTATCATTCAGAGGAATACTGAGCTGAGGTCATAAGAGTAAGTCTGGAGTCAGACACCTGGTTCAAAGACCATTCTTACCACTTACTACCTACATAACCTTGAGCAAATTCCTGGCTGGTTTGGCTCAGTGGATTGAGCGTCGGCCTGCGAGCTAAGTGTCGCTGGTTCGATCTTCCAGTCAGGGCACATCAGAGAAGGAAAACTCTGACTCCAAAAAACCTCTGCTGCCTTGTGGCATACCTCTTCAGGGGAAAGGCTAAGGGAGTAAACCCCGACAGAAAATCCGGAGCCGGAGTCCCTAAGGCGGTTTGACGCTGTAGTCAACACCGGCAACTCCTGCGGCGCACCTGAAGCCAAGCTGTATTGACTCCGTCTTTCCCTTGGACCCTTCAGCTGCGAAGAGAGGGGGGGTCTGCTGCATGGGCAACAGCAGACCCTCCATATCACCCTGCCCAGGCTCTGTAGCTTCAGCTTCACTGGAGAGGACACTCCAGTGTCATCGCAAGATGTCGATTCAACACGGGAGGAAACAGATACTGTGTCACTCCCGAGTCGGACTGCACAACCATTCTCGGCGGTGCAGATAGACTCTTAAGAAGCTACACCATCGTCTCTCGAGACGGACGGCTGCCGAGGAACCTTGAGCAAGGGATTTAACCTCTCCAGGCTTCCATATCCTCATCTGTATAATGGACATTAAAAATAAAACTGATCTCATAGTATTATTGTGACGATTAAATCTCAAAATATGTTAACACTGTTAACTAAATGCCTGGCACATATCAAGTTTTCAGTAAATAGAATATCTTATTGTTATTACCTGTTGAGTCTGCTTTTAGAGAGTCACTTAACCAATCACCACAAAAATATACCATAACCTGGAATGATCTGGGGAGAAGGGACAGAATCTGGACATGAGAGAAGGTAAATCTCACTATGAATTAAATGTCCACCCAAGATCTTCCACTTTTACTGTGGAATTAATTGCAAAGAACTCAGGACTGTGATAGGAACGCCAAGGAACAGGGGATCCTTGTGGGATGAAGGAAAGGCTCCTTGGAAGAGGTGATCCTTATACTGAACCTTGAAGGATAAGAAGGTTCCAGTGAAACATACATGGTATAATCAGCAAGACCAACTGGATAAGTATAAAATGTTAGTCAAGAAGGAAAAAAAGGTTCTGAAAGTAGGCTGGGACCAGGCAGTAGAGATCCTTGAACCCCTTGTTGAAGGGTTTGGGAATTTTTATACAGTAAACAGAAGTGGGGGACTAAGTGATGGTATTTGAAGGAGAGGAGGGGAAATATTTCAGGAAGATTAACCAATAATGACATGCCATAGATGGCTGGTGGACTGTGATATATCAATAGTTTTGTATGAAAGGAGGTCCTCTGGGTTTTATGGGTGATAATGTCCAAGGAGGTTTTTTTGGCATCTGAAAACTCAAGCAAAAATTTAGAAAAATAGGTTCAGTTGCCTAGAGAATGGGTTGGCTCTAATCTTTGCTAAACCTAACTTAAAGCAAGAAACAAATCATCCCTTGCTTGGGGCTTTCTGCCCTTATTCTCGGGGACTTCCATTTCAAAGAATAAATATAGATTTTTTTCCTTTACAAAATTTGCCTCCAGGGGACCTGACCTTCTGAAGGAGTGCTAAGTAGAGACAGCCATCACAGTCAACATATGGAAAGGAGGGTGAGCGGGGGCAGGCAAGAATTACGTTGCAGGTTTTAGCAGGTACCAATTTATACAGTAGAAGCATCAATACCCATGACTGATTCATCAGTGCCAAAGTGCCCAAAATGAAACAATCCATGCTCTAGGATTCTACTGTCCAATTAGATAGCCACTAGCTCCATGTCAGCAATTAAATGAAAATTATATACAATTTCAAATGCAGTTCCCCAGTCATACTAATGTTTAATAGTCACGTGATAGTAGTGGCTACCATATTGGAGTAAGCAGATCTGGAATATTACCATAATCATAGAAAGTTCTATTTGACAAAGATGAGTCTAATACAGAAGCCAGCATAGGAATGGCCTAGGAGTTGATTAGGGAAAATGCAGAATCTCAGGCCCCACCCCAGACCTGCTGAATGAGAATGTGCATTTTAACAAGGGCCTCCGATAATTCATAGGCACATTAAAGTTGAGAAACATGAGTCTGGAGTCAGAAGACTACCTGGCATTTACTTGGAGAATGCCCCCCGACTCAGAATGTCCTGCCTGGCAGGAAGGACATACACCGAATGGGACAGAGACACACACTTCACGCAGCCAGCTTGCATTTACAAGTACCTGGTAAAGCCCTACTGGAGCATAGGAAAGCTCTTCTCCCTGCTGGCTCTTGGCAAAGGATCCGAAGTCCCCAGAAGTCATCACACTAGATGTGTTGCTGCTGTTTCCTCTCAACACAGATGTGCTTCTCTGGGATGGCTGTAAAACAGTACACCATCCAGGTGCACTCAGGAGCATGAGTAAATAATGAAGACACTGTATTTTGTAGATGAGGAAAACTACCAGGGTAGAATCAGGACTCAAACGCTGTCTCTCTGACAGGAGGTGTGATCGCCTAATTTCTACACACATCACTTGCATGTGTACCACCATGGACAGTGTCATGGCTAAGAGGGCAGGCTCTGGGGTCAGACTAGCTCTGGTTCTGGCATTTAATTAGATGTATGACCCAATGCTGGAGTTATATTCCTAAATAAATAGCTAACTATGTTACCTCTCTGTTTAATACATCCAGCATCTCCCCAACACCTAGAGAACATCTTTAAAGCAAAGGAATCTTGTTTTTCAAGGAGAGTCTTCGTGGGAACCCTAATGTAGAAACCAGGGAGATCAGAGCTGCTTTGGTTGAAGAGGGAAGAGGAAGGCTCAGAATTCTGTCCATCACACCTTTACCCTTAATGTATTATTCACCCCATGAGCAGACCAGTGAGCCCCAGAATCCCCAAGGACATTTGAAAATAACTTACTGATAAACCCCAATCTCCTGGTTTTAGCATTCCAGAGCCTCCCTGACTTGGTACCTGTCAAGTCACATTTTTTTCTTTTTTGAAAAATCATAACTCTTTTATTGAATAAATAGTATATGCAAGAATATCAATAAAAGGAAACTAATTCTACAAACTATGATTTGGAATATAAAGCCAATATAACAGGAACAAAATATACATATTATTAGAGGAACATTTGATTTTGACCCATAATAAATTCCTTACCTTTACAATTAACCTAAATGTCTGTTAGAACAAAACCATATTCATTGGTCTAATTTTAGTACTTTTTATAAAAGCAACAACATTCTAGAGAGAACACCCTTTTTTTTTTTTTTTGCTTTGATATATTTAAGATTCACACATTCCTTCTGATACGTAAATTCTGATTCAACAGTAGCTTGACATACCTTGTTATTCTCTTTAATATTTTGAGTAGGGTGTACCACTGAAAAAGTTCTAGCTGAAATTGTAAAATTGCTGACCTTTTTTTTTTCTTATTGATTTTAGAGAGAGAGAAAAAGAGAGAGAGAGAGAGGAAGGAATAAAGAAACATAGCTTTGTTGTCCCACTTATTTATGCATCCATTGGTTGATTCTTGCATGTGCCCTGACTGGTGATCAGACCCACAACCAATGGAGCTACCCAGCCAAGGCTGTAAAATTGCTGATCTTTGAAATGAAACTTACTTTAGTTTTGGGTTTTTAATAAATTGACATGAAAGTAAAATTGACCCTCTCTCTCTGTCTCTCCTAGAACTGAGAGCTCTTCTTAAAGAATAGAACTTCAAGTCTATCTTTCTAGTCTAAAGAACATTTTTTACCAACATTTCTGGTTAGGTGAATAATCAACATAGGCTTTCAAAGATGACAGTGTTTGATATCAATAACAAAAACAAAAAGGAAAGAAAGAAAAGACATTTGAAAATTTCAAGCTAAAATATGCATTAAAGACAGGCATGGCAGTACTTTTTGAAATTACAGTATTCCCTCACTTATCGCAGGTATTACATTCCAGACCTCCCCGTGAAGTAGGAACCTTACATTTATTCTACACCCTTAAACCTACGTAACTTTAACAACATACGTATACAGTACCACAAAATCCCGTGATATAGTGAAAAATCTGCGATAAATAATTAAATATAAGATTTTTAAAAATCCCACAATACAGTAAGGCCGCGATAAGTGAACCGCGATATAGCGAGTGTATGTAAATATTATATGCTTATCAAATAATGCCATGCTTATTAAATGCATAAATGCATGCCATGCCTCCCAGCTCTGAGCACCCCACCCTGCGTTACTTGCATCCTGGTCACCAATAGCAAACTTGCTCTTCCCAAATGGCACCTCTCCTCTGAAGCCTTCACAATGCTGAGACATTGAATCCCTCCATCTGCAAGGCCCCTGTCTCACTGTGCAGACACCTCTCGTTGGCAGTGCACCCCATGCCTTGAGCTATGTTTGGCCATAGTAGACATGAAACACGTGTGTGTTGAGCAAAGAAACCTTATTGTCTTAGTCATCAGTAGATTAAAGGAGTTACTGTGGTTTTGAAAATAACTAGATGCTTTCCAAAAAAGCTTTAATATTTGAGCTTTCACCCACAGGGTGGAACTTTAGAGACCATCTTGTCATTTTAAGTACCCAGAAACTGGGGCCCAGACATGATACCCCCAGAGATATTCAGCAAGGAAGTGGTAGGCCTAGGACCGGAACTCAGGGCTTGAGACTCTCTGTGAAGTGCTCACTTTATAAATGAGTCAGTCTCTGCTCTCATAAGCTTCTGGATGAGGTCCTTTCCACAAATCACCAGACATTAGAAGGAAAGTGGACGACCGGGCCAGGTGTGGCCTTATCTTGTTCTGGGGAAGAACAGTGATGTCATCATAGTTGATCTGCCACCAAATGTCTCTGCTTTGCCTCTACAGTTTTCCCTTCTGCATCCTTAAAATCAGGCCTATGATGACAGTTCCCAAGATGGTAATCAGGAAGGCCATCATGAGAATCACAGCAGTCACACCTGGAGGACACAGACATATCATGACTCAGGCCTGCCTGAGAGCAGAAGTGAAGACATCCCTGACCCAGCCTGGTCCTACCAAGCAGAGGACTCAAAGGCCAACCAGGCAAGGGACCAAGTTAGGACACACTGAGTCCTCTCAGCCTTGTCTTCCAGGATTGCTTTTCTGACCTCCCCTGGCAACTG
Organism: Furipterus horrens; assembly: GCF_987537825.1. Classification (NCBI taxonomy): domain Eukaryota; kingdom Metazoa; phylum Chordata; class Mammalia; order Chiroptera; family Furipteridae; genus Furipterus; species Furipterus horrens. Next base: position 189,621,846 of record NW_028327175.1, read on the forward strand.
TACTCACTTCCCCCTCTGTATAGAAACTTTCATTGTAGAGAAATAATAATGGTGACTTCTAAAACCACCACCACATTTTATTAAACATTTACTATGTGCTCTCCTTAGAGTTTTTTCTCAGGTATGATCCATCTAATTCCAGAGCTGGGAACTACCTCCTTAGAAATGAAGTTCCTGAGCTGGGTTTCCCTAGAGCAGAGGTTCTTAATAGGGGAGGTGGGTGATGTTGCCTCCCTAAGGGATATTGGGAACATCTGGAGATATTTTGGGTGGTTACAACTAGAGGGTACCCCTGGAATCTAATGGGTGGAGGCAGGGATGATGTTAAGCAGCCTAGAATGCACAGGACAATCCCCCACCCTCACCCAAACAAAGATTATCCCACCCAAATTGTCGATAGCGCTGTTGCTATTGAAAAGTCCTGCTATGGAGCATCCTTGCCCGCTATCTTCTCCAGGTCCCCACACTGACCTGGAAAAGCAAGCTCACTTCCACAGAGCTCATGGGAAAATCCACAGCCATGTCTGTCTGCAGAAAGGGAGCCATGGGGCCAAGTCATAGTGGAGAAATTCCTTATGGGTCTTAAAAAACAAAGCAATACAAAACAACAATAACAAAAAAGACAGTTAAAGGTCAGTGTCCACTTGATTTATTCTACTTGTCTCTCCCTCAGGAATAGCAAGGACAAATGAAACACACCTGTCATTTGCAAAAAGCAAGCCTTGGTCTCTTAATTCAAATGGCTGCTACCCATCCAATTTTCCCACCTCACCTAGACTCCTCAAATCCAGCCTTTGGGCAATCTAAAGCGTGGAAAAGCAGCATCTTTTGGCAGGGTAGAACAGCTGATTCAATCTTTTGATTTAAACCATGTCACTTCTGATTTCAACGATGCTGTGTCAATTCTCCAGTGCTGCTGGGACTTTCTCCCATGTTTGATATAGACAAACCTTGTTATAGAGCACCTTGACATTTCACAGACCAAAACATCTCCTCCTGCTTGGAGAATGTCTGTTTCTACAATCCTGAGGACCTATTCTGCCAGGGTTATTTTAGTTCCTGGGCCAACCCAATCTGATACATTAAAATTCCGTTAAGAGTAAGAGAGGAAAAGTGTCTAATTGAATCTGGATTGGGGGTGGTGAGGGTGGAGGCAGGTAGAAATTGAATTAAGTTTTAGGTTTCCTTTTAGTTTTTTCATTGATTTATAGCTGAGAACAAAAATTAAGACTTTTCCAGGGCTTCCTGAATACTGGAAACCGGGGATGGCACCCAGGTCCTGATGTCTTTTAAGGCTGTTTTGGGGTCAGGCTGCCTGCAGGAGGCTGGTTCCCTGACTGTGCTCCCAACCTCCAGGGGGTGCTGTGACATTTCCGCCCCTGCTCCCATCCACCATCCACCCCTTACCCCTTCCAAAAGCTAGGGCTTCTCTCTGAGTATGATTTTCCCTGCTGGAGCATCAGAGGAAAAGCAGTTGGTAGGCATTGCATTTTAAACTGGAATCTAAAGCGGCCAAGACAATCCCACAATCAAGGGCAAGATCACCTTGAAGGTCCAAAGCCAATCCTTACGAGTTCGGAGAGCCCCAGAAAATGTATGGGGAATTCTCGGAGCTGGATCCCAACCTCGTCTTCCAGCAAGACCCCCAGCCCTCCCTCTCCTCCCAGATCTCTTCCTGTAGCATGATCTAAACTCAAAGAAATGTCCCACCAATACCTGATTACTTTCTGCTGGCTGTCATAGTGGAGAACAGGAAGAAAGAGTGACCCGTTTCTGGATTTCTGTAGAGCATAGACAGAGTAATCCATCCACCTTTCTCCCTGGGAGTCAACAAACACTGGGCCGGTGATTCCTGGAAAGAGAGAACACTGTACATGGTAAGGAAGACAGAGAGGAACTTGTGACTTGAACTCACACCCGCAAAACCCCCTCCCCAAGAGCCACTTAGGGCAGGCAGACGTATTTTGTTAGGCCTATGCTGGGAAGGCCCGTCCAGCTTTATAAAAGCAGTTTCCAACTAAAACCCAGGATGTATGCTTTCTTAGAACAATCAGATGTGACAAAAAGAAGCCAAATGACATGGAGGCAGCTGGCTGGGTCTGGGGACAGCTGCCTCCTATAGGTACTACAATCCTCCTCACCCTACCCCCTGGCCCTGGGGCACATGTTTGCAAGCTTTGTTCTCCCTTTTCCTCCAGGCTTTGGTTTGCGCTCTGGCATTGGCTCGGTGTTTGGTCCTGGCCCCTGGGTGTTCTTTGTTCTTACTTAGGTTGTGGTCAACCCCATGCACAAAACACACATCCTAGATCCTGGATGCAAAGTACAGCTCTTCCACACCCTGTGGTCTGACACAGGACTTGCTGTGATTTATTTCCCCTGAGACAGGACACAAACTTACCATCTATTAAGTACCTTTGCATGCCCAGCACTGCGGGTCCTAGTGATGTCACAGCCTAGTCCCAGTGGACCCTGAAGAGCAGGCGCCATCACTCACTCCTACCAAGAAGGGCTTGGAGGCAAGACCCCTAGTGTCCAGAGACAGGAAGAGGCAAGCTTATGGGACCCCAAGCGCTGTGTTCCCCCCACCCGACACTGCCATGCTGTGCACCCACACGCTGGCACATTTAATGTGGAGGTTGAGCCCAGCTCCCTCTCAAGTTTGCACAGGGAAGGGGCGAGAGCCAGAGCAACAACCAGGGGCGCTGCTCTCTGCGTAGTTTGATCACTATGTGAAGAGCAGATGGAGCCTCCGTTTCCTCGTGTGGCATCCTGATTGGTATGTAGGCCTTTGGCATTGGCTAGTGCTGTGGCTGTGGTCCTGGACACCATGGCAGAAATGAACACAAGAAACAGAGACATGCCCTGGCTGCTGTGGCTCAGTGGATTGAGCGTCGGCCTGCAAGCCAAGTGTCACTGGTTCGATTCCCAGTCAGGGCACATGACTAGGTTGCACGTCAGGTCCCCATTTGGGGGCGTGGATGAGAGGCAACCACACAGTGATGTTTCTCTCCCTCTCTTTCTCCTTTCCCCTCTCTCTAAAAATAAATAAACAGACAAATAATTATTAAAAAAGAAACAGAGACAGATACCCTGCTTCTGTCAAGGGCCAGCCCTGCAGCCCAAAAGAGAGCAGAAGCCGGTCTGGAAGGGGTGGGTAGACCTCCAGAGCCCCAAAGTGAGATGCCCCTTAAAGGGATTTGCTGCCCTGCACACATGCCCTTAATGAGGAATTTCTAAAAGGGCAAGAAAGAGGAAATAAATGATCTGGCAGAGGGGGTTAACCTGAGAGCAAGAAGACAGACTTCCCTCGCCTCCCTTTTTTCATTCTTTTGTTTTTTTAAGCAAATGCTTCAGGGTCCAGAAGAAAGGAAGGGAGGGAAGCAGATTAAAATTTCCACTTGGAAAAGGTGTTGATAGGGTAAAGGTGAACTGAGTCTGTGAAAATCCCAAAGAGCAGGCCTTGGTCATCCTCTTTAAATTTCATGAAAAACTTTAGGTAGTAATTTATTAAGTGAATAATAAGCCAAAGGTAAGTAGCCACCATTTAATGAGCACATGCTATGTGCTAAGCCCTTGATATATTTTTACGTGTATTTTATTGATTATGTTGTTGCAGTAGTCCCAATTTTTCCCCTTTGCCCGCCTCTACCCAGTTCCCCCTTTCCCTCCCATAATCCCACCCCCTTTAGTTCATGTCCTTGGGTTGTGCATATAAGTTCTTTGGCTTCACCCTTTCCTATGTTATTCTTAACTTCCCCCCGTCCATTTTGTATCAACCAATTATGCTTCTTAATCCCTGCACCATTTCCCCATTTCTCCCCCTCCCCCTCCCAGCTGATAACCCTCCAAATGATCCCCGTACCTATGATTCTGTCCCTATTCTGGTTTGCTTAGTTGGATTTTGTTTTTATTTTTTAGATTCAGTTGTTGATAGTTGTGTTTGTTGCCATTTTCATGTTCATAGCTTTTATCTTCTTTTTCTTAACTAAATCCCTTTAACATTTCATATAATAATGGCTTGGTGATGATGAACTCCTTTAGCTTTACCTTGTCTGGGAAGCACTTTATCTGCCCTTGCATTCCAAATGATAGCTTTGCTGGATAGAGTAATCTTGGTTGTAGGTCCTTGCTTTTCATCACCTTGAATACTTTTTGCCTGTCCTTTCTTGCCTGCAAAGTTTCTTTTGAGAAATCAGCTGATAGTCTTATAGGCACCCCTTTGTAGGTAACTCTCTACTTTTCTCTTGCTGCTTTTAAGATTCTCTCTTTATCTTGAAACTTTGGCGTTTTAATTATGATGTGTCTTGGTGTTGTCCTCTTTGGGTCTAGCTTGTTTGGGACTCTCTGTGCTTCCTGGACTTGTATGTCTATTTCCTTCTCCAAATTTGGGGAGTTTTTCTTCATTATTTTCTCACGTAAGTTTTCAATTTCTTGCTCTTCCTTTTTTCCTTCTGGCACCCCTACGATTCACATGTTGGCATGCTTAAAGTTGTCCCAGAGGTTCCTAAGCCTCTCCTCATTTTTTTCAATTCTTGTTTCCTCATGCTGTACTGATTGACTGTTTTTTTTCTTCCTTATGTTCCAAGTCATTGATTTGAACCCTGGTTTCCTTCCCTTCAACATTGGTTTTGTGTGGATTTTCCTTAGTTTTATTTAGCATAGCCTTCACTTCTTCCTTTATGCATTTGCCATACTTAAGCATATCTGTCAAGCCTATGAGCATCTTTATCACCAGTATTTTGAACTCTACATCTGTTAGGTTGGCTATCTTCTCGTTGCTTAGTTCTCCCACAGGAACCTTGATCTGTTCCTTCTTTGGGCCATACTTCTCTATCTCCTCATCTTGACAGGCTCCTGTGTTTGTTTGCCTCTGCGTCTTAGGTAGAACTGTTGCTCCGGTTACGTTGTAAGGGGTGTAGCCTTAGGTATTTGTCAGTAGAGGGCTACCTGTTTCACCACATTGTGGCACTGTGTGTAGGGGAGGTGTCCAAGAGAAAACAGTGCCACCTGCTCAACAGTCGCCCATTTTCCAGGTACTTCTCCCACTTCCATATGGGACTGGTGCCCTGGCCGTCATTCCCAGAGTGGGAGGGTCTGCGGACATTCTAGGACTGTGGGGGCCCTTTAAACAAGCGGACTCTGCTGAGAGACCTGCAGTTTCTTCCTTTGTCCCAACCCCCACTGGTTTGCACAGTCAGAAGCAATGAGGCTTGATTTTCCCTGGCACTGGGACCCTGAGCTGCACGGTCTGGTCAGGAGCTGGGAGAGCTTCCAGGTGTCTGTTCCAATTTTTTAAAATGTGTGACTGCACTTTCCGCCAGCCTGCCACTGCCGCCACTGCTGCTGCCACCACACCACATCCTCTTCGCCTTGGCTCCGCCCCTCCTACCTGTCTGGATGAGTATTTCTTCTTTATATCTTTATTTGTTGGACTTCCATGCAGCTTGATTTCCTGGAACTTCTGGTTGTCTCTAGTTTTGAAGTAGTTGTATTCCTTCTTAGTTGTGGAAGGAGACACAGAGTGTCTGTCTAGGCCTCCATCTTGGCCAGAGCCCTTGATATATTTTAATTACTCCTTAGTGTTATGCAACAGTGAACAACATGAGCCCTGGAGAAAGCAGGCCCTGTTCTGAATTCCTGCTGCACCATGTAGTACATTTCTGACCTTGGATAAGTACATAACCTTTCTACCTTGGGTTTACTCACCTTTGTACTATAATAAGACAGTGACAGTACCACTACCTCGTGGGTTGTGTGAGGATTAAGTGGGATAGCATGCAGAAGCTCTTGTCACCCAGCTTGCTATAAGGTAAACACTCAGTAAATGCTGGCTATTATTATTACATGTGGCAGGAGGCATTATCTCTGTCTTACAAATGAGAAAACTGGAGAACAGAAAGATAATGGCAGTTGGTCAACTCCCAGGGTAATTTCAGAGCAATTCACAGCCAAGCTTATCCTCACCCTGGCAGGGAAAGTCAAACGGGACTGTCCTCATCTGTAGCAGTTGAGAGTCATGAATGAGGCTCCAGTGTCCCATCAAGGAGGGAAGGATCATGCAAGTGACCCAGAAGGCAGGTCCCACCCTCTTGAGCTGTATTCTTGATGGACCAGTTTGAAAGGAGCTACGGAAGGGGATAAGATGCCACCTCACCTGGTCCGGGCAGCCTTTTGGACAGAGCCAGAAGAGTGGACTGTGGCAACTGGGAGATTAAACTTCAACCACCCCTTCCAGAAGACCGGAACCTCCATGAGAAAGAGGAATTCTATAATTCAGTGTGGAGCAGGCCCTAAGAGAGGCCTTAAGCCAGAGGCTCAACATCTCAGAGCCTCGTTGACTGGAGTGGCAGGCTTGAGTTCTGAAACCAGCAATCAGGTCACTTACCCTGCAACGTGGTCTGATTAAAACCTTTCAGAGTGCTGACCAGCTGCCACCCATCCCGGAAATCTCTTCCAGCCTTTATCATGAACTTCACCGTCTGAGCATAGAGCAGGACCGAGTCATGAAGGTAGGCAGAGTACGGGCTCACCTTCAAGGAGGGAAGCAAATGCAGGATTTAAAAAGGCCCATGGCCTCAGTTAGAAGGGATTTCTCTCCATCCTCAATGCTGTAACACGTTCTCCATCCCTTCCACAGTGAGGGAGGGCCCTCTCTGTGCTGGGCCTGGGCTATTAAACCTGGATGTCACAGTCTTCACATCTCCTCTCTAGGCCTGTTTTCCCAATTAGATCACATGATCCTCCTGGTCAGAAATAGCTCTCTAGGCCACAGGTGGGCAAGAATATGGTTTCATTGAAAGGGGGTAGATTTTGGAGCCAGGACAGCTTTTCTACTTACTGGCTGTGAGACTTGGGCAAAGTTCCTGAACCTGTCTGAATCTCAGCTCCCTGACTTATAAAATGGGGATAAAGCCACTGTCCTGGTTAGTAGTAAGGACAGTTATATGAGGCAGGGTAGGTATACTACCTATTGTGCTACCTGGCACACAGTAGGTCTTCAATACATGTTCTCATCTGTTCATTTAGCCATCAAACATACAAGTGTTCACTAAGTGCTAGGAACTATTCTCCCCATAGGACCTGGTACAGACACTTAGTAGGTGACTCCCCAAATATTTATTGACTAATCATCTTTCACTGTGTGTTGGGGTCCACATTTGGCTGCTTTGTTCTAATAGAACCCTCTCATCAGTGGCCTGTCACTGGAAATAGCCTCATCTCTGGCCCACGGTCTCTTTATAACAAATTTCTTTGTGGGTATCAGACATTTGTCTCATCAGCCCACACACACTGGGACTACTGCTGTACGATCCTCTCGTCTGTCTTCTCCTTGTTTCAGACCATCTGCTTGCCTTGACCTGTTCTAGCTCCACATTTCTGACTGCTCCATTATGGTTCTCAGTCCTGGTATCCTGCTGGGAAAGGATGGTCTGAGTACCACTGGTGTCTGTTCTATTCTTTCTGTGTGCTGTGTTCTTAGATCAAAACCACAGGCTGGAGGCAGATGTCATTATCAGTCCCATTTTTCAGGTGAAGAGATGGAAGTGTAGGGAAGTTAAGCAACTCACCTAGAGATCCCACAGGTAGTAAGTGGCAGAACTAGGATGGGAGCCCAGGTACCTGACTCTAAAAGCCACCTGGCCTCTCACCTAGTAACCCTAGTCCTCCTCTGTTGGCCTGGGGTACAGACTTCACAAGACAGCATCAGACAACTGCTTATTCTCAGAGGTGTGTGTGTGTGTGTGTGTGTGTGTGTGTGTGTGTGTGTGTGTGAGAATAGGGGAAATAATAGGGAGAATAGTAGAGCCAAACACAAATATCCTCCAAGAAGGGTGGGTAGGGAGCTGTGCAATGAGACCCTGTCTCAGACCTGCTCCTCTGTGGACATGGAGCTGTGGAAGGGTGGCCCCCTCAGCCTGTGGTAGATTTCTTGCTGGAAGCCTTGGTCTCCAGGACCTTCTTCATAGGAGCTGAGGGCGATGAGAAGCACAGACTCATAGATGGTGGGAAAGTGCATCCCCTTCTGATCTGTTAATACCTCCTTCCAGAAACTGTCCTGAAATATAATGAAATCAGTGTGATCATTCTGTGGGAAATACCCTGAGCAACAGAAGTGCATCCAGTCAAGGTCGAATTTGAATCACTGCATCCTAGTCCTCGAAAACACAATGACTCTGGAAGGCCTGCCTTGCAAGGTGCACATTTTCTAGCTGGCATCAAAGAAGTGGGAAGGAAGCCAATAAAGACATAAATAAATAAATACATAAATACATAAGTACACAAATAAATCAGGTTGATGGCAAGCGGCCATGATATACACAGCTTACCTTTTAACAATGTGTCATAAAAACTTGAAAAACTTAGGACTGTCAATTCTATATTTTCTGCTTGTGGCTTAACTTGTTACTATCATTATTATCTATATTATTACTATTTTGAAAGTAATACCCAAGTGTGTGTGTGTGAAAGATAATAGGATCTTCCCTGAGTTTCCTATTGCTTGCTCCTGTTTTCTCAGAGAGGTATCCATTCATTCTAGGCATGTACAGAGGTGTGTGTGTGTGTGTGTGTGTGTGTGTGTGCACATTTTACATAAATAATATCATGCTATAATACTGTTCTGTAGCTTATGTTTTTTCCACTTAAGCCTATATTGGGGACATTTTATAGGATGGATTTATGCTATCTTTTAAAAAACATCATGAATTCAAATGCATGCCTTTTTGAAAAGATAAACAGGATTAGTAAACCTTTAACCAGACCTATCAAGAAAAAATAAGAGACCCAAAGCCCTGGCTGCTGTGGCTCAGTGGATTGAGTGTTGGCCTGTGAACCAAGTGTCGCTGGTTTGATTCCCAGTCAGGGCACATGACTAGGTTGCATGCCAGGTCCCAGGTTGGGGTTGTGTGAGAGGCAACTGCACATTGATGTTTCTCTCCCTCTCTTTCTCCTTTCCCTTCTCTCTAAAAACAGATAAATAAAATAAAAATAAAATAAAAGTAACCTTGTTAAAAAATAAATTAATTAAAAATAACTAAATAAAAAGGAAGACCCAAATAAATAAAATCAGTAATGAAAGGGAAGTGGCAACTGACACCACAGAAACACAAAGGTTTATAATAAAATAAGATGAAAATTATATGCAAACAAATTAAACAAACTGGAAGAAATGGATAAATTCCTAGAAATATATAATCTTCCAAGACTGAATCAGGAGGAAACAGAAAATCTAAACAGACTCATTTTTACCAATGAAATTGAATCAGTAATAAAAAAAAATCTTGCAACTAACAAAAATGCTGGACCAGATAACTTCACAGGTGAATTTTATCAACTATTTAAAGTAGAATTAAAACCTATTCCTCTCAAGCTATTCAAACAAATTTAACAGGAGGAAAAGCTCCCAAGGAAGCCCCCCACCCTGGAATTTGAATACCAGCTCTCCCTCCTACTAGTCATGTGGGCTTGAGCAAGTTACTTTCTCTCTCAGAGCCTTGGTTTCCTCATCTATAAGACAGAGAAAACCAAAGTGTCTCACACAGGGCGGTATGATCTAACATGTGTTTTAGCATATCAAGGGCTCCCAGCACCCAGTAAATACTCCATAAGCCAGAGCTGTTGGGACAAAGGGCTCTGTCCCAGAGTCCAAAAGACCTGGTTTGGAAGACCAGCTAGGCCCTTACTTATCTAAGCCTCAATTTTCTATCTATAAGTTGGAATGCTGATAAGATCTACCTCACAAGGCTCTTGGGAATCCTAAGAGCAGCAATGCAGGTAAAATGTGGAACTCACTCCTCACAGTAGACACATGCTACATTTTATCATTCTGATCAGATTGATCATGACCAAAGGAACCAAATTACCCAAGAACGGCCTCATCAGACCAATATGATATGTTAGTCTCTCTAGGCCTTTGTTAGGACTCCAACAGGGACACAGGGAGGAAGTGCCACTCACATCTGAGTGTCCTTTGGGGAGGTGTCAGCTACATGATAAGAGTGACAGTTTCTCCTCAGCTGGTGTTTGTGGACAGACTACCGAAAGTCAGCATCTTGGTTCAAGGCCTGATTCAACATCTCACTCATTGGGCAAAAGAACTCTTAAGTTCTTCCGGCTCAGTCCCAGTTTCCCAGCCTTAAGAAGAGAACACAAGAGTGCCTGCCTCTTTGGGTTGTGATGAGTCTTCGGTGAGCCAATGCATCTGGCACTTAGCAACTGCTCCATGCTCCTTAGCTCTTATTGCAGGAGCCATTAGGGGGGTCATCGACACCCACCTGCAACTGCTGCAGAACAATGAAAACAAATCCTCCTGTGTGGAGTCCCAGGTCCTCCGCAGTCAGCAGAATAATTTTTGCATCCTCTGAGCTGCAGATTAAGATGATAACTATAAGAGAAAAAAAAAAAGTAGGCAAGCACACATGATCACATGTACATGTGCATGTGCTTTATAAATTCTAGCCTGAAACGGCTCCAAATGAGGCATGAACTTTTCCTTTCCCTGAGCATGTTTTAGGAAAAGGGAATGCTGAAACTATTCCCAGAGAGTACCACCAGCAGCACACCAACTGGCAGAGTCGCCCTACAGAACGCAAGTCCTCCCCACAGCTCTCTCCCCAAATCCACGTCAGAAAAAGGTTAACACCACCTCTGTGCTCTAGTCTCTCTGTTTCATTGCTCAGAACAACAGAGCTGGCTTGCTAATCATCAGCCACACATTTAGGAGGACTTGAAGGGGGACCTAGAATCAGGAGCACTCAGACTTTTTGAGTTGGGGTGGGGAGAAGGGAAGAAGTGGGCCATGGTACTTTTCTTCCATTCAAATCCGTCAGCATGCATTTTGATCACACACAAGTGAAATAATGACATTCTTTAAATGAGGTAAATTATAATCTATTTAGATGAGCTCCATCCATGTGCCAAGCACTGTGCTAACTAAGGACAGGATACTGCGAAGAGCAGGACAGAAGGCCCCTGCCCTCCCAGAATGGACGGTCAGACAGTCACTACACCAGTGAGTTATGGGGTGCAATGGGGGTTACAGGTGGCACTCCAGGCCAAGGATCATCAAGTCCCAAAGTGCCAAGGCCAGAAAGGTTTAGTTTATTGAAGAACGGGAATGACTCAGTTACTAATTCAGGCTAAAAAATAGAGCCTTATATGCATCACAATAAAAATAATTGCTATCATATGTTGACCAATTACTAGGTCCAGACAGAATGCTGAAGACTTTCCAGGCATGACCTTATACAATGCTCACATTTCTGTGAGGTAGGCAGATGGTTATCTTCATTTTCCAGGTAAGTCATCTGAGTCACAGAGAGGTCAATGTATTCACCCAGGAGTGCACAACTAGCAAGTATTAGGGGCTGGTTTCACATCCAGGCTGTCTCAAGAGCCCATGCTCTGAACGACAGCCCAAGCCCAGGACCCAGCACACCTGGAAGATGCTTTCAGAACTTATTCAAGCGAATCACAGTGCTGTAGCATATGGAATTTCATTTAAGATTAAAAATATTTGTTGTTGGTGGTGGTGATGTCAACCAAAAAGAAAAATTGTTTTTATATATAATTAATTTTTGCATCCTCCAAGCCTCAGATTTCCATCTGCTTCTCATATTTGTCTCTCCAAACATAAGCAACAGAAGACTCTTTTGTACTTACCCCTGGCAGTTGCTGACATGTTCTGAAGATTCTCTTGCAAGAGGGCTGGATCGTTGTTGGTGTATCTGACCCACATAGCGATGGTGAAATGGGATTTGAGTTCCTTCTCTACAACCCTCCACAACTCATCCACTCTATCCCAGGAGGAAGTCCCAGAGTGACCCCCAAGCATCCCGATGTGTTTCCAGCCCAGGTACTGGAGACTTTTCTGGAGCACATCACCAATTTCACCCACGGGTGGCACAAGTTTCACATAGGTGTCATACAAGAAGTCATTCTCCAGTTTTGCTGTTTGTCCAACAAAGTCAAACATGGGGATATTCCACTCTGAGGCCAGCAAACCAATAACCTTGGAAGTAACCAAAAGAATATCTTTTCGTAATTGAGTTTATGTTACACTCAAACTCCATTGTAAGGTATCTGCATGAATTCAGTGATTTAGTGGGTCATGCTGGAGCCTGTCTTTTGGAATATTGATGATAATGTCTTATGTCCAACACGGGGGTGCAATACCTCAGGACAAGAATAACATTTGTGAGCATTTATTGAAAGCTTACCGTGTGCCAAGCACTTTGCTAGGAGCTAACATATATCATCTCAGTTTTTAAAACATTTCTATGAGATAGGCATTATCATTACCCCATGGGGGGCACAAAGATGTAAGTTACAACAGAGATATAGGTTACAAAGCTAGCAAATAGCAGAGCAGGATTGGAATAAAGGCAGTATGGATTCAGAGCAGACTCATATCTACTATTCACTCTCTCGGTGTTTCTTTCTTAATTTGTTCCTTATTCATTTTTCATTCTTTTTTTTTTTTTTTTTTTTTTTTTTTTGTTATGAACCTATGATTTATAAGGAACTTTGGAGATGTTGCTCTTAAAGGAGTTTATAATTTATTACAGGAGCTAAGATATAAGAAAGTAGCTATAGAGTTAAATATACCCTTCACTATTTATAGACAATAATTTTATAGGAGTTTAGAAAAGTAAGAAATTACTTAAGATTTGGGAACTAGAGATTTAGAGGTGATGATGGAGAGGTGAAGAAAGGCTCTATGGCATTTGAGCTTGACTTTGAAGAACGGGTGTCAAATGAGGGATTCCAAGAGAGAACAAGATTCAAATTCAAATGTGAACTTAGTTCTACAGCCCCCACTATTGATAGCTGTGCAGTGAGTGAGAACTGTGGGGATCCTTTCCATTTAGGCCTTGCAGCAACACTTAAACACGAGATACCCAAGGACTTCCACAAGGCTAATTCCATTAACTAAACAGATAAAAGTCATTGGTTTCTCTCACATTCTTGCCCTAGCTTATTACAATCTATCTTACTTCCTTCTTTCCTACTTACTTTTAGCATCATCGAATCATTTATCATCATCGGCAGCCGTCCGTCTCGAGAGACGATGGTGTAGCTTCTTTTTTTTTTTTTTTTTTTTCTGAAACAGCTTTTTATTAAACAGCAAAGCAAAGTTGCAACACAATTTTTAACATTTGTAAATTAGGTCACAAAAGGGATGCAAAATGTTTTGCAGTATGATTATATATTCATACAGCTGAAGTCATTCATCAAGTGGTACATCAATACAAACATAAGATTATTCCATGATTAAAAGTAGCCCAAACCTAATAACTATAAGCTATGTTAATGAATCTCTTTTCCTATTGAATATTTAACATTTTAACATTACTTCTGATATTAATCTCCTTAGCAAATGGAAATCTACAAATTAATTTTTAAAAATTGTTAAAGAATGACTAACTCTGCAAACCAAGTCGTTGAGCTTACAGAAAACTCTGGGAGAAGTAGTGAGATAAAATACTGAGAGCATTGTCAATTAGTATCCATGTAAAACTCTCCCACTTTATTCATGGTTCTGATACTAATATACTCAAAGGATTTCACAAAAATTCATCCGCCGGATATTATATAGTTTGAGACCAAATGCTCTACATGTGGTTTACATAAGGTTAGTCACCCTTAATCCACTCTCGTATATGTTCCCCCAAATATCCAATCTGTGCCAGAGAAAACACAAATCTGGAGTAAAAACATCTGGAGTTGGTCACTACTATTTACCAAGCGCTTTTTCCATCCTGTTTATATTTTTCCACGTAATATTCCATTTCAAACATATGCACGACCAGAGCTCATCTTTTCAGATACCAAGGTAACTTTGTGTAAAAGGAAGTTTTCAACAATTTTCCCAATTTGACAATTCAGCTTCAAGGAAAAAAATAACTTCATTTTTATAGCCTCTGTTTTCAATTGATAAAAGAGAAACCAACGATGGTGTCTGACTCCCAGTACTAAGTACAGGCATGCACTGCTAAATGACGGGTCACCTCCGGAGAACAGCACCGTTAGGAAATTGTCGTGCAAACATCACAGAGTGCATGTACACAAAGCCACACAGGACCGCCCGCTGCACATACCCGGGCCGCACGCGGTACCACCCGTCATGTCCCCAGTCTGTCATCAACTGACGCGCTGCGCTGTGGGCGCCTGGCTGTGTAACAAGCGACGAGCCCTAACTTTTGGTTCAGTTTCACAAACGATTACTAAAATGACTCTTACAAACGTGAAACCAGTTTTCTCCTCCAGGGGAAGGGAAATGGGAAGAAGCAAACGGAGAACAGGCACACGACGGCTAACAGGGTACAGAAAGCTGTGCGTTCAGTACATGATTTTGGTCACTTTTTCACAACATGGTGGTTATTTTCTTGTATCTCCTACTCTGCTTATAATAAAAGATGGTGCTAAACCTACAAAGCAAAGCAAATTTGATAAAACATTATCAAGTTTCATAAATATATGCATTTCTAATTATAAAGTCTCTACATTTTCACGCTTTCATAAACTAAGGTAATACATAAACTCATGGAAGTCCTCTGTTATGCTCTTAATTTTGCCTAGATGTGACATTATCTTCATAAATATTCAATGAAGCCACAAACAAAAGTACTATAACTTCTGGAATCTATCCAAGTTTTAAAGAAAAAAAGATCAGCAGCAATTCCGTGAGACAGAAGGGATAGCAACCCCTTACTTTCTTTTGCTTTTTGTGTCAGTTGTTTGAAAAACACTAGAAGCTGACATGAGGTTTTCTATATATTGTCCAAGAACTTGGTTTTCTGATTTTAGCTTCAGATTTTCTTCCTTAACTGCACCTACTCTTGCAGAGAGATCTTCAAGTGTGTGTTGGAGTTCCAACACTTGATTAATAAGTCGTGTTTTTTCCTCCAGTTCCACCTGATTTTCAGCATCAACTGCATCCATGTCGGCGTTCATCATCTTGGGCAACAGATTTTGGGGCCTTGGATACAAAGTCCTTGATGACTGCCGTTTGAGGCGCCGAGAGGGGCAGGCACCTGGAGCGGTGTAGCTTCTTAAGAGTCTATCTGCACCGCCGAGAATGGTTGTGCAGTCCGACTCGGGAGTGACACGGTATCTGTCTCCTCCCGTGTTGAATCGACATCTTGCGATGACGCTGGAGTGTCCTCTCCAGTGAAGCTGAAGCTACAGAGCCTGGGCAGGGTGATATGGAGGGTCTGCTGTTGCCCATGCAGCAGACCCCCCCTCTCTTCGCAGCTGAAGGGTCCAAGGGAAAGACGGAGTCAATACAGCTTGGCTTCAGGTGCGCCGCAGGAGTTGCTGGTGTTGACTACAACGTCGAACCGCCTTAGGGACTCCGGCTCCAGATTTTCTGTCGGGGTTTACTCCCTTAGCCTTTCCCCTGAAGAGGTATGCCGCAAGGCAGCGGAGGTTTTTTGGAATCAGAGTTTTCCTTCTCTGATGTGCCCTGACTGGAAGATCGAACCAGCGACACTTAGCTCGCAGGCCGACGCTCAATCCACTGAGCCAAACAGAATTTAAAAAAATTGTGTATTTATTCTTACATGTTTAAACTTCAGTCACCTTCAAAGTACTTTCCATTTGATGCAATACACCTATCGAGGCGTTTTTTTCCACTGCTTAAAATAGTTTTGAATGCATCCATTCTGATGCTTTTCAGTGCACTGAAAAGCATTTATCATACACCAAAGGGAAACCTACACAAATGATATTCTTCTATTGAAAAGCAAGCATTAATTTTCTTCTCAATGTTCCCGACCCATGTAGCTGACGACATTAGAATTAATAATGAGTCTAATGATCAACAAGTTTGTTTTTTAACATCAACAGTTTATTGATTTGAAAGGCTTTCTTTAAATATTAACTGTTCTAATTACATTGCCTAATCACATCCCAAAGAAATGGTACCCAAGACCCACACAATGATTATTTGAATAATGCCATCCTTGTCAAGGAATTATTCAAATTTGTGTCATCTCTAAGACCATCCCCTCCAACAGAAACTCAGCCAGAGTTGGTAGAAGGTTGTATACCTCTGCTGCTTCCGGGCATGCTGGTCCAAACAGGGCAGAAATCTGTTCTCTCTGGACCTGCTTGGTGAAAATGGCAAGAGACTCCTTGGCACTGCAAGTTGAGTTGGTGTAAGTGAACTCCCAGCTGAAGTTTCCGAGGTCCGTAGGCTCTGAGTTGATCACGTCCATGGCGACCTGGAGGCCCGCACCCAGCCTTTGCACACTGAATGGATGGGAGATGTTCCAGGGAGCCTGGAAGCCCACAGTGAGTTTAGCGGCCTCTAGCCAAGCCACCAGCACACTGGCAAAGAGTGTTAGAACTAGTATTGGGTGGGCATCGTGGCCTTCAACCCCCAAACAGAGCCCAGACTGAGGTGGGGCCTCAGCACCTGTCCCGGAAGCCATGGATAGTGTGTAACATCTGTCACACTGCAACACTCGGAGAGGCTCAGCCTCCTGACCACTCATGCCAGGAGCTTAAATGATAGCGTAGGGTTCCCTGAGGACTGCAGCTTGGTTTCTATTCTGCGCCATTAATTAGCTGGAAGCTTTGCTTTTCAGGATCTGCCCTAACACATCTAGAAGCAGCAGTCTTGTAGAAACTGCCTAGGGCAGGGAGTCAGCAAGGCCCTGGCAATTAATCCAGGGACACGACTGACAAACTTTATGATCCTGGGCAAAGCACATAACCCCACTCACCCCCAGCCCCAGGATTCCTCTCCGCCAGTTAAATAAGAATCATGGAACCTCTCGAGTGTAGGCACATCGCCTGGGCTGGAATTCTGACTCCACCTAAGACACGTTATTTCCTCTCTCTAAGCCTTCATCTCCTGCTAGATAAAATGGGGATTAAACTCTAATAGGATCTTCCCCTGGGTAACACGGTAAGGATTAAACAAGATTATACAAATCCAGCACTCAGCACAAATGTCTGCACAAAGAGAAACACATCTCTGCGATGATGATAATGATTGATGATGTTGACTTCATAATAATTATCACCTGCTGAATTAATCTTATAATTTTTCTAGAATAAGTGAGTTAGTGGCTGTGAGAGCGTTTACTCACAACTAGCATAGCCTACGTCCTTCGCCCTGGCCCAGGACGCTGGGGAGAGGCTTCTAATGAAAGAGCACTAACTCTCAAAGCTTGGTCTCAGGACCACCTGCATTGGTCTCTCCTGATTGTTAAAAGGACCAATTCCAAGGCCGCATTCCAGACCCTCTGAAGCAGTCTTAGGTTTACTCTGGGAATCTGCAATTAACAGACTCTCATATATCCCTAAGGACACTAATGTTTGAGAAGCTCTGAGATGATCTGAAGTGAGAGGAGAAAAAGGGCTGATACCTATGCTCTACTTATCTTCCTTCAGCAACAAGCCCAAGACTGGGATTACAGAGCCTTCTTCCCGGCCCATCACAGGGGGCCATTTTCTTCTTTCTTTTCTTTTCTTTTTTTTTTTTTGAGCAGCAAAGCGAGGTGTTTATTCATGAGTCTGCAGAGTCGGGCACACAGCCAGCCAGGGGCATGCGTGCCTCATGGGGCCATTTCTGACTCCGTACATTGGAAGAGTCGCTTTTCTCCAAACCAAATTCACCATAACTTCTTCTTCACCGAGATTCAGATTTTCTATCTCTCCTACTAAGACAGCTTGGCATCAATCTGCAAAGTCATCTGAGTCTAAAGATATCCTCGATCTACTCATAGGCAGAATTCCATGGATTTTTCTTGGCTCAGAAGCTTGCCAGATATATGTGGCCTTGGACAAGTCATTCAGAAGTTCAGACCTATGCCTTAATTTTTCTCAACTTCAGAATTAGTGTAACAATGCTCCTCTCAGAAGCATGTTGTAAAAATATTGTGAAATTATGTAATTACCTGGCACAGAGTCTCACATTTGGAAGGAATTCAGTAAAGGAACACTCCCCCAAATGGGTGTGTCATTGCCTAAGTCATGATCTCAAAACTAGGATTCTGAGAACAATATTTTATTATACATCCTGTGTGCCTTCTCCCTCTCCCATACACAAACATCTTAAAATTTGTACTCCCACTCTGGATAATTTTAGATTCTTTGTGTTGACAGATTTCCTTTCTCTGAGAAATCTTTGAGGCCTCCTTGGATCCTCAGATTGGGCCCTTTATATGTGCAAAGTAATATTAATCATGATAAGCATAAGTATGCCTAAGTACTTTCATGTAGGCATGATCAAAACCAAGGGAAAACACTGATGAAGTTCAGCATTGGTGAGAGTTTAACAAGCAGACAGACACTGCTGGTAGATGTTGATAGCTGTTTTCTCAATATGCATCCAAAAGCCTTAAGAATATATGTGTCTTTGACTCAGGAATTCCAATTTGGGAGACTTATTCTAAAGAAATAAGATCATATGATAAGATTTTACTACACTGTCTTTTTTTTTTTTTTGCCTTAGGAGTCAAAAATTAAACACAACTTTTATGTTTAACAGCAGGGACCTGGATAAAAAACATATAGTTCATCTATATGACTGAGGACTAGGCAGTCATTAAAAGCGAGTGCATTTATAGCCTTAGAAGGATAGTCACAATGTATTAACTGAGGATGCACACTCTAAAACAACATGTATAGTATTCTGTTTTTATTGTCATTTTTTTTTTAAGGGCACAAATTTACATAGCAAAGATTACATATACCTAACCTCTTAAAGTGGTACTCTCTGGATCGTGGGAATTATGCACATTTTTCTTCTCTTTGCTTGTCTTAATTTTTATATTTTTTTGTCTTAATGTCTGCACTAAGAAAGAAAAGTGAAAATTTTTGTTACAGACAAATGGTAACTGACTTGCATTGGTGGAGTGAAAGCATAGGGGTTAAACTCATGCTGTCTGAATTCTCAGGTCAGGAGCGTCCCTCCCTGGGCTGGGCCCTCAGACTTCAAGGCCTGTGGCTCACCTCTGTGGGCTCTAACTATTCTCTGAGGATTTCAGCCCCTTCCATTTTACCATCACCCTCAGAGAGAGAGAGAGAGATGCTGTGGTCCAGATAATGAGGATCACCTGGAAACCATTGCCATAGTAACAGGCCCATTCACTCTGTGCCAAGTGCTTCATTGGCTAGAGTGGGAATGCCCGAAGTCAAAACCAATTCGGTGAAAGTTATAGGGACTGTGGCTGCTGGAGAGAGCATGGTGTTCTCCACTTTTTTCACAGTTCTCCCTCCTCCTAAGAGATTCTTATGCCTATAAGTTTCCAGTAGCATGGTGTCTGAGGTGAGAGGGGATGTTGTTTCACCGAACAATGCTTTAGAACAGAAACACGTCCAGCAGAGGTGCAGAGGTTGGTGCCCTGTGTCTGTGGAGGGGGGTGTGTGTGTGCTTTCATTGTTAGCTATACCATCCCTGTTTCCTGAAGAGACTATTACAGAGGGAGGGTTCTTTCTGCCTGATTTATGGTTTCCTCCATGCTGACCAGCCCGGACCATAAACCAGAGACGGGGCCAGCTGTTCAGCATTCAAGGTCAAGTAAGATTGGCTGTATCCAGGGTGCTGGGGTTTTCACTTTTCTAGCTGCCTGTCCTGCCCTCCTGCTTCCCCCTTGCATCCCTTCAATTTGTAAATCAGTGGCCTGACCATGTTTAGAGAAAAAGGGAAGGTTTAGAATGAGTGGGTTCGAACTTCTCCAGGAGGTAAGAAGCAGGGAAAGGTACTGGAAGAGTGAGCTGAGCCAGTAATGAATGTCCTAGAGGGAAAGACAAGGGAGAGGCAGCTGTCACTCTTGCCCTCACACACTGTCCTGCATCTCACGGTGTCTTCTTAAAAAAACTTCCTGAGGGAAGAAGACTGTAACTAAGCCTCTGTTTCCTTTCCTATGATATGAGGAAATGTCAGGAGGCAGAGGCCTCTGATCTTACCAGCTTCTTGCCCTAAAATCCTAGCACTCTGGTGGCTTCCTAACTACCCGAGTACTCCACACTCAGTGGTGGCAGCTAGTTTCTTTCCAGATCTTTCTCCTAGGTTCCTAAAGAGACCATTCCTGGAGATCTAGCACCCCTTGTACAGACCATCTCAGAAATAAGAGCAACTAAAAGGTGGCTATTTCCTGTCAGGGTGTGAACATCAAACTTCCCTGTTGTGTTCTGGGCTTTTGCAAATAACTGAGATAATTTCACTGACTAGGAACTTCCTAGTGAGTAAATGTTTGAGAAGCTACGGGAAAGTGGAGGAAAGGTGGACCCAGTATAAGCAGGAGACTATATTTGTTAAAACTGTAACAAATCAACTTCCTTGGATCCAAAAACGGTCTTTTAGGTAACCATGTTTGCACTACTCCTAGAAGGCCAGGGCCAGGCTGGGGATGGGGCAATGACCTCAGCTGTCTGATGAGAATACTCTAGTCCTGTTCCTGAAGAGGTTTGTGTCAGAGGATGAGATCCTCCTTCCTGGGAACTCTACCGGTCTCTTATATACTTCAACCACCTGGCATTTATCCTGTGCTGCTGAGACTCTTCCTCTGGCCTGTGATGTTTGTTCTTTCTCGCACCTGTTTTCTTTGACACCTGAGCAGTTGCTTTTGACAGTCTGAGGCTTCTAATCAATATTTTCCAGTTTTCTTCTGACTACAAATAAAATCTGAAGTTTAGCAGGTTGGTTTACTCAAAATACCTGATTTCAGATCTGAATATTTATTTTGTGGTCTTTGGTCCTGCCTCCCAGATAAAGACCCCACCCCCCAATAAAGCCTTAGCTGGAGAGTAAAAACTTCCAGCAAGTACATGGGGAGGTGGGGCAGCTGCCTGCTCTGGCTACTCAGTAATCAAATATACTAAATGATTGGCAGTGATGTAGGTGCTTCCAAGTCAATTTTCAGAAAATTTTAAGTTTTCCAAAAGCACCTTGTTGTCACACTGAGTGAATAAAGAATGTATCTTTGCCTTAATACATCTTTCTCTGCCAATTACATACTTTTAACCCATGAGAATGAAAGTCTTCTCTGTCCAGTCCAGTCAGGGACCTGTGTGGCACTAGGGTTGGTGTCTGGCCGGCTTCTCTAAAGGGAGGCAGGATGTCCCTTCTGACTCCTCCACCCTCCTGAGCTTTTTATCTGGAGAGACCAGAACCCCTCCCATTTCCTGCCATTTCCGTTCTGCTCCTGTTAAAGCTTCCCAAGTAGCTCCCTAGCTAAGCACTCCAAGTTGCTCTACATGCCCTGAGCCCACGGAAGCCAACCAAGGCTGTGGCACGGAGGATAATGTCCTCAAAAGCTCAGTGAGGGGAAGGGGTTAGCAGCCCCCCCACCCCCAAGTATTGATGCTCCTATAGGAGGTTTCTCCCGTACCATCCTGAAGGAAGCAGTGTGGCTCAGTGGTTGGGAGTGTAAGTTTGAAATGAGACGTAAGCTGGTTTGGGCAAGTTACATACTGTCTGAACCTCAATCTCCTCATTTGTAACCACTCTGGTGAGCTCAAGAGAGGATTAGATGAAGTCATAGAGGTGGCGCACACGATATGGTGCCTGGCACTGAACAGCAGTGAGAGAGCAGTAGCAGTTTTATAATTAAGGGAGCATTGCTTCAGTCCAGATCGTACATTCCATTGGATGGATGCTATGGAAATCCTAAAGAACAGACAATTACTACTACAGGCAGCAGAGAAGCAGGTTAAAGACAGGTCTGTCCTCAAGTCACCTGGAGCAGTTATAACATGCTCACTGCTGCCACCAGGTAACACCACCTTTTACTTATATTGCATAGGCATTAAGGCAGAGGAACTTTGTTCTAAATCTGGGTTGTCAAAAAAAAATAGGGTGTGAACCACACCACTCGGAAATTTCCAACAGACACATTTAAAAAAGGAAAAGGAACAGATGAGATTACTTACCTACTATATCCTACATTACACAGAACAATTTTTAACATAATTCCTGTTGAGTTCTATTTTTCAGCTGTTTTTTACTTAAATAGGCATGCTGATTTCAAAACTGCAGTTAGTTTTCTTCTATCACATCAAGTTTTTCCATAGCGCTTATCTTAATGTGACTACTCCAGGCTGAATCGAGCCTGGACCGAGGGAAGCACTAGTGCTCTCCTATTGGCTGCGAGCAAACCTCCCTCGAGTGGGGAGGGATGGGGGATGACCTTGGAGACCAGCAACAGGTTCGAACTTGTCTAGGCTATTTAGTTACACGAGAGACAGTGTGGTCAGAGGTTGTGTGCTGCTCTGTATAGTGAATTGTATTCCGAAGTGTAGTCTGAGTTCTTGTCTGTATACAAGAAGTTAGCAGAACAAACAACAGCCATCTGCCTTCACCTGTAACAAGTGCGGCAGGGATTGTCACTCCCGAGTCGGACTGCACAGCCATTCTCGGCGGTGCAGATAGACTCTCAAGAAGCTACGCCATCGTCTCTCGAGACAGACGGCTGCCGATGATGATGATGATGAGCAGAACTTATTTTTTATTTACATGTGTACTTATTTTCTTTCCTTCAGATCATGTCTGCCCCTGCTGTTTCTCATCATAAGTGCCTAAACAACCCTGATTTGTTTTGTCATATCTGTGGCAGTTTCACCATTCCCAGTCAAAGGACAAACATCAGCACATTTGTCAGGCAAGTCTATTTTGCATATTTTAAGTAAAATGTGATGATCAAGATAAGTCTTGGGCCCCTCACAAGGTGTGCAAGAAGTGTGTCAAGAGTTTATGAATGTGGACGAAGGGAGCACGTGATAAATTGCCATTTGGTATACCTATGGTTTGGCGAGAGCCCAGAGATCATTCAAGTGACTGTTACTTTTCTATAGTAAAAACGTCAAGATATAACAACAACAAAAAAATGTAAAATAGAGTATCCTAGTCTACCATCAGCTATACACCCAGTGCCTCATTCAGCTGAAATCCCAGGGCCAGTTTTCATTGAACTACCCTCTTTCGAAAAACAGAAGTATGGTGAAGAAGTAAGTGACAGCAACGATGAAGATTTTGAAATTGAAGATGACTCAGTTCGTAAGGGATTTGATCAGCATTAGTTGAATGATTTGGCACGAGATTTGGGACTATCCAAAAAGGCTTCAGAACTCCTAGCATCAAGACTGCATGAGAAAAAGTTTCTTGAAAAAGGAGCGAAGGTATCCTCCTTTTGATCAAGAGAAAGTGCACTTCTGCAGTACTTTCGAAGTGATGGTGGCTTTGTGTATTGCCATAACATACATGGTTTAGTGGAGGAATTGGGAATTCCAATCTAGAATGCAAGTGAATGGTGACTGTTCATCGATAGCTCAAAGCAGAGCCTGAAGTGTGCCCTACTCCACAATGGCAATTTATTTGGTGCAGTCCCAATTGGCCATTCAATTTGTTTTCGTGAAGAATATGAAGACATAAAGAGAGTCATTGATCTGTTGCAATATCACAAGCACTATTGGATCATCTGTGTTGACCTTAAAATTGTCTGCTTCCTTCTTGGTCAGCAATGCAAATACACCAAGTATCCCTGTTTTCTGTGTATGTGGGACAACAGAGCTCATGAGAAGCATTGGGTGGAGTTGAACTGGCCTCCAAGATCTGACGTCAAACCTGGTGATCCAAACATTCTACTTGAGCCACTTGTTGGCAGAAAGAACATTATATTTCCACCTCTGCACATAAAACTGGGTCTCATGAAGCAATTTGTGAAAGCTTTGCCAAATGAAGTAGACTATTTCAAGTATCTCATTTTGGCATTTCCTAGCCTGTTGTTTGAAAAGATAAAATACCTTAATATGTATGTTTGGTAGCAGAACTTTACTACTTGTACACAATTTGACTTACAGTAACAATATATAGTCTTTATATGAATAAAATAACTCTAAATAAACAGTCTATTCAGGTAATTTTTTCTTTATTTTCCTTTGTATGCACATTTTGTATGATTTTCGGGACAAGGAATAGTATCCTGTACCTTAAAAAGTTGACATGATACATCGGCCTGCGAACCAAGTGTCGCTGGTTTGATTCCCAGTCAGGGCACATTACTAAGTTGCACGTCAGGTCCCCAGTTGTGGGCGTGAGTGAGAGGCAACCACACAGTGATGTTTCTCTCCCTCTCTTTCTCCTTCCCCTCTCTCTAAAAATAAACAATTTTTTTAAAGTCCTCAAAATAAAATAAATAAATTAATTAATTAATAAAAAGTTGACATGATAGAGAAAAACTGGGGTCAGTTTTGGATTCAGATGCCAAAAGTTAGTCAAAAACAAGTTGTCAGATCTAACTCAATGAAAATTTTGTTCCCCAGTGTTATCATTTCAACATGTAATCAGTGTTTTTTAAATTGAGATTTTACATAATTTTCTTCATACTAAGTCTCCAAAATTTGTTGTGTATTTTATACTTCAACATATCTCAGTGCAGACTGGCCTTATTTCAGGCTCTCAGTAGCCATGCGTGGCTATTGGTTACAGTTCTGGATGGTGCAGGCCTGCATCTTCACTCTGGGCCTCCCTTCTACCTGCTGCAAAATAGTGATGTTTCCTTGGGATTGTTGAAGGTTCTGGGAATTTAGAGCTGACATCTGATTCTTAAATGCTCTTGAGAAATTCTCGCTGATAAAGAAGTAGGTTGCCTGTGTCACTGTGTTCCAACCTTGTTGCCATCATGACCCTGAGAATACTAGTATTTATATGGCACACTGAGACCCCTAGATGAAGCCACCCATGAGCATACCCAGCCACTCTGAAGGCTGAGGGTCAGTATCTATTAACGCATCAGTATGCCATGGCTTGTCAGTTAGGAAGCTCAGACAAATCCGAGTCTGCAAGGCAATTTGCTCTGTGTGGATGTTGTCAGGGTTGAGGGAGGGGACATGTACTGGGCTTGGGGAAAGGTTTTACTGAAATCTGTGAAAACACCATTCTTGTCAAGCAAGTGCTCATGCTTGAGTAACACTTCCTTCCCCCAAAGAATGAGCAAGTAACCTGAAGAGCTCGTGTGCCCAAGCTGCTGCTGTTAGTAACTCAAGCTGAGCAAAACGAGCTGCTACAGACACTGAGCTGTGGGTTTAGCTTCTCCCATGTGCACTGTGTGAGGCCCCACGGTGCAGGACCAAGAGCAGAGTCCAGCAGAGAGCTTGGGTGCTCACAGGACAGCAGACAACTGGCAGAAAGAGCTGGGGGTTGCAGGGTGGCGTGTACAGCTGAATGGGCAGTGCATTGCCCCCTCCAGAAGCAATGCTCTGTGTGGGAAATGAGCTCAGTGGCAAGAAGGATGTCCAAGCAGATGGGACACTGTCCTGAGAAGGAAAAGGGTAGCTCTTGTCCCACCCTTGGCATTGGGTCTATATGGCTGACATTGGGTCCTGCTTTCTCTAGGACAACAGTTCTTTTTTTGAGAAGCCAAGGGAAATTCCAGAGAAAAATGCATATATAAATGCACAAAACTGCAAGGGGTTTATGGAATAGGTGGTACTCAATCATAGATATGTACTTGGACTCTGGACTCAAGACTCCTTGGACTCAAAATCCGACTCTGAGGCTGTGCCAACTGTAAGCCACACACCTTCGGCAAGTTATTTGGCCTCTCTTAGCCTTTCCTCTTCTGCAAAACAATAATAATAATTTCCCCATGGGGTTCCTGTGAGGTTAAATGAGATATTGCAGCCAAAGCTCTTGGTGCAGTGCCACCAGAATGTCCACAGTCATGATCATCTTCAAGACCTTCCCAAAAGAGCTGGCATGAGAGTCTAACATTTCTATCCTGTAAGATGTACTTTGGGTGCCATTAGCCCTTTGAAATATCAGATAACTAAGGAAAGGGTGGGTATAGAATTCCGATAATTGGAATGGCCAATTATGGCACCCTTGTTAAGAGTTTAAAGAACTTCGTCCCTTCCTTTCACATCTCAGGAGAAGAGTAAACTTCAACGTCAGCTCTGCCATGTAGGAAGCTAAAGGTCAATCCATCACAGCCCTCTTCATGCTCCCTCTGTACCATCACAACCTCTGCCCTGCTCTACAGCTCACTACAGGGCGGGTCATCTCCCCTCCCTTCTTTCTGACCCATCATTGCTAAATGAACATGAACTGATTTAGCCTGTACCTCTAGGACTCTGCTTCCCCTTCTTCTTGGGTCATGTCGCTCGACTTCTGAAGACTTGGCTTAGCCTCTCAAAGCAGCCTAAGATCCTTGCAAATACTCGTAAGTGTTCCTCGTGTCCCACATGCCCCCAGCGACTCCAGACACCTTGTGACTTTTGTTTTCCTTCTCAACTCCAGGTTTCTTCTTTGCCCTCATCTGGAATGCTTACAATGAGCATTGTTGAATAATGATTCCATAATCGAAATCTAAGGAGATATTATAAAGCAAAAAGACCCAGCGATTTAAGATGAATCTCTGGATTCTGAATACAGAAAGACAAATTTCACTTTTTTTATTTTTTATTTTTTTAAATATTTTATTTATATATTTTGAGAAAGAGAGGAAGAGAGGAACAAAGAGGGAGAGAAACATCAATGTGGGGTTGCCCCTTGCATGCCCCTAACCGGGGACCTAGCCCGCAACCCAGGCATGTGCCCTGACTGGGAATCCTATGTTTTGCAGGCTGGTGCTCAATCCACTGAGCTGTACCAGCCAAGGCTCCACATTTTTTAAGAGAGACTTCATTAGCTTTAGGGATGTCTGGCATTTAGAAACACCCCCTTAAAACGCTGAAATAATATTTGGTATCCTGACTAATTTACCCCCCCCATACACATATAACCTGCTCTAAAATCTTTGCAACCAACCATACTCTTTAAAGAAAAGCTCTTTTTCATAGACAAGCCACAAATCACCCAGCTTTACAAAATAGTCGGAAATTGTTTCAAAAAAAAAAAAATGCTTAGTGCCACCACTACCATTATAACCACATGATCAAGCTATAGAATCTCGGGAAAGTGATGAACCTTCTCCGGACTTTCGTTTCTTCACCTGTACAAACTGTAACTACCTGGCAAGTTCCCTGTGAGGGCCCAATGAAGTCCTTGCCATGGGGCCTGGCTCCCCACATCCACTAAAGGTATTGTCTTCACTTACACCTCACAGGTTTGTTAAGAGATAGTCTGAGAGTGTTTGATAAACTGGGAGGAGCTATATAAGTACAGTGGTGTTATGTAAAATTTACTCACTTACAAGGTCTCTCCTTTCCTGTTTTCAAAAATGGAGAAAACCTGTTTTTGGCTTCTGGAAAGTTGTCAGCCGCTATCATAAGAAGTATCTTGACTGTTTTCTTGGTTACAAAATTCTGTAATGTGGGCCTCTGGCCTTCTAGAACTGCTGCTTATGCCATGCATGGTTCCTTTGTCCCTAGGAAATGGGAAGGAAGGCGCACACACCAACCAGAGCAGCATGTGTAAGTGAATCAGAGCCACAGCTATGGGTCAGACTCTTCAACACCTTGGGCACCTGACCTATGAATGACCTGAAAAAAATGAAGGTTTGCACTTTTTTATTGAGTTCTAACTGCATATGGCTGTGGGGAGGACAGAAGGATAAAAGGGTGTTTCAGAGAAGCCTACCTAACACTTTTTTTTTTTTTAAAGAGAGATGCTACAGGAAACAGTGGTTTATCAAGAGATGGTGTCATGTTCTGGGTACTGCAGACCTGGATTCTGGACTTCCCCCTCACAATGAATGTACGGCTTACTCTAGCTAGTTACTTCACCTTTTGGGGTCTCAGTTATCCTCAAAATTAAACTTATGGTGCCCTGACTGGTGTGGCTCAGTGGGTTGGGCGTTGTCCCACAAAGTCAATGTTTGTCAGTTTGATTCTTGGTCAGGGCACATGGCTAGGTTACAGGTTTGATCCCCAGTCGGGGCATGTGGGCGAGGCAACCAATCAGTATTTCTCTCTCACATCTATGTTTCTCTCCCTCATTCTCCCTCTCTTCTTTATTCTTTTAAAGAGAATAAAATTAAGGCTGTTGGATCAGGTGATGCCACCTACAGTCATACCTACATGGGTTGTCTACCTGTGATGCCTGTGGCTTTGATCTACACTTACATGAAGGAGGAGTGGGACAGTGAGTAGCAGTCCCTCCTGCTCTTGCTAAAGCACTATTCTTGGTCTTGGCTTGCCTGCTGATCTTGAGTAATGCACATAGTGAGTTACACTCTGTGCCACGTTGTCCTTCCAACTCCAGGGTCACCATAGCCAAGACTGCCCCAAACACAGTTTATTTTAACATTCCAGTAGTTGGGTCCATTGATGGTAGGGTGGCTGCTTGGAGCAGTAATGCTGAGAGTGAGCTCCTAGAATGGTCCCCCTAGACCAGGAGCATCCATATCACCTGGCATTGTTAGAAATGCAGATTCTGAGGCCTTACCCCAGGCCTACTGAACCAGAAACTCTAGCACTGGTCCAGTAATTTGTGCTGTAACAAGTTCTCCAGGGGACTGTGATGCTGAAATTTGGGAGCCACTTGTATGGAGAATCTTGTTCTTGAAAGTGTGGCATCAGAAGGTGTTCATAACCTAACACTTGGCATTTGTCCAAGCAAGTGGGACTCATGTTTCCAGTTCCCACTGAACTGTATCTTCTTTAGCCACTTCTTAGAAGCCCTTTCCTCTCAGGTGCTAAGGCAAGATTGGGGCTCTGTGGAGAGAAGCGACCTTAAAAAGTTAATGCACCTAAGACCTAGATGAGAATCTGGCCTAATATGACCTCTTTGTTAATGTGGTAGCCACTCCTCCATGCAGAAGTCAGCAGGAAGTGGTATTAGCTTCTAATTTTGACATCAGCCGCCTAACCAATTACAATTAGAAGAAACCTAATGCAGCATTTCCATGAATTACTGCAGGCTTGGTACACAGAAAGCATTCAAGTGTCTAAGGTCTGCTGGTGGTTAAATGAACACTTACCAAAAGTATAGCACCATATGGGGCAGCGGACATGCAGTGGTTGTGTCCCAGGGTCAGGTCTTGTCCTTGGTTTTGTGATTCTGAGCTGTTTCTTTTACCAGAAAAGGCCTCATTGGCCTCACATG
Organism: Furipterus horrens; assembly: GCF_987537825.1. Classification (NCBI taxonomy): domain Eukaryota; kingdom Metazoa; phylum Chordata; class Mammalia; order Chiroptera; family Furipteridae; genus Furipterus; species Furipterus horrens. The sequence continues at coordinate 189,650,845 of NW_028327175.1, forward strand.
TAAAATAGAGATTAAAAAATCTCCAGGGTCTCTTTCACCTCCACTCACAATTTTTGTTCAGTAATGATGGCTTGTGGTCTTCCAGATTTTGGAATCCAGATGGGGACTTGTGACTCCCAAATGGAAAGAGGGAACAGGCTAGACTGAACAGTGATGCAATAGCAACCCTGATCCTTCCAGGGCCTCGCTAAGCCGTGGGTGGTACAGTCTAGAGCCAGGATTCTGCGTTCTAAATATGACCTAGCTAAGCTGGTGCCTCAGTCTCGACTCTACAGTGATTTGCCTTATTTGTTTGTTCAGAGACGTTCTAGTTTTGGAGGGGTCACTGGCGCCTTCTAGAAGAAGGCTGATCTGATCTGTAAATGCTGGCCTCTGCTTATTTGAACCTTAAAGTTAGAGCTTGAGTAACAGTTAGAGTGGCTTCTCATTTTCTTCTCACTCAATGCAGGGAGTGCTTTTCTCCTACTGTTTTCTAGATCTTTCTATTCCGGTAATCTCAAGGATTCTGCCCCCAAAGCAGATGCAAAGCCCTATCTACCCTCCTTTCTTCCCCAGATGTATGGGCTCTACAAAGGGTTTTGCTTGTTAAATGTTAGCTTTCTTAGCTGAGGACTTTTTTTTTTTTTTCCTTCCTCTTAAGCCCATTGCATAACAATCTCCTGTTTTAACCTTTTGCCAAATCCTACACTTCTCCCTGTCGGAGGTTACCACAAGTGTTTGAACAGGTAACTTCTACCTTTGAACTTCTATTGCAACAGGTTCAAAGTTTCCAGGGTAGCTTGTTGGCCTCTCTCGGGGCAGTACGCATTGGCTTCAGGTGTGGCCCTGTCCCTGAGCTGTGACAGAGGCAGAGGTGCCGGACGGTGGTGCTGAAGCAGGACAGCCACTGTGAGGGGTGCATTTCCTGCACCCAGGAAGTGAGAGGATCCTTACCAGGTAAGCCGCATTAACTCTGCCTACTCTAGAGTTTCTGTGTCTCTGGGAGAGCAGCGGTAGGAGTGGTTGGGGGGAAAGAAGGTGGGACATGTGTCCATTCTCAGCCTAAGGCTCTTTCGACATGAAATTACATTTGGTTGAGTAGTAATCTCAGCTGATTTATGTGGGAGGCACAAGATAAAAAGAGTTAGTTGGAAACCAGGTGGGGACATCAGAGCAATCTGAACACTGACAGGAGATAGACTTGGAAGAGAAAGTTGTTAATTGTACTAAATGCAACCAAAACAGACTTAAAACCTCTAAGGGTTATAGACAAAACTAAGATTTGGGTCTTCTTCATCTTCCATTCACAAATTTCTGTGTCAATATGGTTAAAAAGGGCATCCATCAGCTGTTGTTGGCAATGATTCCTATTTGGAAGAAAGAAGGAGAAAGGAAACCTTAACAGAACTTTTATTAGATGCTGGGGTCTCTATTAGGTGTGAGACACACATTACCTCATCGGCTCACCACTTCCTGGGGGGTAGGTGGTATTGCATTTCATAAGTAAATAATGTGTGTCTGGGCTTAAACAGCATGGCCTGGGCTATATAGCTGAGATTGTGTGGCAAGGGTTTGAGCCCTAATGGGCTGCTGCATGGTGCAGAATTCTTGCGGATTGCCAAACCTGTTACTCTCTCATATCGTGGGACTGTCACTCATGTGCACAGAGGATTAAACAGAAATGCAGGTCTGCCAGCACTTTAGAATGACTCAATCTTCTGAACTTGAGCATTCGGTTCTGGAGGAAGCCAGTGAAAGAAAGAAAGAGAGAGTGAGTGTGTGTGTGTGGAGGGAGTGGGCGGAAGGAATAGAAAGAAAAGAAAGAAAAAAAGAAGAAAGAAAGAAAGAAAGAAAGAAAGAAAGAAAGAAAGAAAGAAAGAAAGAAAGAAAGAAAGAAAGAAAGAAAGAAAGAAAGAAAGAAAGAAAGAAAGAAAGAAAGAAAGAAAGAAAGAAAGAAAGAAAGAAAGAAAGAAAGAAAGAAAGAAAGAAAGAAAGAAAGAAAGAAAGAAAGAAAGAAAGAAAGAAAGAAAGAGAAAGAGAAAGAGAAGAAAGAAAGAAAGAAAGAAAGAAAGAAAGAAAGAAAGAAAGAAAGAAAGAAAGAAAGAAAGAAAGAAAGAAAGAAAGAAAGAAAGAAAGAAAGAAAGGAAGGAAGAAAGAAAGAAAAAGAAAAGACAAGGAAAGAAAGGCTCATTTTTTCCTGGTCCCAAGCTCTTCATCTGGTTGGGAAGGGAAGCCAGCACCCAGGGAAGAGCCTGGACACCCATTCTGCCACCCTCTATTCGCTGGAGGATACTTCCTATTGGGGAGTTGAGCTGCTGAAAGAAAGCGAAGCCAAGCGCTCCTCCAGCCCTAAGATGCCCCAGAAGATGGAATGGTGAGGGGCTACCCTTCTCTTTCTGCACTTCATCTCTCTCCAGTGTCTGAGGTGGGCTCCCATGAGGTCAAGGGGCTGACTCATGTTCTCTGAGGTTGTGGCACAACTCACCCTGGCTGTTTTCATTGGAGCTCATTAGGACCCCCTCGCTTGTAAAGAGAAGAAACCCTAATCTAGCTCTAGCGAAAGGCTCGCTGGGACAGTGCTGTTTACTTGCGCCGTGTCGGTGAGGTGGGAGGGAGGAATGGAGGAGGAAAACTTATTATTTCTGCTTCTAAATCTGAGAAGGGAGGCTCCCATGCCCTTCTGTGGCCACAGCCTTTGGTGAATTCAGTGAGACTACTACAGGTCCTGATACCTGTAAGCTAATCCCCAGGACCCTTTCAGACGATCCGAATATTCAAAAACAATTTTATAATAATATGTACTAAGAAGTTTTTTGCCTTTTCCTCTGTCATTGTCTCTTGCGTGTACAGTGAAGTTTTCCAGAAGCTACTAGATGCGGGGTCAGTCTGACAGCTTGTGATCTGTGTGCTACGATGGTCCTCTGATTTAAAATTTTTCCAGTTTTAATCTGGGAGGCGAGGGAAGCAAGCAGAATGCACTTTTCATTAAAAGTTTGAGGTATGAGAAGGATGAGCTGATGTGTCCAAGGAGAAATAAAAACAAAGCCTTCCCATCCCTGTCCCTGCTCTTCCCGGCCTGAATGTTCCCTTGGCTTTATCAGAACTGCGTCTGGGGCTGAGGCAGGTGTGCTGGGGACAGAGGGTGACCTCCGAGGGGCTGGCCTGTGCTGGCCTTCGAGTGCCCTGCTGTATGGGGGGGTCCTGAGAGGGCGGAGGTGCCTCTGGCTGAACCTCCCTGCCCTGCCAATCCAGCAGGGAGCAGCGTCACTTCTCTGACACCGGTGGTCTGAGGGGCCACCTCGTGTCATTTTTGCTTGTTTTCAGTCTTCACTTTGAGGTGGTCAGGGGAGGAAAGGGTGAGCTGTGTGGATGTGGGCTGGCTTTTGTTTCAGCCCGCAGAGACTGGGGTTACAGCATTTGAAAACCAGCCAGGGTAGATTTGGCGGCTCTCTTCCTCCTGGTGAGACGCTTCCACTTTCAGTTGTAAAAGAAAAACCAGGAAGTGGAGTCCCGAGCACGTTAGAAAGCCGGGCCATGGCCTAACCCGGCTCTGGGCTGTGGCTGTCTGTCTGCATGGATGCTCTGAAGCCACCCTGTCCCTGGAGGATGGAGGGGTGAGGGAAGAAGAACAGAGACTCATGTGCCGGGCAGGACTTGGAGCCAGGAAGCCCCATTCGCTGGAGCCACCAAGACATGCGGGGCCCTTCACAGGGTAAGGGGACTGAACTACGGGGGGGGGGGGGGGGGGGGACTACGTAGCAAGGGGTCTTGTGTGAGCGTGCGGCAGGGGCTGAGAAGGTATCCTGACGCCAGCTTCCTGAATCCAGAGCTCGCTGCATCCCCAGGCACGTGTTGCGCTTTCTCTCCCAGGTCTCTGGGGAGCACCTGTAAACCCTCCTTGTGAGGAGCGGATAGTGGAAGGAGGGTTGTGGGGATGGATCCGATTTCTTTTCTCCTACCTCTCTTGGGGGAGGTGAACCACAACCGAGACCTTTTTTTTCTGGGTCTAAACATCTGCCATAGCTCTCCTGAGGGTCCAAGGTTGCCCTCCATCTTTATGAAGGACTTGAACTCCTTCCTGAGGTGGGAGCTGATGACTGAATGACTGTTTTAAGGGCCAAGGCCAACAGTGGAATCTAAGATGGACTTCAAGGGCATTTAAGGAGCGAGCATTAGGAAGGGACTCCAGTGCTCACTAGCTTCTCTCTCGGGGCATCAACCATTTTTGGTGATTTGAAAGGATTGAATCTGTAGCTGCGGCATAGAGGTGATAGGGAATCTCTAACAGAGGCGGAGTCTTGAAAAATAGTACAATAAAATTAGAGTTAATTCAACTTAATTTTAAAAGTAAAAGATTGTTTTAGATATCTATAAATAAAGTAACGAAGTCATTGGTTTTGCTTGATCCCTTTTGCTACATTCCAGTATGGAAGTTAAACTGCTGTGGGTCTCTGTAATTAACAAGTGTCTGAGATGAACATAGAATAATCTTGAACGAAACATGATATAAAATTAGGTAGGTATCACTTGTGTGCTAGGCTCATTGAAAGGAACAAAAACCTAAGTAAAACAAAAGTCACAAATGCATATAGGACCAGCAGATAATAAAGCTAAGTAAAATAAACGGGACATAATAAAATGTAGGTGGTAGGAACACTAGCAAAGCACAAGTCAGGCAAACCCTGGAAAACACATTTTGACTTAATTTTTTTTTTTAAATACAAACATTATCCAGACCAAACAGAATGTTCTGGCCAGGCATTTGACTTAGATCCTAACCTAAAACAGTCTTCTCTCCCATGCTGTATTCTAACTCTTTGAGGACAAAAGTGCCTGTAATAAAACCCATGTGTCATCAAGTACCTAAGTGCTAAAAACACAGCGTGGCCACAGATTCTACAGGGAGGCAGGGGGTCAGGGAAAAAGAGAGGGCCAGAGAATGAATGGAGAGAGGGAAGGGGAAGCCAGTTAAGCACCAGCTCATAGCAAATACACTTGCATTTCATTAAGAAAATCTCATGAGGTGGATGGTCTCACCATTTTGTGGTTGAGTTCTAATGCTCAGAGAGGTATAGCAATTTTATCAAGGTCACAAAGCAGCCAATTGTCAAATGGGAACTGAAGCTGCAGTCAGTCTGATGCCAAAACCATGTTCTTTCCACTCTTGTGTAGAGTTAGCCTATCTTCAGATTTCCTAGAAAATTTTATTTGTAATAAGATTTTCATGTATGGGGACCTGGGCAGATACTGAGTTCACATACTTATTAGATATTTTTCAGGTTGACATTTTTCTAGAACTGCAATTATTACAGCTACCATTCGTTGAATATGTTCTGTGGGGCAGTGCTGCCTTTACTGTTTTACAGGGCTCTTCTTTTTTGATATTTAAAATAGTCCTGTGAGGTAGGTAACTTTGTTTCATAGGTAGAGAAACTGAGACTTAGAAAGAAGGAAACAGCACATGATTTGAAGAGATTGGAGCTGGAATTTGAACTCTGACTCATTTAGTTCCAGAGACAAGCTATGCCTCAGTTTCTGATGAACCTAGTTAAGTATTAATACAATATATGGGCCAAGAATGAGAAACTGGGAGCAATCCTCCTTTGGAAACACTCCCACTCCAGATCCACCAGAGAGACAGAAAGCTGATTGGAGGTTGCCAGGGAATGAGAGGAGAGAGGAATGGGGGAGGGGGGAGTGGCTGCTTCATGGGTACAGGATTTCCTTGGGGGTGATGCAGCAGTGCTTGGGACCTGCATGGTGGTTGCCCAACATGGGAATGTTCTAAATGCCACTGAATCATATGGTTTAAAATGGTTAATTTCCTGTGATTTGTACCTCAAAGAAGTCCTCCCACCTCAAGACAGAGGAATTTCCAAACCAGGATTTGGAAATTTTTAAAAACCATAAATGAAGTGTCTGCTCTTGCCTGTCTCATATGCCTGGTCAGCAATGTACTGATCTCCATTTGGGGTGCAGCCTGGGGTGATTCTCATGTAGCACCCTGCAAGGGTGACATGTCCCCAGCTGCTCTGAGTTCACCCATCATTGCTATGGTCTCACTCTGCTATAAACTCCCCGAGGTCTGTTTCTCCCCTAGGTGACTATGGGTCCTGAGGTCAGAAACTGACTCTCACTCCTTCTTCCCTCTGGCACAGGGACTGATATTTCCCAGGCTCTTACTTGATTCATGTTGTTTAAATAAATACATGAGTTTTAGAAGGTCAGGCAGCCCTTATACTGCTATGGCCAGGCCATGGTATCCCCGCTCTTTGGGGGGGCTGGTAGTACATCTCTGGGTTTCCATGGGTCATTCTACTATAGGAGTTATGAGGTTGTGAAGGGCTTGTAGGAGAAAGCAGGGGTGGGGTAGTGTCAGGAGAGATGGGTTGGTCAGAGCTCAGAGGTGTACCATGCCCTCTCCAACTAGAAATCCTCTGTTTAAATAGAAAAGTTATTAAGACTTTTGCATATAAGTTGAAAGACAGTTATAGTATGAAGACCATGATTATCTCTTCTCATTTGAGATGTCTCAAAATAGAGCATCTGATATTAACAATGAGTTAGAAACTCCTTGTGGGAGAGGGAAAAGGGAGCTAGTCTACTAAGGACTTTCCATGGGCCCCACAGTATACCAGAAGGCCCATCCACACACTATCTCTTTGAAGTATAGAGATGATCACCTTGGCCCTTCTTGTGTGCAGTTGAGGGAAACTTAGGCTCAGTGGCATTAAGTAAGTGCCCCCAGGGCCACACGTCTAGTAAGTGGTAGTACTTGAAAAGACAATGGTCTTGAAAGTTTGCCTCTACAAATGAGATGATTGGCAATAAAGCTTATTTGCATTTTGAATCTGGTGACTCCTGACCATTGGCCAAACCAGGTAGTACAAGGGCTGATTCTGCAGAAAGCCCAGATAGGAAAGTCTCTTTCACAAATTCTTACATCACCCCATCTTTATCCTGGCATGGGTGATGGGGACCTAGCACTTTGTCCAGCCTATCTTTTTATAGGCTCTCTTATCAAATCCAGTGGACCTCTGATACTGGTTCTCCTGACCTCAGTTCTCTTAAATCACTTGGTCAGCAACTGGCTTGGGAAGACTTTGGAAGTGCATGGTGTTTCTCAGGGTAGAGCTGCTGAACAGTGATTTGTGGGAAGCTGAATGATCAAGGTTGACTATGACAATCTGTGATCCAGTTGCATCTGTGAGTTCCTGTAACCAGCCTATCAGTGAGTGAGTGGCCCAACGATTACCCCATGCTACCTTCATGGACTGCGTTATTCGACCGAATGAGGGCTTTCCTATTAAATAGCACTCAGCTAAACCGGTCAAAGCCTGGCACCTCAAGGCTCTCTGGTGTTTGTGAACTGAAATGGCTCCAGTGGCGTGGTATCTACACCAGGCCTCAGACATTGTCTCATTCAGCCTTTTTGGAGACTTTTTCTTTATTTACCTTTCAACTAAAGATGGATTCCCTACCTCCATCAGAAATACCCCTTCACCATTTCCCTTCCCCAAACATCCCACATGTCCTGCTTTAGTGTCTCTAGCCATATCAACTGTCACCCCACATCTGGGTGTTCTCTCCCTCCCTTCCACTGAGGTTTATCCAACCTATTGTGGTGACTGGTCTCTCCATTGGAAGAAGTAGACACAGAGACCCAGACAACAGTTGAAAAGATTGATTTTGTGACAGAGACCCTGGCTGGACTCATAGCTGGGGGGTTATTAACCATTGGTATCATTGATAGGGTCATCATTCTTGATTGAGCCTAGGAATGAGACAATTGGCAGTAAAGCCCAGGGAATCAAGGACCACACATCCTTGAGGATCTGAAGCTCCTTACCTCTGCCTTCACCTACAGTAGTCCCTCACTATATCACGGTTCACTTATCATGGCCTCACTGTATTGCGGGATTTAAAAAAATATTATATTTAATTATTTGCCATGATTTTTTGCTATATCACAGGATTTTGCGGTACTGTATACGTATGTTGTTAAAGTTATGTAGGTTTAAGAGTGTAGAATAAATGTAAGGTTCCTACTTCGTGGGGGCATCTGGAATGTAATACCCGTGATAAGTGAGGGAATACTGTACTTCAGTCTACACTAGCCTCTCCCTTCGTCAAGTTCATTAGCTCATGGCCTACACACTGAAACCCTTCTCTAAGAATTTTTAGTGTTTGATAGACCCATAAGTCCCCAAAGGGCAGAAACTGTATAGTCTAAGTGTTTGTCTTTCTGCACATGGCACAGTGCTGGGCATAGAGAAGGTCCAAGATCTTTCTTGACCTTATTTAAAGTATATTATAAGTTAATTTAAAGTGGAGAGAATAAATATATCTCTTGCCACACACATACTTCTCCAGTCTATCAGATGTTCTCAAAGCTGGGGTCCATCCCATAGGGCATTTGTTTGCTGCCTAGGGAACTGGCTTTATCCCTTACTATGAACTCTAAGTTTGCTTTCCCCACACTGAGCACACTGCCTAGAACATAATAGGTGCTCAAATATACAAAGGCTTGTCCAATGAGTGAACCTTGGCCTCATCATGCTTAGCCTTGCCTTTGCCATGGCTTTAAAGCCCAAGGCTGTGGCATTGTGGAGGAGGGCTCTGCTGATTCTGTCTGCCAGTGGGTACAGGTGCACACCGCATCGTTGCGGGATTGAATCCCACAACTCGTTTGCTTCAACAGATTCCCTTCCCTCCGTTACCTTTCCCTAAACTTGTGCCAACAGTGAGCGAAAGGGGAAGGTGACTTGCTGGCACTTAGTGGGCTCCCGCTGGTTCTCAGACCCTGTGTTGGGCATAGCAGAACCTGGAAGTGTGGCAGCCTCTGTCTGGAATCTGCTCATGGCCCAAGCTGTTCAGTGAGTCACGGAATGCCTTCCTGAGACCCGAACCCAAGGAAAGCTGCCCGCTCCACTCCTCACAACCCTCCTGAGCTCTGGCTCCTGTAGCTTTTCCTGTGCAGTTTGACAGCAAAGATATCCCTAATGGCTATGCATCAGAACCTTAACAATTTATTTATGGGGTGCTTGCTGACGGGCCAGGAGGACCTGTCTTAGGCTTACCCCCACCCTCTCTCTGCCAGCTGCTTTAGAAATTGGAACTGTTGAGTGTGGCCTAGGAATTGGGCTAGGAAGAGCAAAATGCAGGAGCTTTGTGTCACTTTCCCATGTTAATTATTTCAGCTCTCACAGAATCTTCCCATGGTGTGCACATGACTACTAGACCACCCTCTGCGGTTTTAATAGGGATCTCCTTCGGTGATGCTGTCTTCTTGTCCTGCCCTGCACGACCGTGTGGAGATGAGAAGGGCCCTTTCCTCTCTGCCCCAGGCCATCCCCTGGTGTGTGTGCTGCAGAGCACACTGGGCGGGCACCAGGCCCCCGGAAGGGGAGAGCCACCCGTGCCTGGTGACACGGCCCCATTTGGTGGGGAAGCCTCCTGTTAAGTTGGCCTGAGCACCTAGGCGCTGGTGTGTGGCTGGGAAGTCATCAGCAGGCTCATAGGTCGGAAGTTTATGCCACAGCCTCTTTTCCTCAGCAAATTGAGGCAAATGTAGAAATGCGCCCTTTCAGGGCCCCTTTGGTCCTGGGGCTGAAATCTGACCTTTGCTCTGGTTTCTTATCCGCTAAAGAAATGAATGAAAAATGCTCCCAACCCAGAGCTGCTGCAGGACAGGCTTACTCGGCAGCTGAGAAGCTCCGTATGGGACACCAGCATTGGGAAAAGGCCGTGGTCAAGCACGGCTTGGGTGATGGGCCCTCTGTACCTTTAGAAACAAGGCTGAGACTATATTGTCAAGGATACTTGCATGAAATGCCCTCCCACCTCCACCCTGAGGAGGTGGAACTTTCTAAGTTAGCTGCCAGAGTCCAAGGCGGGATGATTTGGAGTTCAGTTTATGGTTTATTTTTTAAAGCACGCATATCTCACATTAACTGATACGTGAGACATACACAAAGGTGACACTTCCCCATTGAGATCTGCTCTGACCTCCCTGATGAAAACAAAGGCAAAAAACTAATGTTTAACATCTAACTCACCTTCTCTATTTTTTTTATTCCATAGTGCTGTATAATCTAGTTATTGTTCAGGCTTGTTGTTAAACTCTCCAGTAAAATGCAACCCTACGAGGGCAGGGTTTTCACTTCTGTATTCCCAGCACTCAGCATGATGTCTGATATAAAGTCAAGCACTTAAATATCTTTGGCTGAATGATTGAATACCCAAAACTTGCTGGAAAATTCATTCATGATCTTCCCTCTTCCATGGGTCTTTCCCTACAAGGATGATGTGTTCAGCAACACAGAAGCATACACATTGTCTGAGCATTTTCTATTTGTTTGCTTTCTTTCAACTTTCCATAACAGGGCACACATATTTGCTTTTTTTTTTTTTTCCATATCTGCCAAGAGTTCACCTGTATGGGAATGCTATGACTTACTTGGCTACTGTCCTAACAAGGAAGGCTCTCCTGGTCTCCAGGATTATAAACACTGCTGTAGGTTTAATGATGATGAACAGAATAGCTAATACCTGAGACTATGAATCAGGCATTGTTCTCAGCACTCTGCAGGGACATTAGCCTCTTTAATCATGGTGACAGCCTTCTGAGGCAGATAGTATTTGCTATTTTACAGATTAGAAACCACACAGTGGTTATCTGCCCCCGGTCACAGAGATGACAACCGAACAGAGTTTGAGCCCAAGTAGTCTGACTCAGCGCCCACATCCTTCACCAGGGCGCCTTCCACAACCTTTTGTGACACGCCGGATTGAACTGGTATCTTTCTACAGGAGAAATTACTAGTCAAGTCATTAGGTCAAAGGGCACACATCCTAAATTGTGGCAGAGGTCAATGGGCACATCTCTAAAGAGGCTGCACCAAATTTACATTTCCATGATTAACAGCACATTTTTCACTATTTCCTCATAGCTCATCTAATGGGTGGGGAAAAGGCATTTCACTTACATTTGCATTTTTTTTAACTCTAAGTAAAGTTGAATGTTCCTACTTTTAAGTTATCTGTTTTGCTGTGAACTTTCTGGTTGTGACCTCTGACCTTCGTTAGACTGGGTTGTGTTTTGCTTCTCATTGACTTCTGAGCATTCCTTATTGAGAAAATGAACTCTTTCCCTGTCTGGGGTGTTTAATATTTTTCCCAGTTTATCTTTGACTTTGCCTCTGATGTCTTTTCTGAGAAGCAAATATTTTTAAAAGTTTTACGGAATCAAAGTTGCTGCCATTTTTATTTATAGCTTCTAGGATTTGGGTCAGTCTTGAGTTTTCCCCATACCAAAATTATAAAAAAGTTTCTTTCAGACTTTTTATTCCTAATACTCTTATGATTTTCATTATTTTTATATTAAGTCTTTGATCCATCTTGAACTTACTTTTGTTGTAGGAGTAAGACAGTCATCAGCTTTGTGTATTCTCTCCAAATTGTCTTAATTTATTTATGAAAGTGAAAAAATCTATCTTGATTTGAAATGCAATTTAGTACATAGTAATAGATCCACTGGGAGTATTTCAAAATTATTTTGTGACATAGATTTACCTGTGCATAACCAATAGAAAACTTCCAAAGCTCTATAGTAAGACAATTTGTTATGCTTACCTCTCCGCCACCCACCCAATGCCTGTTATTTTTCAAAAATTTTTTGACCCTTTTATGTAAGTTTTATTTTTCTGGGTGAAGTTTAGAATTAACTTTATAGTTCCTGAGAAAAATCCTGTTGGTCTTTATTAGGGTTGCATTAAATATATAAATACACTTAGGGAAATAGGACCCCTTCACTATTTCAGGTGTGTCTTTCCATTTTTCAAGCCTTCTTATGTCCCTCAAATATAATTTTTATTGTAGATTTTACAAACTTATTCTTATAGATGCTATTATGGATGGCATGATTTTATTTTTAAATTAGTTATTTGCATGAAATATAAGAAATCTTTTGACTTTCTGGAAACCAGTTTGGTAACTGGCCACCTCACTGAATTTAATTCATAGTTTCTAATTGCTTCTTATTTCCTTACAGGGTTTTTAAGCTTCCCCTCTAAGCTGTTTTTGGATTTAATTGAGAAATATGACAACCAATTTTTATCTCAGCTATAACTGAATGCTGGCCCTTCTGATCTTTGAAACATTTTAAATGGTATGAATAGCTGAGATTTGCTCTCCTAAGGAACCAACACTCTCCCATATCAGGCTTTTATCTGACTTTAAATTTTGTGAAACAGGATAGTTTTCTCAGATTATGTTATCTTTTATTTCTTAGTAATAAAAAATTGCATTTGATACAGAAGAGTGAACTAGTGTAAGAAAAGCCCTTAGCTCCAGGGCTCTGAGGAAATTGGGTAAAGGGTCTTGCAATAGAATGCATAACTTATTTACATTCATTGCATATTAAGGAAAAGGCTATCAGATCTTCCAAGTATGCTTGTGAAGCTACTGGTTTGTAATGTTCTATTGACCATTTGCAATTACTTTGGAATTTGTCTAGAAAGGTTGACTATGTGGTTAAGGACCTAGGTGGTTGTGTCCTAAATTAGGGGTGACAGGAATTTAGGGGAAATAACAATGAAGGCTGAGTTAGCAACTTAATGTTCAACCAATGAACCAAAACTTTTATGTACAGCCTCTTAAATGACATACAGGTGCCCTTTGGAGTCATTATGAGTTGTGAAAACTTGTGACATAGTCTCCAGGAGAAAGCAAATAAGTCAGGATGGAAGAGTGTTAACTAGTTAGGTGTGACAACTCAGGGACTCTGGTCTCCCATTTAATGAGCTTTCTCTCACCACAGAATAAGCCCATACATGCAAGAGAACAGAGAAACCAATCAAATCTAAATAAGTGTGTCATTTTCTAGGAGGCATTTTTTTTAAATGTGTAATTACACTTTACATCTCATTATTGCATGGAAAATAATTAATTCTTTAGTCTTCAAAGAAAAGGTAATTTGCTTTATTGTCCTTTGGGTTCCAGAAACTCAGGGTAACAGAATTATTTATTTCTAGGCTGGACTTTTTGCCTACTTACCATTGTAGATGACTTAATTTGATAAGATTTGTCCTGTAGATTCTACCAGGCCTGGAGGAGTTGACTGATTCTGAGTGGTCCTTGATAAGTGTTAGAAATACTTTTTTTTTCACCACCCCACCGTCCCTAACCCACTGCCTTGATGAAATATTGATGTCGTAGTACCCAACTCAAGATTGGCCAGAATAACTTCTGATGGTGTATGTTTGGGGAGTTTGGGGGTGGTGTAGTTTTGCTAAGGGAGAAATGGGTTAACTGAGAGTATTAGAAGTATAAGACAATTCTAAACCCCAAAACTGGTCATTTATTCAGCAAGCACTGGAAAGTTTACTGTGTGCCGGGCATGGTGCGGGCATTGGAGGCACTGTAGTGAACAGAGCAGTAATCCCTGTTCCCATTAGAAGATCAGTGCAGTCGGGACAATGGATGATAAGGGGCCAGGACTATTTCAGAGAGTGAACAGTGTCATGGAAAAGAGAAAGCAAGGTCAACAGTGGTGACAGGGGTAGAAAGGGTAGTATTAAATAGGATGATCAGAGCAAGCTTCTGAGGAAGTGGCATTTGAGCTGAGATAAGACTTACAAGCCATTGCAACTATTGCAGATCTGGAGAACAGTGCTCTAAGCAAAGGGCGAAGCAAATGCAGAGAATCTAAGGGAGAAATGGACTTATCATTGACCCAAACTTGAATATTAGGGTAGAAGGGGCCATTTAGGGACTTTATCCAAAGAAAATTAGACTTAATGAAGAAATGCTATTCCAAGCCCACAAAGAAACAAAACCCAAAGCTAAAAATGGGGTGGTCATAACCTAGACACTGAGGCCGGTCCTGGGAGTTTGCAAGCAGGTATGAAGGCGGATGTTGTTCCATTGGGTTCAGAATGAAACAGGTTAGGTGCCAGATGAGGAGCAAACGTGGCTATGGCCATCCATACCATAGAGCAAGGGAGGGCCCTGGAGTGAGGACTGCAGGGCATTCTGGGGTATGGGGCAAAGGCATGTCACTATGACCACATCAGGAAGTGGGGGATGCTTTCCAGTCAGCGTCCTCCTGATGTACACGGTGGCTTTCTCAGCCATGTTCAGATAACCTAAACAGGAGTTCCCAGATATAGCATCATGCAACTCTCTTTCCTTTTTTTTTTTTTTTTTTTAATCACTATTGCACTTCCCCCTACCCTACACTTTCCCAATGAGGAGTGACATAAAGGAAAGAGGAAGTGCCATGACACTAGCTGTTTGCAGGAGAGTCCATGAAGTGACCAAAATAAAATTGCAATTTGAGTGACACAGGACACATGACAGAATGATGGTGGCTTTCCCCCTCATTTATTTGAGCACATATGTAAGTGTTAACAGATTCTAAGGTTAGAATGCTTCCCAGAGCTCCCCAGAGCTTCCTGGTCCTGTAATGGTGAGACCCAACTGGAAGGTCTCACCTTCTCTCAGAACCCGTTTCTCCCATTTACAGTGAGAGTTACAGGATATGGGCGCAAATCCTCTCTAGCAGTAGGTAGCGTTATAAGGTTAAAAATGTGTGTGTGTGTGTTCTGCATTAAAAATAAGACTATCACTATAGTGAAAAGATAGCAGAATGGGAGAAAATATTGGTGAATCACTTTTTTTGGATAAGTGTCTAGTATCCAGAATATATAAAGATCTCTTACAACTCAACAACAAAACGACAAACAGCCCAACTTAAAAATGGGCAAAGGACTGGAATAGATGCTTCTTTTTAAAATATTCTATTTATTTATTTTTAGAGAGAGGGGAAGGGAAAGAGAGGGAGAGAAACATCAATGTGGGAGAGACAGATCAATCAATTGACTCTCGCACACCCCCAACTAAGGACTTGGCCCGCAACCCAGGCATGTTCCCTGACTGAGAATTGAACCTGCGACCTTTCATTTAGCAGACCGGCACTTAATCCACTGAGCCACACCAGCCAGAGCTAGAGTAGATATTTTATTACAGAAGAAATGCAAGTTAAGTAAGGTATTTCAGTTGACAAATAGATATATCCTTGAGTAGCTTCTTCAATCCCGTGCAAACAGGGTGCTTTCATTCTCATGAAGCTGGTCTTGGCATTCATAAATGTCTCCCTTGTTTTAAATGAAGTGACCAGTCTCGGCCCATTTGTGGACAGTATGACTAGAGTATGTTTAAAAGAAGTCCTTATCGACAGATCATGGTCCAGGTTGAAACATATGTATTTTTGTTAATCCCAAACCAGACACTTACTATTTGATCCAATAGTTAAAATTAAGGTTTCACAAAAATTCAGTGTTCCAGGTTTTCTAGGGAGAAAAAAAAAATCTGACCATTTGGTGACTCCAGGCTCACATTACTACATGGTAACAGTCAAGGTTGACAGCAGGTGGCTGCCTCTCTCTCCCCACCTCCCCCCTCCTTTCTCTCTCCCCTCCCTTTGAGTTACCTGCCAGGCTATTTGCCCTCCCTTCTTCCTCCACCGCATACTGCCACAGCTGAACGTAAATTTCACCTTTAGACCCTCTTTTAAAGCAGCTGTTTGCAAAGTCTCCCACTAAATCTGCCATCTGTACCAAGAGGGCAAAGTCCTCAGTGCAGCCATTTGTCCCCATAGCTGAGAAGGGGGGGGGGGGGGGGCGGTGCAGTAAGAATCTCTCAATTAGACGGTGCCATTGGGACAGAGCGAAGACTCCTAGAGCATCAGATATGACCAGACTGGTGGCAGTGTTGCAGGCGGAGGGGAGGAGCTGACAGTGGGCAGGACGGACCAGCACAAAGCAGGCTTTTCCTCCCTTTGGCACTGCTCTCTGCTCTGTCAATTTCACAACCTTCCGTTCTCCGCCTGGGTTGGGGTGGCTGGCCTCAGAACTGTGTTCTGTATGGCTGACTCTTGAACAGGTTCTGCCTCCTGGAGGGTTACTTCACCATACAAATCAGGTAAAGCTGCACTCAGAAAATCCCTGCTCTCAGAATCCTGGCAGGTAGTCACAATAGCACCTATTGTTACGTCGTAAGCTGGCTAGCACCTGGCCCTGCTTTGTCTTCTTTTTCTTCCCCTAAACACAATGTGGAAAACTTCAAGGAGTTGGAGACAAGCATCCCAATATCTGGGAATTCAGGTGCCCTCCATAAAATGGAGAGGGACTACTCTAAATTCAGGTGACAGCCAGTCAGGGGACAGAAAAGTGATGAGTGACTTGGGATTTTGGGGGGCTGTTCTCACTCCCACACAAAATTCCTAAGTTTTATAGCCCTGGTTATCATGGAGGGAAGTGTGTCCCCTGATGGGAAAATGTTCTGGTTGCCAGCTAATGGCAGCTGCCCCACAGCTCCAGGGTAACTATGATCTTGATCCGATAAAATTTTTTATTGGACTTGCTTTGCTCTTTTGATTTTGAATATGAATATTTGGCCTCATCTCTGAGATATTTTTCCATAGAGCATTGCAGTAAACTTTGAAGAACACAAATTATGAAGTTCCTTTGCTGTCGCCTGTGAGGTGCCAGACAAATTCAGTCTCCTTGAACTTGGTGGCTAGTCTCTATAAGGAAAGACTGAGTTGTGGTTTTCCAGACTTTAGTGGGGAAGCAGCAATTGGAATGTTAAGGGAACTTGGACAAGTAACCTTACCCCTGGGAGCTTCTATGTTCTTGTCTGTAAAATGCTACTTCATGACATTTGGTGGATTAAATTAGGTAATTCATGCAAAAAACTCATTCTGATTTTGGTCCAGAGCCTGTGGTCCAAAACTTCAAAAGGTTTAAACTCAAAACGTCAGAGTTTGAAGTGAGGAGAGGTTTACTGATGAGACAGCATGAGACAGAACCTAATCGTTTTCCAAATCCAGCTTAAGAAAGTACAGGGTTCAGGCTTCTTTTTTGTAAAGGGACAGAAAAATGGGAGGGGCTGTTTTTGTACATCTCAACCTGCAAACAGAAGTCCTCTAATGATTACCATGTCTCTTTGCAAGCAAAGCACTAGTCTGAGGGCCATGGGAACAAGCAAGGCTTCAACAAGATGGAGTCAAAAAGACAGAGCATTTCATTCTGTTACAAGCCCAGGGCTTGGCATATACCCGTTTAGTCAGTGTTCAAGAAAAGTTGTGCTCGGAGAAGCCTTTGTTGCTTTTGTTTCTTGAGATGGCTTCCTGGCTGAAATCTTCCATACGGATCTGCCACCATGTTTCAAGCTCACTCTCCAGCACCCTTTCTGCATGCCTGATACATGCTGCCTCCAATAAAAATGGTTCCTCCAGATTCCCTGTAGGAGAGGACATTGGACGGAGTGAGCCATGATGCTGTTGTTCTCTGAGCCTTTCCTGATGTTTTAAAAAAAAAGAAAGCTGTGAGCAAGTCATATCCGGCCAACAGGAAATGTGCTTCATTCAGACCACTTGGTTTCTAAAATCTGTGGTGTCACCTCCACAGAGGTTCCCTTTTCTGTTTGGTTTATACTAGAGAAATCCTACCGGAAGAGTCCTTCCTGACCCTCCATCTGCCTGAGCAGGGGGAAGCCCTCTGGAATACCCTCCTCTGACTACCAGCTTCTGTTGGGTCCAGAAGGGCTTCTTCTAAGCTTTGTGGACCAGAAATAAAAGGACAGTCATTTCTCAAAATGGTCTGGGAAATGATTAACTTGTTGCCTTTGATCCTTCCCACCTTGTAAGAGGACAATCTGGTAGAAGTAGTGGGCAGATGACATTCTATTATTTTCAACATTGCTAAGGTAAACAGTGGGAGAAATTCTGCTACTAGAGACGTCGAACACTGGCTATTTGGAGGATTAGAAGCTGTGTGTGTGTGTGCACTCTTCTGTAAAACCTAAACTATTGAGTAAAAAGATACGCCATTTCCTCTAACCTTTTGTTTCCTTCTCTCTTTTTTTTAAGGCCTGAATTTCCTGCTGCTATTCACAAAGATGCTTTTTATCTTTAACTTCTTGTTTTCCCCACTTCCAACGCCGGCACTGATCTGCCTCCTGACATTTGGAGCTGCCGTCTTCCTGTGGCTGATCAACAGACCTTATCCAGTCCCGCCTCCCGTTGATCTGGACAACCAGTCAGTGGGAATCGAGGTAACTTAGCAATCACCTTTTTAAGTCGGTCAACATTGATCAAACACAAACTGTATGTAATTCAAGACCTTGAGATAACTCATAAAAGGGATGAAGTGTAGCATGGAAAGTGAGCCTTTTAAGTTAGTGATCAATAGAAAATCTACGAATTTAAACTTTTAGTAATGGCACATTTTCCCTTATAATAAAAATGAAACCACAATTAGGTCTTATGATGCCAATAATCTAGATCTACCTTTTTTTTTTTAAATGGAACTAGTAAGATAAGAATGGTTTTTATTTTTTTAAAGGGATATGTAAAAGCATAAAATTTTTTAAAAAAGGGATAGATCATATATGTTCCACAAAGTCTATTTACTGTCTATCCCTTTATAGAAAACGTTTGCCAACCTATGGCCTAGATTAGTGATTTTCAACCAGTGTGCTGCAAGAATATTTTTTTACATGCAGTACCTGACTACTTAGTCAAGGGCACTGGCTTCTTTTCCCTTGAATTGTCAAATTAAAAAATGACAACAGTCAACACAATAATAACCGTCTGGTGTGAATAAATCAAAATTATACTTTTATTTTTGTCAAATCAGCCAAAAAAAAATTGTGTGCTGCAGAATTTTAGTAATTAGTTTTTGTGTGCCATGAGGTGAAAAGGTTGAAAATCACTGATCTAACTGATAGAGCCAGAATTTGGGGGGCAAAAGAATATTTTTATTGAGATACCCAATGTCTGAAAACGGTAAGTTACTGAGTTAAATTCCAGCTTTGCATTACTATTCTTTCTTGAAACAGGCAGGAGCTGACCTTTTTCCATCAATTCCCCAACTTTCAGCAAATCACACAGCTTCTGATATCTCTGGGCAAAAGGAAAGCTTCAAGGATGTTCTCTTCATCATTTTTTATCTTCAGCCCTTTTCAGAGAGAAAAATAAAAAGCATTCCTGTTCCTTTGGAAAGTTAACCCCCTTCTGATCTTTTATTGAGCTTCTTTTGTCTCCTTGGGACTCTTATTCCGAGTTAACTGCACTGTTCCCCACCTGTTCTTGTATCCTGGTGTGTCTGTATCTTGTTCATTGCCTTGCTCTCTCCTGCTGAGCTTGCTGCTTCAGGCTACCATTTTCTTTCACGCCTCCCTTTTCCCACCAGAGTTCTTGACGAGTAGTCTGTGGATTTCCTCACTTGAATTTCAACCCACCGAAGTCAGACCTCCACTACTACCATCTCCCAAAACTTCTCTGGGTCACTCATAATCTAACTTCCAAATTCAACGATTTCTCCTTCAGCCTTCTTCTCGGTTGACTTGGGACTTCTTTCTTAAAACTTCTCCTTTTGCCTCTCATAACTTCGTCCTAATTCCAAGACAGCTTTTCTTTACTACTTAGGTTGTTTCCTCTCCTCTTTCTAGAGTTTCAGCCTCACCATGTCTTGATTTCTCTAAGAAAGCAGGGGTTATCAAACATGTTTTGTGAAGGCCAGAGAGTTCAGGCTGCACAGGCCATATGGGCTCTGTCGCCAACTACTCAACTCAGCTGTTGTAGCGTGAAAGCACCAGACGACAGGTAAAGGAATCAGGATGGCTGTGTTCCAATAAACCTTTATTTGTAAAAGCAAGTTCGGGCCAGATGTGAGCCAATCCCTGCTTTAATTCCTCACATTTGCGAAAACCCTTCCTCTCCTATGACTTGAAATGTACGGACAAGACTATGACACCCAAATCTGACTTTCTAGTTCTGACCGCTCCCCTGAGTTCCAGTCCATCTCAGTGACACTCAAGTACCTCGGGGTCAATGAGTCGCGTTAGTGCATATCTTCTCCCTACACACACATGCGCACGCGTGCTCGTGCAGGCCCAAGCAAGCACCATACACTTTCCCATTTCCCTTCCTGCTTTACCTCAATTAAATTCATCTCTTCTTATCCAGTTGCCTAAAGCTGAGCCTGAGTCACTTTTCATTCTGCCTTCTTCCTCAGCCCATCTAGGAAAACAGACCCTGTTTTCCTTTGCTAAACAAGGAACTTTATTTTTGACATCTTAACTTGATAAGACATCTCATGGGAATCCTCCCCGATGCTCTAGACAAGTGAGATCTCGTTATAGTCTCATGTGTTACTCTGCACTTTAATGGCACCATTTGTATGCTTATTTAATTGATGCCTATTTGTCTCTAGACTAATTTTCATGAGCATTGGACCATGCCTATACCACCACTGCAGCTCCAAGCTCCACATGAGACCCTGACCCTGTCGTTCCAGATGACATTTCTAGACGTGTCCCTAGCTACTTCCTCTTTTCTCAAACACCCTGTCCTGTTCTCTCTAGCTGTCCTGTCCACCAGTCTGCAATGTGTTTTTTGGCCTCTGTGCTTTTATTCAGGCTGTTTCTTCACTATGAACTATTCTTTCCCTACCCTGTACCAATCTAAATTATTTTAGTTAACGCTTACTTATCTTCAAAGTCTCTATTGATATATTGTTTTTTTTCTCTGTAGCCTTTCTACTTAATATAGAATTGGTTGCTTCATTAATCTCCCAAAATATATATTTTATTTCAGCATGTACATCACAGTATTATATTTGCATGTTTTTCCCTTCCTACCCCTCCCCCATTCCAAAACTTTCACTCCTGAGGTGCTCATGGCCAGTGATTTTGTCTTAACTTACTTTACGTCTACAATATTTGCAAAATGCCTAGAATACAGTGTGCATTTCGTAGATATTTAAACTTGATAAGAATTTTCAAAGGTTAAAAGACTATAATATTATTTATCATGTATGTTGTTTGCATGTGTGTGTTCCTAAAGGGGTCGGGTGAGAATGCCAAAAATGTAACTATGCCTGTCTCTGGGTTTCTATGATGTAAAATCATAGCTACTTCATTTTGAGATTTAAAAAATTGACTGAATAAGATAGAGGGGTAATCCCTGTGACCTCAATGGTCAGCATTTACATTCTCTACAATTCATAAGGGTTTGCAAAGGGTGGGGCGAGACTCAGGCTTGGCCTAAACTTGGCCTTGTGTCTTAGGGAGGAGCACGGAGGACTGCTTGCCAGAAGAACAATGACGTGCTAAGTTATTACTTCTCAGATGCCAAGACTATGTATGAAGTTTTCAAAAGAGGACTTGCTGTGTCTGGTAAGCCTGGCAGTCTCACCTTGCCTGTAAGAACACCAGTACGGGGTCTTGTTCTATACCCTCTGCTTCCCTGTCTCACTTCTGAAAACCTGGTGGTGGTCTGCGTACAATTCCAACATACAAAGTGGAGGGGACATCAGTAGTGTTGGGATAGATGCAGGAATCCAAAAATCACAGTATCAGGAAACAGTGTAGGGCAGCCTTGGATTTGAAGCCCAGTTCTTCCATTTCCAGCGGTGTGACCTTGTGCAAACCACTTAGCCTCCCTGAACCTTCCCTCACTTAACACAGAACAGCTATCTCTTTCCTGCTTCCTTTCCTTTTTCCTCTGTCACTTAGTCTGGAAGTTTACATATTTACCTCTGAATTCCTAGTAACCCTCTCTTTGAATGCTTCCTTTTGGCAGGACCTGAAGTCCTCTCAGAAATTCGACTAGAGCCTCTATGTCAAATTCACTTCCCTTCTACTTTTCTATTTATAACTTGGTCTCATTTTGGCTTTTCAGCCAGTTCATCTTGCTTTAGCCTCATATTACAACTTCCACGGCTTCTGTGGCTGAGACTACTGTTTACTCTTAACACAAGAACTCCCCTGCCAAGTTGTTGTTAAATATTCCACAACATTGTATAGGAAACTATTTTGATTGACTCACTAGTTCATTAGAACATCACATTTGTTTAAGAACATGCTTTTAATAAATGTAACTCTCCAGAGGGAGAATACAAGCCAGAATTAGCATTTGCACCTCCTGACTGCTTGCTTTGTTCTGACCCCAGTGCTATACTCCTGGCCCAGGCTGCTGCTCTTAGTGTCATAGAAGACAACGATCCTTTGGACTTTCTTTGAAATAGCACCATGTGGGCTTTGGTAGGTTCACCTGGAACATATCAGGCCTTTGTACTTATATCTTTTATCATTAAACATAATGCTAGGTGTGCTAGTTTCCTTTCAAAATCTATCAGCTTATAGAGCTCTTCCTGTATCTTTTTTCTTTGAGGTAACATTATGTCCAGGCATAGGTTTGCCTATGTGACTTCTTATCCCTCTCTTCCTTCTGCCTTTAACTATGGCTATGATAATATTTAATAGCCAACTCCTGTCAAATGCTAACTATGCAATAGGTACTGCTCATATACTATCTACCAATTTTCCCTAAGCTTCAGGGATTAGTTATTATCATTTTTTTTAAATGAGAAAACAGGGACTCTGAAGTTCAAGAACATTCTGAAGGTGACGGAATTT
Organism: Furipterus horrens; assembly: GCF_987537825.1. NCBI lineage: Eukaryota > Metazoa > Chordata > Mammalia > Chiroptera > Furipteridae > Furipterus > Furipterus horrens. The sequence goes on from NW_028327175.1 coordinate 189,673,312, forward strand.
GAAAACGTTGCATAAGATACTTCATTTAGAGGGTCGTTTTATTTTTTTTCCATTCTAAATTAAAACTAAACAGATAAAGTTAAAATTTACTTCTTATGTCAGCAGACATAAGAAATCTGGCTATTTCCAAAGAAAAATGACACTTCTGATCCCAACTGAGGTTGAATACATCAACCCAAACATATACTTTTAACCCCTACCCAGTAGATGGTCTATGTTGTGAGTTACCTGTGGATAATATTTAAAATGTAGATTCTCTGGCTCCCCTTGTTAAACTGAATCAGAATTCTAGATGAGACCTAAGAATCTGAATTTTTAACAAAGCTTGGTTGGGGGAGAGGTCGTCATGCCAGAGTTTCAACTCTACCTAACTTAGGGCAGCAATTTTGCTGAGTGGTTAATGGGCGGGTTCTTCGTAGATGGCCACGCCTTAGAACACAAGCTAGATCCAAGTTGAGTAAGTTAATCAAAGGCTGGGCTCTTGGATGATTGGGACTTTGTCTCATCAGGTTTAAAGCTGATTAGGGCACAGATTTTAATGAGTCCTGAGTTGACGCCCCTTTGGGCCAATTATTTGATTTGTTCCTTGGCTGTGGGCCTCTGCTAGAATTGTCACCTATAGGAAAGTGAGAAGGAGAGGCAGTGTGGTTTTCTCCACATTCACCAGCTCTCTCACTTATTGGGTGAGCCTGAAGAAGCTGTCTCGGTCCTTTCTGACTCTGTACCATGGGGATAACAACAGTTGCAAAGACCAAATAAGTGAGTGTGCTTAGCGGGGAGTAAGCCTTCCGCAATTGGTAGTTGCCGCTAGTAATTAATGTTGATATAAGCTCCTGGGTAGGACACCGAGGCACACACGCTGGGCTGGAGCAGGGGCTGTGAACACCTAGTAGGACAGGGTTTGCCTGGCTTCGTGGGAAATTGCATTCTGAGACTTTACTGCTTAAGCTTTTATGCAGCTGTTTCAGCAGGAAGAAAAAGTACTAATGTTTACTGCAGACAGCCTCCTCGTTTTCTTTTTTATATCTTTTTAATCAGAGAGGCTATCTCTTTCCTGCTTCCTTTCCTTTTTCCTCTGTCACTTAGTCTGGAAGTTCACATATTTATCTCTGAATTCCTAGTAACCCTCTCTTTGAATGCTTCCTTTTGGCCGGACCTGAAGTCCTCTCAGAAATTTGGCTAGAGCCTCTATGTCAAATTCACTTCCCTTCTACTTTTCTATTTATAACTTGGTCTCGTTTTGGCTTTTCAGCCAGTTAGTCTTATTCCTTAGCCTCATATCACAACTTCTGTGGCTTCCGTGGCTGACACTACTATTTACTCTAGTAAGTGGCTGTTCCTACACTTACTTTAATTTTAATAAAGCTGAGTAGTTTAGATGTTCTATTGTCAAAGGTAAGACCCAATTATAAAAATAATGAAGGGATATATATGTGGTGTGTGGAATTGTGTGTGCGTGCGTGTGTGTGTCCTTCTAGTTCCAGTGAGCCTTGGTATTTCATTAGACAGTCTGTAAACAGGCAGGGTGCCTTAACAGAGTACAGTAAACAAAAGTCAACAAACAAGGGAAAGGTCCCACTTTACTAGCAGTTACAGAAACTTCGACTAAAATAATAATTATTGAAACCTATCAGACAACAAGTTATGTTTTAAAAAGTACTGTATAGTGCCTATGACGTGATATGTTCCTGGTGGGAGAAAAGCAAATTGTCACATAGGGTCTTACTAAGCAGTGTGGCGCTCGGTATAAAAAACCTGAGCCATTCCAACCACTCCCATCTCCCAGATCATTTCAGTTATTTAACTTTAGGGACTCTCTTCTAAGAAAATGTCCTAAATTTGAAATGATTAATTTGAAAATATTTACCATAGCATCATTTCAGGTGTCAAACTTGAAATAATCTAAATATTCACAATGAGAGTTAAGTCAACTACAGGAAAACCCTCCATCTGTAGGCCGTAATCAGGCCACTGAAATCTCTACAGAGAATAAAAAATAACATGGGAATGCTTATATCGAACAAGGAAAGGAAGCAGGACAAATGGATGTGTATGTCATAGCCCTACAGAATTATGAAAAGAATAGCAGTGTTAACGATGGTATTTGTGTGACAAGATTATGGACAACTCATATTTTGATATTTTCTATGAGCATTTTTTTTTTCTTTTTATTGTAGGGATGCTCAATCCAAGATTATCCACTTCAGGCTGCGTTAGCTCGTGGGCTTTTCCTTGTTCACATTATGTGAGCTAGTCCATATTCATGGCCTTCTCTGAATGCCTGTTCCCATGGAAGTCACCTATTCAAACACTGAGCCACCCTTGTTCTGTAGAATTTCCCAAAGGTTTCCAGTGTCATTTGTAAGACTTTCTCTGCCTTTAGAGAAGCTCACATTCTAACTAGTTTTAGCTTTTGTGTCTTGTCCCTTCTTAATTCCCCTTTACCTTCTCTGGCCCACAGAATTTGCAAATGGAGCTGATTTTCTTTTAATGTTATGTTTTTAGACAATGGGCCTTGCTTGGGATATAGAAAACCAAACCAACCCTACAGATGGTTGTCCTACAAACAGGTAAGTCAGGCCCTAGTTTGGGGAAAAATTCTTTTGCTAATGTGATATCCTGAGTTAATTTGATCCCTCTGGGTCTTGACTGCTGTTTTCCCCTCTCTCCTTTCTCTCTGTTTTGTAGGTATCTGATCGAGCAGAATACCTGGGCTCCTGTCTCTTGCATAAAGGATATGAGCCATCACAAGACTATTTTGTTGGCATCTTTGCTCAGAATAGGCCAGAGGTAACCATGTTGAAGTTAACTCAAGCAAATGAGTCAGGGTTAAATCTATACACTTTAAACCCACCCCTAATCCAGCACTCTGACACTTGTTGATGACTTACCAAAGCTATTCAAAGATCTCATATTCTTTAAATATTCTTCCCCTTCTTAGTTGAATGTATAGTGCTCTAAGCTAGGTAACTAAATTTCTGTTATTTCCCATCCCATTAAGAGTCATTTAAAGTCAGTCTGTTTGTTACATGAGGGAAATAAAGAAGCTAAAAGGGACTGGCTAATAAGAGCTTGAGGATATTCTAGAAAAGGATACATTTGTATCAGAATTGGAAGTTGTATGTTATGTCTGAAGTAAACCATGGCAACCATTGCCACTGGGACTGACCACTGGAAGCTGATTTTAGATATTAAGATGATTGGAATTAATTTGTTACTCCCAGCCTCAATGAGAAAATGTATCCTTAACTCTAGTTTAGGAAATTAAGACCAAACCTAGTGAATTAGTCTGCTAGGGCTGCCATAACAGCACACCAGAAACTGGTGGCCGAAACAACAGAAATATATTTTCTCACAGTTCTGGATGCTGGAAGTCCAAAATCAAGGTTTCCGCCAGTTTGCTTTCTCCCGGGGACTTTCTTTTTTGCTTGCCACTGGCTGTCTTCCCACTGTGTCCTCATTTGATCTTTTCTCTGTCATTCTGGTGCCTCTTTTTCTTCTTAGGAAACAAGTCACACTAGATTAGGGCCCGCCACCCTATGAACTCATTTAACCCTAATTACCTCTTCAAAGGCCCTATCACCAAAATTCATGACATTGGGGGTTAGGGCTGCATTTCCGCCCATAACACCTACACTCATTTTCTGTCACTCTTGATGCTTCCTGAAGTATATGCATTGATGTCATGCTTGCCTACCTTGGTTCATTCCCAGAATGCCTCCTCTGCCTCAACCTCCACAATCCAATCTTCCCAGTCCTTCAAAGCCCTGCCCAGTTTCCATCACTTTCCCCCAAACAGCCCCAGATAGTCTTTATTCCACCCCTGAAAGTGACCTCTGCCTCCTTGAAACTTCTTAATGCTTTCCCCCTCTTTGGATAGAGCTTATCACACTCCACCTTTGTACCCTTGTCTACCTTTGTATTATAGTTGTCTCCCTGTCTATCTCATCTCCTTTATTTAACTACACTTGTAGCATGATCAGTGGCAGTCTCTAATGCCCCGCAGTGATTTTTTTTTTTTAATGCAAAGTAACCACAAAAGAATTTGTTGGCTAAATGACTAATACTTTCCCTTTTCAAAGTATTCTCTAATCCTTATTTGAACTTCTCTCCATACAGTGGATAATCTCCGAGTTAGCTTGTTACACCTACTCCATGGTGGCCGTCCCCCTGTATGACACCTTGGGAGCAGAAGCCGTCATATACATTATCAATAAGGGTAAAACTTTGCTATTACATTGCAGCTCAATTATTTCTTAATGCGGAGTAATTCTTCCATATTTGCTTTTGTTAGCAGACTTGGCATGCTGTGACCAGAAAAATGCTCAGATTTTTTCTGTCCTGTAGTACTTACAATATAATTTACAGGGAAGTTACAAAAAGTCCACAAGGCAGGGATATGCACAGATAGAAGAGTCAATGAAATGCTTTACAATGACATAATATGACAATGTAGTTTACAGGACTAGGCTATTGACTTTGGCCACACTGGAGAAAAGGCCAGAGTGACGAAATCACTGTGAAACTTCCAGTCTAAATTCCTATTCTTACAAATCTAAGTACAGTTAACCAGTATGTACCGAGGCTTATGGCGAGTTTGTAAAAAAGTTACCTTTGTCAAACAACTACAAGTTCAACTGGCAAGTAACATCCTTTCACCTATCCAAGATATTACTTCCTTTCACATAAACAGATTCAATGACGAGGTCCATTTGAACCACAGACACAATCAGAGGTTTTCTATTTATATAAACAAGTAGCAAAGCAAATGCTAACATTTAAACCACCAAATGTTTGTCTGCTGAACTTTGATTTGTCCCCTCCATTCCCTTCTACTCCCTACTTCCCTCCCCCCAATAAAACACATCAACAAGAGCACACGTAAGCGATTCCGCCTCAAGTTGTCTGTATTCTTAAGCAGAAGGAATAGTGTGGCTTCTCTAGAGACCAAACTGTGTTGGCAGTGCATAAGGGAACGCTGCTTCTGCTTCAATTAAGCTCCTTTAATATCAGTGGAATGTTTCAGGTTTATGCATTACAAATCTGATTTGCAGTCATAATTAATATCCTTTGGGGGACCGACTAGCTTTGAAGTTTTAAAAAATCCCTTCGTCCTTACGAGACCACCAGGTACCCAGCAGAGCAGGAAGATGACTTCTGGCTCTGTTTCTGCCTTCAGCTGATATTGCCATCGTGATCTGTGATACGCCGCAAAAGGCACTGGTCCTGCTAGAAAATGTGGAGAAGGGCCACACGCCGGGCCTGAAAATGATCATCATCATGGATCCCTTTGATGATGATCTGAAGCAAAGAGGGGAGAAAAGTGGAGTCGAGATCATATCCTTCTCTGATGCTGAGGTAATGGTCTGAAACTCAGCTCGCAGCTCCGAGGCTGGTGTGACACCGTGGGCCCCTGGTTGGACATTGGTACAAGAACACGGCTGTTGTTCTCCAGGGGTGGCAGGATGGGAGCAAATTAGACTCATGCTGTGAAGCTTCGAGAATAATTTCCCCAAGACAAGTGGGAAACCATGCCAGGGGACGAGTAAGGTCTGTGGCCAGCGTGCACAGACTTGTAAGTAAAGAATTGATAAGTGCAGTGATTAGTGGTAGTTAAGGGTATGATCTTAGAGCCAGGAACTATGAGTTAGGTGCCCTTGGGAAAGTCATTCCACCTCTCCCTTTCCCCTTCTGGAAAATGAGTATAAAGTAGTCCCTGCCTCACAGAGGAGTTAAAGAGCTAACTGAGTGAATATATATAAAGTGCTCAGGACAGTGACTGGTAGGTAGTAAGCCTCCCAATGTCAGCCATACACCTTATTCAAAAATATTTAAGAATAGTGCTGGGTGACTGAACCTTAAGAGCATGGTGGGAAAATTTAGACATTTGGGATTTTCCCTCTTAAGGTTCGTAATCTAGATAAACCTCATGCTTTTCCATAAGGCTTTCCTGGGCCTGATCCAGGTTGAAATTTCCATTATATTCCCCCCGATGTGTTCTTGTGAAAAGGGCTGTAGTTGTCATGAGTCTATCCATTTCAACTAATGTCTTTCCTTCTTGTTTTTTTGTTTGTTTGTTTGTTTGTTCATTGTAGAATATAGGCAAAGAGAATTTCAGAAAACCTGTGGTAAGTTTTCTTCTGCCCAAATTCAAATCTTGCATATTCAACTCCCAAAGCTCCACTAAGCCTTTGTGCTTCCCCTTCCAGCCTCCTGAACCAGAAAACCTGGGCCTCATCTGCTTTACCAGTGGGACCACAGGTCAGTGCCCACGAAGTTGTCCCAGAGGCCTCTGGTCTGACAAAAACATGGCTTGGGTCACTGACCATTGGTAGGCTAGTAAACAAACCCTACAATGAACCTTATCCTTAGGGGGCTAGCACCTAAGGCTTTCGAGTATGGATACCAAAATTGAAAGCTGTAAGCATAAGCAAGTAAACTTCATTGAACATACTGGGAGGTGTTTACATGCTGTGGACTTCAGGGGTCTTCAAGATGGCCTCAGAAAATCAGCTTTCTTCCTCAACCCACCTCTCTCTCAGCTTGACACCACTAGAATGGCCATTCAATTAAGACAACCCAGTGATAGTTCTACACAGGTCACTGTGCACCCCACCCCTACCTGACAGCTACCTGTCTGTTAGAACTCTTTTTTTTTTTTAATTTTATTATAATTTACTTATTTGTTTGTTTATATACTTATTTTTGAAGAGAGTGGAAAGGAGAAAGAGAGGGAGAGAAACATTACTGTGTGGTTGCCTCTCACTCACGCCCCCAACTGGGGACCTGATGTGCAACCTTGTCATGTGCCCTGACTGGGAATCGAACCAGCGACACTTGGCTCGCAGGCCGACGCTCAATCCACTGTTAGAACTCTTGATAGCTTTTAATGCGGCCCATGATGGCCTACTGTTATATCCATTCCATTCTGCCCAGTTTATGAGGTGATAGCTAGGTAATATTGTTAGATCTGAAGTCTTAAACATAAAAACAATGCAAGGAAGGGGATGTTACTTGGATTTTTCTTTTCTACCATGTTGCTGTCTGAGATTGCGCCTGTACCCCCCTGTCTGTTGGTAGAAGACTGTCAGCAGTAGAATCTCTGGGGGCATTAATTATTCATAAACAGAGTCATAAACCATTCATACAAAGACACAGTGCCAGGAGAAGCCCTTGGCTCTCTCAAACAAAACCAATTGAATGTAGCTTCTTATTTCAAAGCCAAAGGTTACCTATCAACTACATAAAGGATCTTTCTCTCCACCTCTTGTTTCCTACAGGTGACCCCAAAGGAGCCATGATAACCCATAAAAATGTTGTTTCAAATGCGGCTGCTTTTCTCAAATGTGTAGAGGTCAGTGGACAGTTGAAAAAGAGGTCCTCATTAAAATGTGAATCTGCCATAAACGTTTAATCTTGAAGTTAGAGGAGGAAGAGAGGGAGGGAACCAAGATAGGTTAAGGGCCTGAGAGTGGACAAAGACTTGTGCGTCTGTGTGTGGAGACCTGTGGCTTTTCAAGCTTTGGGCTTTTAGGCCCACTGCTGACCTCTCCTCTCCGCGTGCCTCTGACAGTTACACAGTGGACCCCTGTCACAGCTGTGGGTGGCTCCCCTGGGAGGAAGTAGTTTTAGAAATGTTTTTAAATTTTAAATGAGGTATATTTGACATCTAACATTATAATAGTTTCAGGTGTGCAACGTAATGGAAGACTTGGTTTTGTATAGCAAAAACAATCCTCATAGTAGGTCTAGTTAACATCTGTCACCACACGTAGTTACAAATTCTTTTTTCTTGTGACAAGAACTTTTAAGGTGGACTCTCTTAGCAACCTTCAAATATACAGTGGAGTATTATTAAGTATAGTCAATAGGAGTAGTTCTCAAATCTCCTTTGGGAGAGAAGGTTGGCATTAATCCAATTTTGTCTTCTCTTTGTTCCCAATCTATAGAACACTTTTGTGCCCACCCCTGACGATGTGACCATATCCTACCTCCCCTTGGCTCATATGTTTGAGAGGGTTGTACAGGTGAGTGCCTGCCCTATGTCACTAGCAGGTATGTAGAAATGGAGTCCTGATTTCCTAGTCCCACGTTTCTTCCAAAGGTGGCTATCCAACATTTACAGTCCTTTCTGTGATGTGAAGGGCGCAGGCAGGGGGCTCGCACAGCTGAGTCTGAATCCTGGCACCCCACCCCTAACTTACGGTGGCACCGTCTCCGTTCAGTCTGTTATGTCCACTGGGGTCAGGCCTGCTACAGCCTTCACAGACCATGCCTGTGAGTTGAGCAGAGTCAGAGCCATAAGCTTACTATGGACTCGTAATTCTGACTTGGGATAGGAGATATTTTTTCTTCTTTTTAATTTTATTTTGGTTAAAATTTTTGAAAGGGTCTAGGATTAGAGAAAAGCAAGTTCCCTTCAAAGGGGCAGAGAAGAAGCACTTGATCCAGGTAAGAACTCCAGAGGGTAGAAGTTAGGGATTCTGTGCCCTGGAGCGGAGCTGCCAGTCCATGAGTGGCCTCCAGGCTTTTCAGGCTCTTCTGAGGCTGATGTGAAAGCAATGCTGGCCTTTCACAAAAACCACAGGTTCGGTAGCAGGGATAGAAAATTTCCCCTCTCTCTCCTCCCTGAAGTGATCCTTTGGCTCTGAACCCTGTTCTCAAGTACTTCTTTGACCGGCTTCTCTGGTAATGCATGAAATGATAAAGGAGAGATTCAGTTCCTTGGACTAATATACTGATATCTGATTAATAAAATGTCAATTCTAACGAGCATGTTTTTTCACACTTTAACATTTCAGAAACGGAGTCTTACCATTACAGGCATGCTCTCGTTTAATGGCTGGTGTTTTTTCTCAGTGCTGTAGCACTAAAGGTACCGTGAGCAGCATAGTCTCTCACAACAGCCTCTTGAAGGCACGACCCACCTGAGCCCTACTCCTGGTTTTGCTTCTAGATTGTTGTATACTCTAGTGGAGCCAGAGTCGGGTTCTTCCAAGGAGATATTCGGTTGCTTCCTGATGACATGAAGACTCTGAAGCCCACGGTGTTTCCCGTGGTTCCTCGACTCCTTAACAGGATCTATGATAAGGTACTGACCTTGCTTCTGCTGGGCTGACCGTGAGATGAAGAAACTGTCTGTGGTCAGGCCTGGCTGAGGCTCTTAGGGACTCTCTGTTGTTGACAATGGTCCACTTCTACCCACCCCCCACGCTCCCTACAAGCATCTGCATACAGCTACATTTATAAATGCAGTTGTGAAGAAATGTAATAAATAAAACCCTTTTTCCTCTGAGTGAGATTACTTGGACCTATTCTGGACAAAGGGCTCAATTCAGAGACTTGGGGAGCCCCTCAAAATTTAGCCAACTTCCTAGGGAGTTACTACTATGATTTCATAATACCTACTGGTTATTGAGCTGCTTACTGAGGCCCATGATAAACATTTCATATGCATCCCAGAATCTAATCCTCAGAAATGCACATGAGTTCTACGCTTACCATCTCTAAGTTACAGATGAAGAGACTGAGCCTCAGAAGTTAAATAACTTGCCCACAGTCATAGGGGTCAGGCCAGAATCAAACTGTCACATAATTATTTTTGCTGTCATTAATCAGTGCTCTGTTTTTCATTGGGGATTGCAAAATGGTGATTTTTGTAATTCAATATTTTCTCTTAGTTAAGATTCTTCCATAAGAAACATTTCATTCTTTTCCTTTATGTATCAATCTTCAAAATGCTGAATTGGTACCCCGATGATCTTTAAAACTGGCTAATAAGATTATTTTCTTTGTGATATTATGAACTAGTGATTTGCACATTGGTATGTTTAATCAATTTCACTCATTCTTCTCAATGGTCAGTTTTCCATCTTGGAAGTTGGGGTCCCATCATGTTGTTCAGATGTCCTTTGATGCAACTCCAGTGGTTTTTAAGAGCTTCATTGCTTCCTGGCCTCAAATGTCTCAGGCTCATCTCGCTCAAGTCTTGTTTTGTCTAATTTCTCCAAGGAGCTCTTGGAACTGGAATTTGAACCCAGGCAATATGACAGTAGCACCTAGGCTCTTAACCATGTGCCAGATCACCTCGTAATTCCATAGACATGGGAGCTCTAAGGAAATAACACATGGCCATTCTTCACATGTTTGGAACCCCCCTTCCCAAGATTCTAGCATTCCCCTTCACACTTGTGAATCTCACCAGGTGCTGTACTATGGCTCCAGTTACACGACAGGCAGCGTTCTAGTACACAGATGATCCCTAGACATTGAAAGCCCTGGTTTCTATCAGACTTGACAATTCTAATAGTTCCTCATCATGCTACAGGATTATTAGATTTGGTTGTTATAACTTTTGTTCATTTGTTGGATGCACTTTTTTTTTTTAATTTTTGAGAGAGAGTTATTCTATAATATGGTATTAACACACAGTTCATGTCTGGAACTTATTTTTGAAATTCAGGACTGTATTAGTGTGAGACTCTAAATTCCAGGTCTTTGTCAGTGACTTGTTAGGGGTAGGCTTGTGAGTATTGAAAAAAAGATCAATTTCTGAAGGCTGAGAGAGGTGTCAGGAATAGCATAATGCAGGCAGCATTTGAATGTAGATCTTGGAGAAAGATGGTGAGATATTGGCCAAATAATGATAAAGGCATGAGTGGATATCCAGAGCTGAGAGCACGGTTGGCATTAGGGGTGAGGATGAGCGGCCCCATTTAACTGGGGGCCCAGAAATGGGAGTGCAGGTATGGAAGGTGGCTGGGAGTCATCTTGGAATTTTGAAGTGGAGAAGAACTGTGAGTTCTTTAAATCTGACAGTCAGTAGGATGGAGTCTTACAGGCCAGAATATGGAGTCAGGATGTAGTTTTGTAAATATGATGGGGGTTTTTTCAGCTGAACTGCTGAAGCTCTCCTTTGGCAGGAGTGTGGTTGATGGATTATAGAGTTCCGATGAGACCAGAGTCAGGGAGGCTGGGAAAATGATGTTGGCATGAAGTCCATAGGGAAGAAATGATCTAAGTAGGAAAGTCTGTTAATTTTTGTATGCTGTGGTCAATGGAACTTTAGTTATAGAGAAAGTGGTATTTCTCTAAGTTTAGCATATGTAAGCATCATAGGGACAACAGGAATAAGACATGGTGCTTGTTTTTTAAAGAATCAGATTTCTGGGACCTTCTTTGACCTACTAAAATCAAAAACCCTAAGGGCACTGCCCATTGAGCAGTTTTTTATCTAGTAGCCCCAAGTGACTTTGTAGGTAGATGAAGACCATTTTCTGTGAACATGATTATTATCTCAGTTGTCCAAGTTGTCTGCCAAAGTATCTGGAGGAGCTGGAGCTCTGGATGGATGTACTAAGTTCACTTCTTTTTAAGTAGGGACTTAATTCTCTGGACTCTTTATTATTCAGCAAACCTGTTCATGATTGAGAGCTGCTTCTTTGTGAAGCTAGACATCTCTTGCTCACTGATGAGCCTTGGTAAGTATCTCAAATAGGTTTCCAACTAAAAAGGAGTTAATTGCCCTGCAGGTTCAAAATGAAGCCAAGACACCCTTGAAGAAGTTCTTATTGAACTTGGCTATTTCCAGTAAATTCGATGAAGTGAAAAGGGGAATCATCAGACGAAACAGTTTGTGGGACAAGCTCATCTTTGCAAAGATTCAGGTAGGTTGGGTGAGTCCTGAACAGAGCCAGGCAAATATCTGGGCTGCCCCTTGACTCAACATATCTTGCATCCCCTCTGATGGTTGGTTGTCTCTTTAACTGGAGATCCTTTTCCACCTTCCTTGTTCACTCACCATTTACGATCTCTCTGTGTTGCAAAAGGTAATTGGTCAAAATGCAGAAAATAGATTTTACTTAGGTTCTAACACTCATATTTTTTTAGGTGATCTGTTACAATTGTAAGTAACTCAAAGGGACCAAAAATACAAATTATATGAGGAAATGTTTTTTAAAAATGCAGATCTGGTCCCAGTTATGGATAGTGGTGACAATAATAGTTAACACTTTCCAGAATGTCAGGACCTATTCTAAGTGCTTTTTTAATTACCAAGTTTAATGTTCATAACAACAGTGGGTAGGTTGTTCAACCCATTTTGCAATGGAGAAAAATCAAGCTAAGGGAATATGCTTCAGCAGATCTTTTGTGTCTACTGCACAGGCGAACCTGGGCGGAAAAATTCGCATTATGGTCACTGGAGCTGCCCCCATCTCTGCTCCCGTCTTGACATTCCTCCGGGCGGCCCTGGGATGTCCGGTAAGCCAAGCTATCTTTGAAGGTAGCTTTATTTCACTTTGGCAACAAATAAGGTTCACTGTTTAAATAAAATTGAAAACACAACTGGAAAGTACCACAGAGAAAGTCACCCCAGAATCTCAAAATCATAAGAAAATATCCTCTGGCCACCTCTTATGCATCTTGTTAAACAATGTCCCATCAATGTTGTTCCTTGTCAAATGAAGGTTTACGTTATTTTCATGGTTTTGGAATAGTTTGGTGAATGTACCTAAATAACTAGTCTCCTATTAATGGACACAAGTTTCTTACCTTTTTTTTTTTTTTTTTTTGCTGTTATAATCAATGAAGTGATAAAAATACTTGTCTGTTCTTTAGTATGTAATGCAATTATCAATTTGGGATAAATCCTGGCAGGTAGGAATTATTGGGTCAAAGTGTACATTTTGGGATTAACATGTTAATATAGATTATCAAACTCCCCTTCTGTAAGATCTTGTATTTTTTAAATACATTTCTGCAAATAATGCATGGGGCCTTATTTTCCCAATTCTTTCCAGTGAAAGGCCTTGTCAGTTGTTTAAACCAGCCCATCAGGTACATGAAAAACATGTTTCTTTTATTAACACTGAACATATTTCCTATTGCCTATTGACACTTGTATTTCTCCCATAAATTACTCTATTCTTATAGAAAAATAGGCAAAGGATAATTTGGTTCTCTTTTACATTGTTTTCTAAGAGTTCTTCACATTGTAATAATACTCATTTTTATTGTGTTAGAAATATTTTTCCTAGTCTCATCTTTTGCCTCATGTATGGCTATATAAGAATTTTAAATTTTTATGTAGTCAGATGGATTAATCTCTTCTACTTATAGTTTTTGAATTGCTTAGATAAGACTCCCTAACCTCCAATATTCATAAACTGTTTTCATCCATATTTTCTGGTAATATTATGATTTTACTTTTTTCCAATTAAATCTCTGCTCCATCTGGAATTTAGTACAAGAGCCTGGACATGGATATTTTTTTCTTTCTTTCCCCCAGATAGCTAACTAGTTCATTCATTTGATCAACATGCAAAGCATGAGGGAAACTGACAGTCCTGTCCTCACAGAGGGTCCCCTCTCTGTGTGACCAACATCAAAAAAGATTCTGTGTTGATGCCAAGGCCAGAGGTCTGCTAGTCTTTCAAATTAGCACCCTCTTGGCCATTCCTAATACTTGCCTCTCTCTCAGCCCCCAAACTGACAGATCAGAAAGTCCTGTTGTCGGGCCCCTCTCAGAAATGCTTCTTCTCCATCTTTACCGACTCTGCCTCACCACAGGACACTCACACCTCCGCCACAGTAGCCTGGGCACCTGCTTCCTCCTGCCAGCCTCTCTAGTCAAGATTATCTTTTATACCAGGGGTTGGCACAGTGTAGCAAATCTGGCTTGTTGCCTATTTTTATAGAAGAACGATTTTAGTGGAACACAGCCATGTCTACCCACTTACGTATTGCCTACTGCTGCTTTTTTGCTACAGTGGCAGAGTTAAGTAGTTGAGACAAAGACCAGTGGCTCAAGTATTTACTCTCTGGCCCTACACAAACAGAGCTTGCCAACCCCTGTTTAATACTACGGCTGGAGCTATTTCCCTTTAAAAATGCTATTTCGGCACTTTCAGAAGTGCTCTGTCATCCAGGTTCAAGTTCAGTTGCCGCTGGGTTGCACATCAGTTATTAAAAAACTTTCATTTTCCCATCAACTTGAAATGGCATATTTCCCCCAAGTACAATATAACTGTCCATACTTTGGTCTATTTCTGGACGCTTTTGGTTTTTGAGTGAACCCCTTAGTTGTAGAGACTTAGCAGCCGAGGTACAAATTCAAGTCATGATTACACTCCATGTTCTCCAACCCTCAGAGACCTTCTTCCCTCCTGTCTTGCCATAGGGCATGACCAGGTCCCGCTTTATCGTGAGTCAGTCTCAAAGCCCTTCTTTGGTTTTCCCCAGGTCTTTGAAGCTTATGGCCAAACAGAGTGCACTGCTGGCTGTACATTTACATCACCTGGGGACTGGAAACCAGGTCAGTTCTCCATCTGCTGGGCAGGAGGTACAGTGGTTGGAAACAGGGTTCTAACTGAACTTGGACTTATGAGTTTAGATAACCTAGGTGCTCTGGATGAATGTGGCAAAGCCAACTCAGGCTTTGGTCCAGGCCTTCCTATCTTGACAGATGATTTTACAGTTTTTTTAAAAAAAATTTTAGTCAATCCATTAGTATCTCTGAAATATGCCTGGAATGATCACCACCTTATGGTTTCCCAGCTGATTCAGTGTGATGTGTTCTAGGCCATGTTGGAGTTCCCCTGGCTTGCAATCATGTGAAGCTGGAAGATGTGCCAGACATGAACTACTTTTCAGTGAACGGTGAAGGAGAGGTGGGTTGGTTGTGCCTGGTAGTCATGTCCAAACCATCATGGTGAGGAAGTTTGTACCAGGAAAAGCACACAGCTGTGAGCAGGCTTGGGTTTGATCCCTTTGAGATCTTGAGCAAGGAATAGAATGTTTCTGAGGCTCACTTTCCTGTCCCCCACATTAGGGATTACAACTGGGTGTTCTTGGCACTGCAGTTTAAGCCATCAGTGATTCAAGGGAGGGGGCAGATGTTTCATAAAGTACCTGTGCCAGGAGTAGTAGCCTTTGCTTTGTACCGTCTTCTGCGCAGATCTGCATCAAGGGCGCCAACGTGTTCAAAGGCTACCTGAAGGACCCTGAGAAGACCCAGGAAACCCTGGACAAAGATGGCTGGCTTCACACAGGGGACATTGGGCGCTGGCTCCCGGTGGGTGTTTCCTCAAAACTTCTGGGGGTCTGTGCTGCTGGACGGGGGAGGGCCATCTGCTTGTCAACAAGCTGGGCAGAGGTGCGAGTGGGATCATCAGCGGAGTTGGCGTGACTCCTTTGACAATGGACTAATTTGGTTACAGCTAAAGAAAAATGAGGTGGTTTTTCCAAGAAACAGGTGTAGTAGCCTAGTTTTTTGTTTGTTTGTTTATTTGTTTACTTTTCTGGAGGCAGAAATTGTGATTTGATAACTCCATGGGCTTATAACATTTGCCTTTTATACGTTTCAAAGGGATGTGTTTCTTTCCACTCAATATGTAGAGATATATCAAAACAAGCAAGCAAATTTCTAAACTAGGTGTATGCTGAGACTAGGTTTTGCTTCTCAGTGGCCTTCACTGCCTCTCTGTGGAAGGTATGGAAACTTTTTTTGCTGATAAACAATGACCATTAGTCTCTGTGAACTCCATCTGTTTCCCTAAGAAGAGAGGAAGTTATCGTATAATCGTGATGGGGCCTCAGAAGCCCTACAGGGGATCGTCCAAGGTTTCCCCTCTGAAAAGTTTTTGTCTACTGTGTGTACTGGGGGAGTGGGAAGGTAGACAGATCTTAGACTCCTTTCCGGCTCACTATTCTCCAGATTTAAGTGACATTCACAGAACTCTGAGAACTCTGGTCCTGATGATGTACTTCATAGATTTGGGTCTTGTCATAATGTGCTGCCATATCAATTTCTGTACAAGAGTTCTCTGCTCTCATGAGCATAGGATATGGGCAATTGATGTGACCCTACATAAAATTATAAAGGGCTGAGTCTTATTAATCACTTCCAGATAATGTCTGTTAGGCTGAATGAATGGTTGGTTTTCTGAGTCAGTCTTATTGATGGCTGCAGGGTTGGTTCAGTCTACTGTCCTACTTAAGGTGTGATCATGTGGGTTGTATTTGCTACTAGTCCCAATTCTGCAATTCAAATCCCTAAGAACCTAAGCTCCTCAGACCAATTAGCTCCGAGAAAGGAAGCTGCAAATGAGGCCGGGTGACTGGTCAGAGAGCTCTCCCTAGCCCTACTTCTGTCCTAACGAGCATAATTATTGACTTGCTTGATTAGCATAAGCTGTTTTAGCCTGCTCCCAACTCTAACAGCAAGGATATGTACATAAAACAGAGTCAAGGATGGGGAGATCTAACTTACTCAGCATTCATAATAAAAGATCATTCCTTCCTTATTCCTGGCAGTTCTGCAAATGGAGTAACTAGAAATTAAATCATTAGAAATTCAGGGCAGCAAAATATTTTCAGTAGATGAGGCAACCATTTATACAATCCCAGCAGGTCCTGGGGATTTTGTCTCGGGCTGCACACTGACCCTCCAGATAGACAAACAGTATAGTAGACAGACTCTTGCTGGAAGCTGCTTCCCTCCCCTTTCCTCAAAGCCAAGAATGAGAAATGAGAGATTGCTCAAAAGTCTCTGGAGAAGTGAAATTTAAAGGAAGATACCTGTGACTTCACGACTTTCTTCACCGACACCACCCACAGAGGCCTTGAAAATGCTGACGTTGTCATTGTCTGTCTCATGTAGAATGGAACTCTGAAAATCATTGACCGGAAAAAGAACATTTTCAAGCTGGCCCAAGGAGAATACATTGCTCCAGAGAAGATAGAAAATATCTACATCAGGAGTAGACCAGTGCTGCAAGCTTTTGTACACGGGGAAAGCTTACGGGTAATATATATTTTTAAACATTAGCCATTTTCAGGCACAGACCGTGCTGATGCCAGTAGCTACGGGAAATCCATTTAGGTAGGTTTAGGATGAGAAGATAGGAGCTTATAAACCTGAAATGAGACAATATAAATGAAAGTAAGTGTTTTTGACAATATGATGGACTTTGTAAACAAGTCAATGGAATTGTTAAACTTTTATGCTAAAGTGTAGCCATTCAGTAAAAAGAGACCCAAGTTGATTTTAGTTTCCATTACATTAGAAGTCCTTTGGCACAAACTTGTTTTATACAGTATTCCCTCTCTTATCATGGGTATTACATTCTAGATCCCCCCCACGAAGTAGGAACCTTACATTTATTCTACACTCTTAAACCTATGTAACTTTAACAACATACGTATATAGTACTGCAAAATCCCGCGACATAGCGAAAAATCTGCGATAAATAATTAAATGTAATATTTTTAACAATCCTGAGATACAGCGAGGCCGCGATAAGTGAACCGCGATATGAGAGGGACTACTGTATACGCTATGCTAAAACTTAGCTTTTGGGAGTATGGGAGGGTTGGTAGGACAGGCCAGGGTTGCTTTAAGCTTAATGGTGAACACGACTTCTTTTTGAACAATCAAATCTGAGTAGAACATTTTTTGATTAGCGTTCCAAGAGAGTTTGAAATATCCGGTGAGGGAAGAGTAGGGCACTAGTACTGAAGCTGAGGTCTTGGGAAATATCTGTTTCAAAGATATGATCCTGCTTTCTCTACCCACCGGGAGACACCATTACAGTAGCTCTCACCTTCCTTCTTCTCTCCATAGTCATCCTTAGTAGCAGTGGTGGTTCCTGACCCAGATGTGCTCCCCTCATTTGCAGCCAAACTTGGGGTTAAGGGCTCCTCTGAAGAATTGTGCCAAAACCGAGTAAGTCTCACGTAGCAAAGCTTTATGCACCCCCATGAGCTCCATCGTGAGAGAGGGGAGGTCCTACCAGCTCGGGCACCCACGAGTTCCCAGAGCCTTCTGTCTGGAAGAACTGATTCTTCCTGGATTTGTGGCAGGTGGCTAAACCCTAAATAGGTTGACTGGTTTTATTACGCTGGAGAATAAGATGGTAAGTTTAAAAACAACAAAACCCTGTTCTTTTTATAGTAATATGTTCTGGGTGGGGGAAAAAATGGAAAATAAAAACATTCAAACTGTTATTCAGAGGAAAGCCCTTTCAAATTTAGATTTGCCTTTTATTCTCATTGATTTTTTTTCTTTGAGCAATAATAGACATAAAATGTGCTTGTACATACTCCTATATCCTACTTAAATCCCGACGAGCTTTTGTAGGAATTTTGAGTTGGGTCAAGCTTAGCCTTTCATGCAGGCTCTTTATCAAACAGCCATGCTTTAAGCCATGTTTTACATTCTTAGGTT
Organism: Furipterus horrens; assembly: GCF_987537825.1. Classification (NCBI taxonomy): domain Eukaryota; kingdom Metazoa; phylum Chordata; class Mammalia; order Chiroptera; family Furipteridae; genus Furipterus; species Furipterus horrens. Next base: position 189,691,538 of record NW_028327175.1, read on the forward strand.
GTAAAAGAAGCCATTTTACAAGACTTGCAGAAACTTGGGAAAGAAGGTGGACTTAAATCCTTTGAACAGGTATGTATTACTGATGTAATTCTTGTCTCTCATGTCATACTAGAAAGTTTTAAAGATTGCATTTATAATGGGGTTTAAATATATAGCTTCCAAGAAATTGGTTTTAGAGTTTGTACCATGAACCCATTAACTGTAAATGGCAATGACCTTTTGTAGTCATTTGTACAGTTCTTTATTTATTTTTTTGCTGTTCGTTATTCATTTTCCCTTCTCCCTATTTCCCAAATTATAAGTATGTGAGAATGGACATGTGTTACTGTTCTCTTTCTCTTCACCACTTTCTCAGCCCCACTTTTATAAGGTGAAATAGTCCTTAAGGTTCTTACCATAGCACTTAGAGGGCTCTGCAGATAAGTCCAGCTCACTAAGAAATGTGTGTGTGCGCACCTGTGTGTGTATCTGTTCATCTTCTCTTCCAGGTCAAAAGCATCCATCTCCATTCAGAGCCATTTTCCATTGAAAATGGGCTCTTGACACCAACACTGAAAGCAAAGCGGGCAGAGCTTTCCAAGTACTTTCAGACCCAAATCAGCAGCCTGTATGAGACTCTCCAGGAGTAGATCAAGGTACTGACAGCTGGCAAGGGCTCGGAGGGAGCCTGCCTTGTGGGAGGGATGTGGATTAAAAATTAAGCTTCCATTCATTTTTTGGTCTTTTCTCCTACTTTCTACTTACTAAACTATAAACATAATTTGGATGCTTTTAAAAAGTATTAAGTGAGAGACTTAGGCGGAAGCTTAGTTTTGTACTAAATAAATCTTGTCTTCCTATCATAAATGGTGCTGACATTTAGGTTTTCGGGCTACTTTGATCAACATACCTTTCTTCAATGTCTATTTTTATTCTTTGTCCCTTCCTCTAAGTGACCACTAGCTCAAGAGCCAAAGTGACCCTCTGTGACTTCTTTCTTGTTGCTTTCCAGTAAAACTTAACTTGTCAACGGTCCCAACACTTAGGCTTTCCAGTGTTCAAGAGACTTTTAAGTTCTGGAAAGCTGTTTGTAATTCCTGTTTTCTAACTTCTGCATAAACCTTTAAAATTTAAAGTCAAGTTTTAACCTATTAGTACTACTAATCACATCTGTGAGACAAACTTCTTCTATATGCTTATGTGTGCACTGAAGTCTGTGTACAGAAGGGAAGTTTGATTATACCAAAAATGTCCTAGCTTCTCTAGATTCTCTGACTTGGGAGAATTAAAAATTGGGCCTATGACGTGTTGTCCGAAAAGAATGTTCTTAGAAGTGTTATCTACGGTGATACTACAGGTGACTAAATCTGTTCCCTACAGTCTGCTGTGGGGGAAGGAGTTGAAACAATGTCAAGTGCACTTTCCAGTAAACAAAGCAAAGCACTGAGTCAAAGCCTCCTGAACTGGGACAAAAACCTCTGGGGAAGCCTACGCCTGCACAAGAGGCTGAACTTCTGGGAAGGAACCGACTGACCTTTTCTCCCATGAACTCCAGTTCCTGCTCCAGTTTACCCCAACACAACACGTGCTGCTTTTGCTTGTAAATGTAAAGTCTTTAAAATAATAAACTATTGCAGATACATCTGTTGTAGTGTGTGCTTCCCTCAGGGACCGCGACGAGCCTTAGACAAGGACCATTTAACAATCACGTCAACCAGTGGCTCTCAAACTTGGCTGCACGTTAGAATTACCTGGGAGTTTAAAAAGATACAGACACCTGTGTTTTACCCCAGGGATTTTGATTGAAATGGTCTGGGGTACAGCCTAGGCACTGGGATTTTTAAAAGGTCCCTAGGTGATTCTAGGGTGCAACCAAGTTTGATAACTACTGAAGGGACTTACTATTGATACACTGAGAGGATCAGACCTTCTTATCCCACAACTGTGAGCAGCAAAACAAATTACATCTGAGCCCAAACTCCAGTTGAGCCTGATTATTTTTTTTCCCCTTTACCATCTTTGTTATTCTCTAGGTAATCTTGAACAATGTTCCTTTCTGCCCTCTAACAAGAGTTAAGAAGAGCATTCCTGGGTGGTCTTCCTAGACTCTCAGCTCAGAAAAGTTGAAGACATGTGTATTCTTCAGCCACTGAAACTAAAGGGGAGGCAGGAATTAACTTCTAGGTTCCTCCACCATCTAGCCCCTATTATCTATTGCTTTGACCTCCCTCCTCCCCCTCACTTGTTCCAATTGACCTGCATGGCTGCCTTCCTGTTCAAGCATGCCAGGCACATTCCAGCCTGTCATTCTTGCTGCCTCTGCCTAAGATGGATGACTTGTCCTCATTTGTTTCAAATGTCACTCCATCAGATCATCCCACCTGCCACCTTCCTGTACGTGACTCCATTTAACATTATTCTACTCGTCTACCTCCCCAGCCCTCACTGGAATGGGGCGGAGTTATGTTTCATGAACTGCTCAGTTCCTAAGTGCCCTTCCCTTATTGTTAACCGTTATAAGCCTGACCTGCAAAGCTCAAGTTCCCTGCCTTGGAAAGAATTAATATTGAAATAGGCAACTTCTGTCATTCTACTCACGTGTTTAGACAAGCCTGACTTGAAGCATGTAAGTTCACCAGCTAGATCCTATCACTCACATTCAGCTCCAGGTTTTGATAAAGTCAAGTGCACATGAGCAGTTCAATACCACCAGGCTGAAAAGTCTCCTAGAAATGCTGTGATCTCAATATGCCGTTAATAGGGTTTATTTATGGAGGTGAATATGTGTGTCTTAAGACTCAGGATTAAAGAGGTCAATTTTTGACAGGATAGTAGAGCAGTTATTCCAAAGAAAACAATGACAAATGTTTTCAGTCGGCAAAAAGAAGCTTTAAGTAAAAACTATGATTTATAGAGAACGTCCATTGATCTTTATTCGATTTGACAAAATCAGCATTATTAAAAGACAGGTAACAAAATCTGAGCTTACACTGAATCCGACAAATTAAGTTCTACAATATCTAGAATATTACATAAGAAATACCAACCGAGGGGGGAAAAGGATAAAAGCATCACATGCAGATGCTCCTGGCACAGGGGGGTCTACATCTGCAGGTGAGGTCCATAGTGTGCAGTGCATATAAAATTTTACAGCAAATGCAACTGACGTACTTGGGTGAAGTGTTTTTCCCTTTGGGGAGAGAAAGAGGTGGCAAAGAGGGGCAGGAATTCAAAGGCATATGCAGAATGGCTTCTCATAAAAATACTTAGGTCATGGCACTAGGGTGCCTTTGAGGAAAAGAACACCTTAACCAGAGTAGTGTCATTGCATAATTCTTTAGTAATATGTACAATTTTCAAGTAATGGAGCAGATTCAAAGAATTGTATTTTAATAGTGGCTATATATTTTTCTTCTCGCCCTCTGGGGCTAGATCTGTCTCAGCATCACAGGGACACTTTTCCACGCAGTTTCTAGGGAACCACCCTCTTATTCTTGAAACACCTGAGAGAGAAAAGGAAACTGATGTGAAATAGTCAGAATACCCCTAAGGCCTATACTTCAAATTACTAAGCTTTTAGTCACTGACCCTCCCCTGCCTTACCCCCTTTTATAAGCACAGTTTGAGAAGGAAAAAAAATAAGGCTTTTAACTGTTTGCTCCCTAACAAGCTAGAAAAGAAGGAATTCCCCAATTTCATTATTTGGGAGAGGAGTGAATGTGGCGTAGAACAGTCCCTGAGTGGAGCTGAGGGGAACTTCTCAGTACAGCTCTTCCCGGACCCGTGTGTGACCGTGGGGTGTTTTCAACATCCTGCCACGCTCCATCTATCCCAGGGAACCCGCCTTTGTGGGTTTCCTTTACCGGCTTTTCCTAACATGGAACAAACCACCTTTATCAAGGTTGTCGAAGCTGTCGTTTGGGGTTAATTTATCATAAACCCAGTATTTTTGAAAGAGCATCCTAGGTTAATCTTTACTTTAACAAGGACCAATTCTAGTGTGTGAATGTAGATTCATTAATGTTAACAAATGTACCACAAATGGTATATGATGTTGAGAGAGAGGGGGTAGAGATATGGGAAGTCTCTGTATTTTCCACTCAATTTTACTATGAACCTAAAACTGCTATAAAAAAAGCCTATTAAATGCCCCCCAAATCAAAGATAATCTTAATTTTTGTAATAACTTAATAGAAAACTGCATTCAATGGGGGAGCATACAGCCTAGGGGTTGAGTGCAGAGACTCTGGAGCCAGACTGCTTGGGTTGCAGCCCGGGCCCGACCTATTTTTAGTGTGGTCATGGGCAAGTGGCTCAGCCTCTGCTTCAGTTCCCTCACCAATAAAATGTAAATGTTAATACTGATAACTATCGCAGAGGACTGGTAGGGGCTTTAATACAGTAAGGGAAGTACTTGTACAAGTGCCTGTCACATAGTGAGGCATGAGCTCCAACGTCAGCCGTCATTAAAAAGACCCGATAGATACAAGTGCCATGGAGAAATATATAAGGAGCTTCTTTTGTTGCTTAATGATGTGCTTTTCCCTTCGGTTCCTCTCCTCTAATGCACGTGATACGTGACTGTTTATTAAAGTTATCCTGGTAAAATTTAGAATCATCGCCAGCTGTATTATCCTTAAAACCTCCCCTTCCATTTTCATACCTTTTATAAAGGAATCATCAGGAATTTTGTCTCCATACAACCAGTATCTGAAATATTTAAAGATTGAAATTATCATTTTCTAGGCTGCCTGTCAATCGTATCACTGAAGAAGAAACCCAGTGCTTACTGCCACTTACCGTAACCCTCTCGTGGCTAAAATGAACTCCCCTCTCCGTAGCCTTATTCGAGGCTCCTCAGTGCAGGGGCTTGTGAAGAATGTTTTGAGTCCTTTATTCAAAGGGCAGCAGGTACCACTGTAATCGTGTATTACTTTATACCGAACCTGTCAGCAGTGATCAGAAGACCAATTTAATGTTTACCTATTACCTGCATTTTAAGTTTGAATTTTAATTGTTAAAGGTAGACCTAAAGTATTAGGTGACATCTTTTCCTCCCAGTCTGCTATCCACCCAGTTCCCTTCTAGGAGGCAACTGATGTTTCTAGTTCTTAAGGCTTTTCTTGCCCTTCATTTCAAGCACACAGCTAAGAATGAAATTCCAGAGCAGCGCTTTCTACAACAATGGCAGAGATCTCTGTTTGTGGTATCCAGTGCGGTAGGCCCTAACCACATGTGGCTACTGAGCACTCCTAATGTGGCTAGTGCAACCAAGGAACTGAATTGTTTATTTTATTTTAATTAATTTAAGTGGCCACATGTGGCTAATGGTCATCATATTATACAGTATATTTGTAAAGACAGGTTTCATACTAACAGGCTATATGGAGCAAAATTATTTATGTTGGCAATAGAAATTGACTAAATTCCCTGCAAGCCTCCAGACCAAATTATTTAAGTGAAAACAAAAGTCAGTTGCAGTAAATGTCAACAAATGTTTTAAGAAATATGTTTAATAAAAGCCAACAGTTGGCTTCTACTCAAAGGCAATTTTTAAAATGATACAGAATTATAGAGTCTGACAAAAGAAAATAGAAATTAGTATTGTTGTAAAATAATTACTTACACTTCTTACTCTTTTATCTGCTTTTTGTTTCAACTGTTCTATCTGGAAGATAAAAATAAAGTCTCTTATCTCAATGTTCGCAACAGAGTGACACGACAAATTCCCAATTTTCCAGGATTTCAAATTGCTAACAATTTAAAGGTCACATGTTTTTTCTTTTTTAACATGAAGAGAAGGCCGTGTGACTAAGAACAGGGGCTGAAGTAGGGCTTTCTTCCCAGTATTCTCTCCCCGATTTCCTCATCGTGTGTGTATTTACAGAGCGCTCCCTGTGGCCCTCTGCCCTCGTGGAGCTTCCGGGCCAGGCCTAAGATGAAGGTGACACAGAGGTTCATGGATTCTTTAGAGATGGTACAAAACCTGCAAAACTCATCAACAAGAGTCTCAACTAAGAGTCATCACTATGACTCACTTTTCTCCACTTATTTATAGATGCAGTTGGGAAATAAAGGAAGAACATAGCCTCTGTCCTAGAATCTTGTGAAGTAAAGTTAAAGTTATAGGGTATAAGAATTAAATAGAAAATATAAGACCTCATGTGCTACACACAGGACTATATGATTAAATGCCAAGTCCAGAAGAGTCTACAGTGCAGATGTTAGACTAGGGAAGAGGTTGGACTGAAACCAGTCTTAATAAATTCTAACAAAGAGGAGATGATATGAGACAGGAAAAACTGTGTGGGCGAAGTCAGGAGCAGGAATGTGTAAGTTGTTCATGGAGTAGTCTTGGCTGACTGGAAAAGATGATTCCTGTTTGCTAGTAGTTGGAAGGCAGTTTTAGGCCAGATTTTATAAAAGTAAGTAAAGAATCAGGACTTCATCTCACAGGTATGGAGAGTTAAGGAGAGACATGAAACAAAGGGTGCTTAGATTATTAACTTTCAAAACTTTTTTATTATTTTACTATAAAATGTCATCTGAGTTAAAGGAAAGTTAAGAGGAAGAAGGTGAGGTGAAGAGTAAAGATGACCTGAATATAAATACTCACTGTTAAGCTATACGGGTGACAGTCTTCTCTTACTGGCCACTCCAGTCCATCCCCTTCTGGGACCCCTGACCAGGTAAACACCTGTTTAAAGTTCTTCCATCGACTTCCCATATCATAAGGGAAAATGAAGACTTCATCTAGTTGATAATATTGAATTCGGTCTTTAGCCTGTGGGTAACAAAGATGTAAGGTGACAGGCGCCTTAAATGGCTTTTAGTAAGATACTACTGGGAACATTTATTCCCCAAACTTATATCATTCTCTAAAATACTTCCTTCTTGCTGTGATATTAGTGTACGCAGAGGAGCTAAATCTATCACGATATTGGAAGAACCTGACATACAACACCAACCTCATATGAGAACATTCATAAAATGTCGGACAGGGCTTACTTAGGAAAAAGCATCCACAAATGCATGTTAAAAGAGTTAGTAATTTTATTCCATATATTAAAATTTCACAATGCTCCTGTTGTTCAGTAGAAGAATCCAGGCGTAAAGAAGAAATGCCGACAAACAGATTTAAGAGGCAGCAAGGGTTTACTCAGATGGAAAAAAGCACTTCGTGAGGGGCACCAGGATGCAGTGACACTGGTGGGCACGGCTCGCAAACATTTAAAAGGGTAGTAGCATTTTATGAAAATTATTTTTTTAAGCTAGCAGGCATGCGCAGGTCTCCTCGTTGCTTTCATGGCATTACACATGCATGTGTACTTATTTACATTTGTATTTATATGTATATTTTACGCACATACATAAATACTTGGGTTGTGTTCTGTGCATTTAAATTGTTAGCTTTAATTTTCTCTCCCTCTCCCCCTCCCTTCTCCTCTCTCTGAAAATAAATAAATACACGAATAAACGAGTGAATGAATGAATGAATGAATGAATAAGTAAATAGTTGTTAGCTTTAACTTAAGGAGGTACTGGCTTAGAATCTTCTGAAGTTCCACTGACACCTAGTGGTATCAAGATACACTATTTATTCTTACAATAAGTGAACAAATACAGTTGAAATTTGTTGTTTACATTTTAGTATCTGGTAATTTTGGTAACTTTCCTATAAACTTAATACAATCACTTATTGGAACATTTTAGTCAGCAACAAAGAACCTGTTTTAAAATAATCCCTAGGGTTAGAATGACACTTTACAAGGAGAGTTGGTCACCAGCAAAAAACCTGGTAATCCAATGTCAATACATTATGCTAATTAGAAACAATACTTTGAAATAAGTATTTTATTATCACGGGACAGTATTTTAAGGAAAAGCTTCTTGCAGCTACTTAAAAAGGTGATATTGATATTAAGTCAATTAAAAGAATTATCAACCTGTAAAATGTATGAATTTACTGAGTTGTATAAATCCATCCCCAACCAGAGAGAAAAAGGTAATTTCTTTTCCCTAATTATGAGCAAAAGCTTCAGAGTCTTTAAAATGGGTAAGAGTCTCAGAGAACAGAGATTTAAGATTTAGGTTATTAGCAAAGAAAGTGGTAAGGATGAGAGTAGCTTACAAAAATGACCCTGGCATGGTCTCCACCTAAGAGAAGCACTGTGTGAAGTGGTGGTGGTGGTGTTCTATCAATGCTGTATGTTAAAAGTGACAGACGTGTGTGACAGATGCTATGAGAAAAGCAGCAGAAGTACTTAACCTCATCTAGGGAGAGCCAAGGAAGGTTCCTTGAAAGGAATGACACCTAAAGTAAGTCTTGAGGAACAAGAATTCAGGCAAAGCAGCCGGGGAGAAGTGTTCTAGCCAGGGGGCACATGTGGAAAGATACAGAAACATAAGATGTACAAACAGCGAGTTACTTGGTATCGGTTGGTATCGAGCGTGAGATGGGGTGGGGAGGGGTGGGAAATGCAGTTGAAGGAGTAGATAAGGGAAGACATGAAAAGCTTTATTATGTATAAGCTGAGGATCTTACACTTAAACTTGTACATCAATGGTTCTCAAAGCAAGCTTTGCACACCTCTTTGGATCTCTAAGACTTTTCTTGGGGCTCAATGATGTCAAACAACTTTCATTATAACACTAAGATGTTATTTGTCTTTTCCATTGTGTCGACATTTGCAGTGGTGGGTAAAATTGCTGGCACCGTAAGTAGGAATCAAGACAGTGGCTCCAAACTCTATTAGTGGTTATTATAGTCTCCACCACTACACTCAAGAGTTCGAAACAAAATAACCTGCGCACCCCTGAAAAAATGTTTTTTACAGAGAATGTGTTCCATGAAAATAACAATTATTATTTGTATTAAGTCTCAACCTTCCAGATGTCCTTTTAATATTTTGTGTAATATTAAACCAGGCATAAAGCAAAATGTTTCCTATATTTACCTTTTATGTGGCATACAAATGACTTAAGGAAGCTATTTGGTAGCCAAATTTTCACTTCCAGGCATTTATTAGTTATTCTGGCCTATTAGTTAATCAGTCCCTTATTGATATTGAGGAAAATAAGTATTAAATTTACCTTTTCTTCAATCCATGATTCAATAGAAGTTTGGTTTCTGAGAATTATTTTTATCTGAAAAATAACAGACAACAAGATTTTATAATGGAACTGTAGTTCATTTAAGATTATTCTGCATACTAACCCTATGAGACGGTATTAACTGCTCCATTCCATAGATGAAGATACCAGGATAATAAAGGTAAGTAACACAGTGGGAGGAGCATCTGACTCTAAAGTCCTTGTTTTTATCCACTGCACTGCTACACCTCTCCATAAAACAACTGCATCAATCCATAGCAAACCCAAATTTATTATTTTAATAAAAATTCATGCTTTAAATATCATCTTCTAAGGTTTTCAGAGTCTTAATAAAACATTCATATATCCATTTAATCAGTGCCTAAAGTGTATTTTGCTATTAACATCTCATCACTCTTCTAATTAACCTTAAATGTATGATTAATCTATTTAACACAAGTAACAGTGACTCATTTCAGTCAACCTAGATATTCTGCTTGCCTTAAAAATTGAACAATATTCAGTCCAAATTCTATACGATTTTCCTACATATAACTAATCCATTTATGGAGGTTTTCACCGCAAAATTTTAGTTTATTTCTAATAAGATTCTTAGTTCAAGGCATTGAGAAAAACAATCAAAGCATTTGATCACAGGCTAGTAGAAAATATGAAGTGTAACCAAAACCAGATTATTTTAAACTAAGAGTTGAAAAATGGTTGGGTGATGCATCAGAACTGTCAAGCCAGCATTTCTAACTCTAGAGCCAGTCTGCATTTCCTTGAAATCTGGCTGTGTCTTCACAGAGAGTGTGGCAGAGTCAGAACACCCTTGGGCTAAGAGTCCTCATCATATTCCAAGGCCCTTGCACAAGACCTGGACCAGGATGGGCTACCAGTTAATAAATAAACTAAATAAGTGAAGTAAAAAAAAACAACAACAAAAACTGTTTAGCGATCCTTCAAGGTTATATCTTCCCTCTCTGTGTTCTTATAGCACTTTATACATAAACCTGGGATTTATACATGACCATGTATTAGTTAACTGTTTACTACTAATTCTGAGTTCCCTAGGGGTAGGACCCTCTTCATTTTCATTACTGTAGCCTCAGAAATTAGCAGAGTAATTCATCAAAGAGTAGCCATTAAATAACAGCCATATTGTAGGGTTATTATTGAGATTAAATGAGCTAACATACGTTAAGTGCCTGAAACACTAACTTGCACATAATAACTGTTCAATAAATGTTAGTTCTATTATTATGATACTAATTACATCTATGCTATTATAAAATAACAATATGTTTACTGAAATACAAAGGAATTATCTTAGGTATGTCACTGAGGAAATAATGCTCATCTTCCACCTCTTGTGGGGCTGATGTGAGGACCAACAGGCTCTAATGTGAGAAAAGTGTTCTCAGCTATAAAGGGCTATATAACTCCAAGTAAAAATTTTTTAAATTCAATCGATTACCTAGAAATGCTGGCAAAGCCACTCCAAAATTATCTGACTAGTAGAGGAGATTAAATTAGTTACCTAGATGGGGTAAGTAACAACACCCACTTTTTACTGCATACTTAAACGCAGCATTTACCTCTGTCTCATTAAAAGCCACGCCCATAACCTGACAGCTTTTACCTAGAAGTAACCGAGGAGCTTACCTGGATGAAAAACAACATCCCAACGGCTATGGTTGTTCCTAAAGCTAATCCCAAGGCAAACAAGGTGGCAGCGAATGCAGCTAATCCAAACGGAATAATTGGAAGAGGATCTCTCCGGGCTGCACTCATATCGATCTTTACCGTGTTCCACCCGAACGAGATCTATAAACAACAGCACACGCTTGAAAAACCTGGTTGTCATACATGGTTAGGCTCTACTCTAACAATTAAGCCAACTCGATTAAAAAGATCAACAAATGATACCTTGAAGCTACTGCCAAACACAGCTGTTTCTAATTAACACCGGGGCCTGCACTGATGCTGATAATGCTCTATAGCATTCTTAGTTATTCTCAAATGTTAATTTTTTGTTGTTTGTTTGTTTTGGATCCTCAGGTGTTAGGCATAGCCCACAAACATTAATATGCATTTAAAACAGTAATCTAAGTTAACCAATTTAGACACTAATCTAAGTTTTAACTGTCTCCCTCTCCTCCTTCTCTCTATATATTTATTTATTTATTTTATCATTTTTTAAACTGTTATTCTACTACAGTTGTCCCAGTTTTTCCCCCTTTGCCCTCCTCTGCTCACTCTACCCCGCGCTCCCACAGTCAATGCCCACACTATAAAGTTTCTGCTCAGCTAAAGAAACCACAATCAAAATGAAAAGGGAACCAACCATGAGAACACATTTGCCAATGATACATCAGACTAGGGTTTGATCTCCAAAATATATAAAAAACTCATAGGACTCAACACCAGGAAGACAAACGATCCAATTAAAAAATGGGCAAAGGACCTGAACAGACACTTCTCCAAGGAGGACATACAGAAGGTCCATAGACACATGAAAGGATGGTCAACATCACTAGCCATAAGAGATGCAAATTAAAACCACAGTGCTTCTCTACATTTACAGTAATCTTCCACGGCAACAAATACAGCCTAGGACTCAATTGTTTTTCCCTTCACGTCCCACAACCAGAGGTTAAAAACTGGCAAAATACAGCTTGGCTGGACAACTCAGCTGGTTAGAGCACCGTCCTGATATGCCAAGGTTTCAGGTTCTATTCCTGGTCAGGGCACATATGAGAAGCCACTAATGAATTCATAAAGAAGTGGAACACAAATCAATGTTTCTCTCCCTTTCTCTCAAATCAATAAAAAAAAAATTTTAAGTCCTTATATTAAAAGAACAAAAACTTGTAAAATGCACACCAAATGTGTCCTGCAGGTGTTTATTGCCTGGCCTGCAAAATGTTTTAAAATATTCAGTTAGGCACCAACATTTAAAAATCAGGAGATTTCACATTTTAAAAAGTCAGATTTTTTCCCCCCCTAAGAAAACTGGAAGATCTAGCATCACTGGACTGGATTCCCAAACATGAAGAAGTGGCTGAAGTCGAATACGGGCTGTCCTCTCTGTGAAGGGCGTATGTTCTCCTGAGGGACACAGTCATCAAAATGAAAAGGGAACCAACCTTTTCCATAGATCATGATTAACATGCCTGTTGACTGTCATGTTGACTAGCTTTAGAATTATTCTGAGTAATTACAGAGGAGAGCTGCTTTCTCCTTAATTTAGTTGACTAACACACAGGGAAGTGGAATGACCTTGCAGGCCTCTTTAGGGCCTTGCATTTGAGATCCCAAACTTTGTCTCATGACCACCTACCCATAAGTCAACTCAATCTGCTGCAAGGTGCTTTAGGACTGTACCTGCTCCATGAGCCACCTTCCAGAGCACTGGGATTAGAAATCAGCAAGATAACTACAACTTGTACCCTGAACTGGATGGAAAAGGAAAATCCTCCTGTTGCTTTTTCCTTGTTGCTCTTCTTTTTTCCCCCTCTAATTATTCTTACCATAGCCACCAAGTTTGAAATGTAATAATTTATGTATAAAGAGTACTAAAATAATTATCAGTTCAACTGGAGCTAGGAAGATGAGTTTCCAGAGCAACAGCATCTTTCCTAATATAAAAAATTAAGTTTTAATGCTTTTTAAAAAGGAATCCACGTAGAGATAAAGCAAAGTTTTTTCTCCACTTCAATCACAGAAAGCATATCTCCAAAAGGGACTTCTTAAATAATCTTGATATCTACCATTTACTCTGGCATGATTTTATAACATTTTCACTTACCCGGTTATAAAGCTGTGTATACATAGTCATAACAAAAATGAAGGCAGCATGCATACAACCCAATGGGGCTAAAAGCAGAAACAGAGTGAACGAAGCATGGTTTTGGTAACCACAGCAGTTGTTGATCCAAGGACAGTGATGGTCCATCTTCATCACGCACCTAACAAGAAACATATATATAAACCATGAGGTAGGAAATCCTGTCTGCTTTAAATAACTTTGATCTTCAAAAGACCGAGCAAATTGGAATCCGGCATGTTCATGAATCATAGAGGAATTACATGGAACAAAAAGAAAAATCTTTAGGAGTTTTTAAACAACTCTGAACAGTGACTTCTTTTAAGTTCTAAACAGGGCAAGGAAGGGCAGGCTTTGTAACAGCTTCTGAGGAAAAGATATCTGCTCCTTGTGAGTTCTTTTTTAAGTCAGAAGGCCCACTGAGAGGTTCATTACAAAGAAATGAGCCTGGTTCCTGGTTTTCCTCTGGCTCTGAAATGCAGTAGCTGAAGTGACTACAATAGAGACTCAACAAAGTCACTTATAAATCTCCACTGGAGCTGATGGGACCTAGCAGACGCTTGTAACTTCCTTCCTTCCTGTCCTCATCCGTTGGACAAGGAATCTCTGACCTAAGCAAGTGGATACAGCTGTTCATGTTTGAAGGCTCTAGCTTATTTCACATTTACTATAGTGATTTCAGTTTTCTTCCCATTAAGTTTTTTTATATTAAACACTGTGATCATAGGCACTTGGCTTCATTTATTAGACTTACATAAAGTGTATATTCGTTAGTCAACTAAATAATAGAAAAAGCACTCTCCTCTGTAATTAGTCTCAGAATAATTCTAAAGTTAGTCAACATGACAGTCAACAAGCATGTTAATTGTGATCTATGGAAACAAGTTGAAGGTATAACTTTCTACTGTGCTCTTGGCAGGGGAAGAAGCAAAATCATTTTGTATTTTTAAAAATATATATTTTCATATTTAACAAAAGAGATGTATTTATTACCAAAATTTTAAATTTAAGAATAAAATGCAGATTATGGACACAGGTATCTTGACAATATTTTTTATAAAGTAGCCATCTTGCAGAGAATAAAACTAGGATTGATGTGGCAGAAAGAACAAAAGACCAGTCATCAAGCTGATCAGTCCCCACTGAATGGCAAAGACAGACAGTACCTGTTACACTTTCGGCAGTGATGTGACCGTGGTGCCTTGTATGCCTCGCAGACTTGACAATATTGAAGGTACATGCAATCCTGAGAATTTTCCTTGGCAGCAAAATATAAAAAAGTGCATCAGATAACCATTCCTAAGTAGTAACAAACCTTATGACTACATGCTTTTCTCTGGTTTAATTTTCTTTTATGGGGGCTGGGCGGAGGGATGGAATCTTAACTTGCACGTCCAGTCCTTTTATCAGAGCTAAAACATGTTTAAATAAAACATTTCTGGTAACAGCAGCATCACTAGCCCAATTACCCATAAATCACTTTTAATTTCTCTTCCCTATGCTCCACCCTAATACATTGTCACTGAGTATAGCTGGCTCTACCTATCCAAAATCTTAAAGAGTGGAAGGAGTTCAGAAGAAAGGTAGCTGACAACTTGGCAGGTATTTAGAGCAGGGACTCAAATGTCAAGAGTTGATACTCTTAATAACAGTCCTATAACATGACTCTGATTATGTCAGAGCTCTGCCTGAAAACGTCTCACTCCTTATAGTCTAATAAATTCTCATGGGTTTGAGGCCTTCCATAACCTGCCTCTGTTTCAGCCTTATCTGCATGACATAATCTGTGCGCTACAAACTCCCACCCTTCTCTCAATGGAAATGCCTCCTTCCTATCTCCTGGGGGAAGATGAAAGTAATCAGTCCCTTCTAACTTCGCCGGCACCCACCCCATTCTACTCTATAGTTACTTGCAAAAGTGCCTTCGTTTCTCCCCTCAGTCACAAGGTTTTTCATAATATGAATTGTGTCCCAGCCATTTCTCTACATACTTCAAATAGTACATACACTAGTATTTTCTCCTATTTTAATATACCTAAGAATCATTCTGAGGGTTTTATCAAATGTAGATTCTGACTCAGTAGGTCTGAAGTGGAGCTCAAGATTCTGCATTTCTAACAAGCGACCAGGTGATGTCCCTCAACAAGGAATATAGAAAGCATAAACTTTCTAACAAATATTAAGAAGCCATAAATTGATTCATACTGTACTTCCTAGTTTTCACTGCAATGAGTTAAAAACTTTGATATAAACCAACAGTTTGTAAAGAGTTTTTCTCAGTTCCAAGGATGTTAATGTCTTTTAGGTAAAAAGATTCTGGAGCCAAATTACACTGTGAAATTATAAGGAAGGTGTATGTAATATGCAATTTTTCCTAAACTTATGACCATGGACTCACCCCACCCCTCCATTTAAAAAAATGCAGGACAAGTATTCAATGAAATTGCTTTGGGAAATATGAATTAAGATCAATATTTTTAAACATGTATGAAATATATAATCTGAGGTTTAAATCACCAGTGATTACAATATACTTAGTCTCTAGCAAGGCAAAAAGTAATCTGTTTGATATTACTGGGTCAAAAATAAAGCAAAAACTAAATTATCAGCAGATTATTAGTAGAGTTCATTCTCTAAAGGGATATTTTCTTACCGGTTTCCACCCCAGAGGGACAAAGCCAGGACCAACAAACATAGCATTGAAGTAATTATAAAGAATCATGACAGTCCAATTTATCAACATGATGAAATTCACACTTCCTCCAGTTGTATGTAAAGGCCAATACCACAACACGGAGTCAATCATGGCCATGGTGGAACATATTGCTATAACACCAAGGGCAATAATGGGACCCCAGTGACACAGTCTCTTTAATTCCTGGAGATTTTCAAACTTGATAACTGAGCAAAATGAACCCATTTTGGTGAGGAAGAATGCCTTCCTATCTTTAAAGAATTATAGACTTCCTTTTTCTGTGCACACATTTCCGTGTGCCACAAGTCCACGTGTGTTCCTGAATTGTCATGTCTTCAAGTTGTGCGACGTTAATGCAGATTACGCCATTTTCACTGTTACACACTCAGAGCTCTTTATCTGAGCTATTAGAATCCAGTATCTTGGTTTGAAACTCAATCTAAAGAAAACAAAATGAAAAAGATCTGTAAAAGAAAAATTATGTACTAAACTCCAATAGCCACCTAAACAAAAGCATCTCACAAGCGCATGACCATAGAATGAGTAGCTTGTCAAATGCCAAAAAGAACAATTTTTATATTACCCAAATTAGGGTTCAGGTCTAAATGGCATGTGACACCACAGTCTGGGGACTGTGATTGTCCAACGTTTAGGGAGTGGTTTGGGGAAACACGAGTTTTAGAGCTGGGAAGCAGCAATTGAGAGCTGGTCTAATCAGCTCCCTTCAAAGAAATTGGTTTGGAGAGGCTACGATTAGATCAAGGTCAAGTGTAACAGCTGAACCAAGTTCTTCAACTCCGCTTACGGACTTCTAAGCTACCTCTTACCAAGTCTTGAATTAAGTCAATTATGAGCCAGTCATGGTATGTTATTTGCCTGCGGTTGCCCCTAAAACACCAATATAAAGGTCAAAGGTAAGGAAGCGAGGGAGTTAAAGCAAAGACGAAGTGCAAGTACAGAGACAGAGGTGTGTGTGTGAAATTGCGACTGGAGGTGTATATGAAAAAAGAAAATGAATGAGAATATTTCAGAGAAAAAAGGAAAGGAAGCGCCTTCTGCTGCGAGCGCGGGGGAGATGTGTGGACGGGTATTTCTGATGGAACTGCAGTGGGTGAAGGGAAGGTCTGAGATACGGGGTAATAATAATGACTTCCACGCAACAGATGCCGCTGCCTTGTGCCTCAGTTTCCCGCCCGTGTCATAAGGCAGAGCTTTCAGAAATCCTCACTTAAGGGAAGGAGCATCTCGGTAAGCGTGGTTGGTCCCAACGTACTGAAGAGTCTGGCCTTAGTCGGGTGGAGTGACGACCGCCAAAATCGTGGTTACGCCCCCAGCCTCGACTCCCACCTCAGTCTGGTCCTTGGTGCCCGCTCCTCGGCCATCGCATTTCCGGGGCGGCCTGGGCTCACCCGGAACAGCTTTTCTCCTTTTCAGGTAACTCCATCATGGGTACCTCAGTCCACAGCAAGCAGAAAGCAAATCCTGGTTGCTAAAAGCTGGGGTGCAGGACCAGAAACCTCCCGTCGATCTCTCGGTGTGCGCTCTAGCCGTTGTTGTCCCGCTCAGGCCGGGTGCGCAGTCTCCGTGACAGCCACTTCCGGGAGGTTCGCCGCCTTAAACTTTCCACCGGAAGCAAGCTTCTACCACCTGTAGCTTGCGGAGCTGCGGCTGCATTCCATAACCTAGAGGAGTTAAAAAAAACTCATTGACCTCTTAAAAGACGAATATTTTTGGAGGCTTTTGGTCTCACTAATTGACGTGCTTTTCCTTAGAGAATTTGTTGATTTTGAAGTCCGAGGGGAAAATAAAAAGCGTTCCCATCCAATTTCCGGGGGGACCGAGATTGGGTCGGACAACCAGGAAGCGGCCGGGCTGGGAGCTGTCCCCGGGGTTCTCCGCTCTGCTCTCGAGGGCGGCTCCCGGGGTCCCTACGCCGTGTTCCACTACTCTGCGTGATTCCTCCCCCTACCTAGGCTTCGGCCCGGGTCTGTCACTCCGGAGCCGCCATGTCTTCCGATTTTGAAGGCTACGAGCAGGACTTCGCGGTGCTCACTGCAGAGATCACGAGCAAGATTGCCAGGGTCCCTCGACTCCCGCCGGGTAAGAGCCTTGCCCCGGCTGAGCGGGGTGGCTTGTAGAGCCGGGAGGCTCGGGTGATGGGACGCCGTCTCAATTAGGGTGTCTCAGAGGCGCGAGGCTGGAGCGAGGTGGTACTGGGGCCCTCCCGCACGGATGGAACTTGACTTTGGTTGAGGGTAAAGGGACAGCCCAGGCTGGGTTGTGGGGTTCAGTAAACAGAGCCCTCTGGGACTCCAGTCCGGACTCCGCCGCCTTGTTACTTGCATAATCTTGGGAATGTGTCTCTGAGTCTTAGTTTTGTTTTTCGGTTTTTGTTTTTGCTTGTTTTTCGTTTGTAAACAGGGAGATGTGAGAGTGTTCAAAAATGAATGAATGAACGTAACTAGATTATGGGTCTGACCTTGTTTTATTAGGAATGACGTTATTATTACACGCAGCAAAGTATGGTTAAGAGCCATGGTGCCTGGATTCAAATTCCGGCGTGGCTACTTAGAAGTTTTGACATTTAGGCGAGTTTCTTAACTTCTTTCAACTTTCCTTCTTGGTAAAATGGGGAGAATTGTACATTTCTCATATCGTTGTTATGAAGATTAAATTATGTAACATATGTAAAGCCTTTCCTTGGTGTTAGCTGTCATTATGATCAGTATTTTTCGTACCCCAACCCCATTTATTATTTCTTATTCTTCTTGGGGATGGGGGTTGTAACCCAGTTTTAAAATTCCACAACTTCCATCCAGAAGTATTTTTTGTTTTTGTGTTTTAGCACGTCTTTCTTTTATGCTAGACTGTCAACTGTGTGAAAGTGGGATTTATGTTTGACTTCATTGGCATTTATTTAGAAGGGACTCAGATAAAACGTTTAAGTGAATAAACAAGTACATAAATGTGATTTTTGTTTGTAAGACATTGTTTGGGATTCATATGTTTCTCTAAATACAGATTTAATTTGATTAGTTAGATCCAGATAAGATTGTTACTTTTCGGCTTAGCTGTGTTAGGAAAATTGAATACTCACTGGGATGCTAGACTTGGTCCAACGTTAGCTCCGGGGTGTAAAGTGTAGGAAAAGGAGTACTCACTGATCTGTGAACTGGTGGGAAACTTCGCTGCCTCACTTTGTTAGCCAGTCCTTGATGCCAGCAATAATTTCTCCTGGATCCAAGTTGTCATTCCTCTTTCCCTTTCCCCACCTTCCCCCAAACTTATGTGTTTATAAATAATATTTTTCCTTTATTTCTTTGTTTTTCTTTCCCCACCTATTTTCTATTAATAGGGATATTTGCTTGAAGCCAGGATCTCTGAACTTACACCCCACTCATCTCCTGAAGTCCCAGTTAGTTCTGGAGGAGGTGGATGATGTCTTAAAGAGGTTTATGAGTTCAAGTGAGGGAACAAGAGGAGAGAACCAAGGTAGCCTATACCACCGAGCTCTGCTGCCTCAGAGATTTTTGTGGATTAAGTGGCTGATGGCCTCACTACTTCATGATACATCACCTCGCCTCTTCAGTTCTGCTTTTCTCCAATGCCCAAGATCATCTTGATTCTTGTTGTCTTTGTTGTTGGACACTACTTCCTTTGACTTCAGTTCCAGAGCCTCAGAATATCAGGATTTATGGTTCTAGTTGGATTTTTGCTCATTTTTAATTGTAATAGTTTTAGCAGTAGAAACATTTTTTTTGTATGGGATCATTGCTTTTGTACTTAGAAGCTCTGTTATAAAGTAACAAAGTCAGCCCTGGGTTCAAAGTTGTAAAAACTGTTTCCAAGAAAACAGGTTGTGTTACAATTTACTTTTTTCTTGTCTTTATATTTTAATGTAACCATTTTTACCACATAGAAGAAAACCTTGGAATTAGGTGTCTTAAAAATAAAGCCCGACTCTCCTTAGCTATACTGTAATATAAGGCCCAAACATAGCAGCTACAGTGGCATTGAAAGGAGACTGTATGGCTGGCACTGGAAGAATGCTTACTGACTTGAATAATTGAATATTTGTAATTCTTTAAAATGCAGTGGTTTCCCTCTTAATTACTTATGCTTGCTCACTTTACAATCTGTTTTTAATTGGTAAATAGAAAAACATGAAAATATATGTAATTATGACTTTCAGGTATATGTCTGTGGACTAACAAAAATTAATACAGCAAAAACAGTATGATTAAAGGTAATGATAATCTCTTTCTCTGGGCATCTTTAGTGATTGACCCAGAGGAGATGAACTATAATTTACTTTAGTTAAATTCAGGTTAAAAAGTGGAGTAAACTTTTTGCCAAAGCAGTTCATTCTCTGACATATTAACTTATTTAAATTGAAGTAGAGTAAGTAGGATTGATTGCAATTAACTTCACTCTCTGCTGTGTATGTACAATATATTAAAGTGTTACTTCCAATGAGAATAGAAAAGATCTAATATCTTAAAACTTTATTTTAAAAGAAATTTGATTGCTCTGTGATATGTTTTAAACAATAAAGAGACTTTGCTCTTAGACTAAGTGTTTGAATGTTGACTGATTTTAGAAATTGGACCAATGAGATGGATCATTCCCTTCTTAGATAATACTCTATGGCACTGTATTTGAAATTTGATTTTAATGACTAATTAAATGGATGAGTGGAAACCATAACTAATACTAATCGTGGAGTTCCTTTTCCCTTCGGGATGAATTCTAAGTTACAGGGATACTTTACAGGTGTAGAGGTTCCATTTCATCAGGCAGGCTTCCTGAAGGACCTTAAACAAAATGTTCTCTTGCAGTTAGTTGTATACCTCACCATTCACAGAGTGATAAATGGTCTATCGTAAATCCTATCACTCTGTGTCTGTAAGTCAGAAATACCAAGAAAGGTATTATAACAAATTGGTTAAGAGTCATACATGGCATCACATTTGTTTAGAATCCCCTCTCTGTTCACTAGATGTGCAGCCTTGGGGCAAATTGCTTGGCCTTTTCAAGCCTGTTTCCTCCATCTGTAGAACTGGGGGAAGAAGGGAGTATTAGTTTCAAACTTACAATATTATAAAATCAGATGAAATAAAGCATGTAACATACTAGCACATTTTTTCCCCAGAAAAGGTACCTGACGAATTAGCCATTAGTGATGGATTTTAGTGCTCCCGCTGGGGGCAAAAGCTAGATTCTTACCTTCACCTCCTCAGACTTTGTTATATTAATTGAACTTTTAAAGGAATCCTGGACCTCAATTCTTCCTTTCTGTGCCTAGACAAGAGTTAAGTGAATCTCTCTCAGTGAACACCTACACCTGACGAGAGACAAATGATCAGGGACTTCAGGGTATGAAATTGGAATTGGGATTTTAACTTTGGATATCAAGGAAAGAGTCGGGAGAAGAGTGGAAGTTTTGGGACAAGATGGTGTCCTTTCTGGTAGGAGTTGCTCAAGTCTAGCTCATTAGTTATGTTAAGCCCTGGAGACTTTTGGAGACCTGACATAGCTGTGTATGGAAGAAGCCGTGAATGTTGTTCTATGATTTTCTCTTGCCTTTGCAAGGTGGTTGTAGGGAAAGACTTGAGAAAAGTACTTGTATTTATGAATACTGTGGTTTGCTTAAAATACATGTGACTCTGATGCTGGGTGTCTACATGTAGTTTTTGAGCACCTGAGATGTGGCTATTGCCACACAGTGAAATGAAAATATTTTGGATATATTGGGTTAAATATTAAAACTAATTTCATTTGTTTCTTTTTAGTTTTTAAAATGTGGCTACTAGAAAATTTTAAATTGCATATGACTTGCATGCATTACATTTCTGTTGTTCTAGAGAGTTAGAATTGAAGGGATGGTTCCAGTTTTCACTCAGAAGTTCAGGTGGAGAGTGAGTTGAAATAGTCAGTAGGATTTGAGTTAGGTGTACACACACACACACACACACAACCACACTCCAATCCCAGAGGGACCCCTCTCCCTTCACCAACCTAGTTAAGTAATGACTTCATTGATTTTTTAAAAATAAGCTTTTAATGTTAAAAGAGGTTTACATTTGTATAAAAATCAAAAAGATAATACAAGAGAATCCCTATATACCCTATGCCCAGTTCCCTCTATGGTTAACATCTTATATTAAATATGTTGTGGCCAGTGAACCCATATTGATATATTATTATTAACTGAGGTTCTTACTTTATTCAGAATTCCTTAGTTTTTTTTTTTAATCTAATGCCCTTTTATTATTCTAGGGTCCAATCCAGGACACTACAAAACACGTAGTAGTTATGCTCCTTAGGTGCCTCTTAGCTGTGACAATTTCTCAGGCTTTCCCTTACTTTTCATGACTTTACACTTTAGAGGAGTCCTGGTCAGATATTTCATACCAGTGTACCTCAGTTGGGATTTGCCTGATGTTTTTCTCATGGTCATACTGGGGTTACAGGTTTTGGGGAGGAAGACCGCAGATGCAAAGCACCACTTTCATCACATTATATCAAGGGCACGTATTGTAACATAACTTACTACTGATGTGAACTTTGATCACCTGGATGAGGTAGTGTTTGTCAGGTTTCTCAACTGTAAAGTTACTCTTTTCCTCCTTTCCATACTGTTCAGAAGGAAATCCTATACATAGCCCAAACTTCAGATGTGGGCGTTGTGTGGAACACACCTGAAAGACTTATTATCTATGTAAATTATTTGGAATTCTTTACAGGAGAGTTTTGTCTATTCTCAATTTACTTTCTTATTTAGTCATTTATATCTGTGGACTCATGATATATGTGTGTGTGTGTGTGTGTGTGTGTAACTTTGTGTTACATTCCAGTACTACTTAATTTTGTTGCTCACATTGCTCCTGCTTTGACCATTGAAAGCCCTGTCAGCTGGCTTCCATCACCTTTTGATATACCCCTATCATGTGAGGTTGTTTTTTGTTCCCTTAAAGTACTTTCTTACCTTCTTACCTGTTAGAAGATACTACAGAACCATCTTGTATTTTTCCTACACCTGTCCTAGAATCAGGCATTTCCCTAGGAGTCCTGTTTCCTTTAATTGAAAAACGGTATTAGAAACCAAGATCTGGACACCACGCCTGCTTATTGCTACTTAGTGAGCACCTACCATGTACAGTGCTCTGTGCTGATCACAGAGTTAGGACAAAAGTGTGTCAAGAGCAGGCCCTGCCTTCATGGAGCTGGGAATGGGGCTGAAGAGAAAACCATAGAAACCCATTTCTAATGACCATTCGAGGGCACTACCAAAGGGCTCAGAGGTCTTAGGGATTCAGAGGAGATCAGTTGTGTCCCAGGAGATCATGTGGAAGGGTAGATTGGACTCAACAGGTAAAACCAGGGGAAGAGTATATTATCAGAGATTCCAATAAGTGGGTACAGTGGACATCTGTTTTTTTCAGATTGTCTGGAATCCTCCGTTTTATCTCTTGATGGCAGCACCTCCATTTTCCATTGAGGAGCTACCTAAACTGAGTCTCAGTGGAACTGACAGGCTGCCGTGCCCTATCCAGATCAAGAAGTGAACACATTCCCAAAGCAAGGACATTCAGAGAATTTTTCTGGGAATTTAAATTTTGAGCAGAGTGAGCCAAGAAGATAGCCCTTCGGGACACTCAACACTAACACATGGTATTGCTGCTCAAGACTCCTTATGCAGTCAGTGGGTTTCTGCTCCCTTGGTCCTGAGCCACTCTGGGTACCGCCCTCCTTGAACTTGTAGACTCTTTTTTCTACTGACTTGATGAGCCATCCCATGTTATTCTAATACCTTTGGGGGGGGGGGGGTGTCGCAGGGAGAGGCTTAAATTAACCAGAATTAGTTCTGTTATAGTTGACCAAAGTACCCTAAATGGTGGCTTGAACAAAGGTATAGAACAGAATAAAAGAGAGCTTTGTTTGGGTAGTAATGGATGGTCTATTCGGCGGGCATATAGAGTACATACTTGAGAGCTTGCAGTTAAAGTTGGAAAGGTTGCTTGGCTTTGGAATGTGGAGGACCTTGACTGCTGGGCTCAAGTGATCCACTTAAAGTGAAATTATAGAAAGATTAAATGGTGGAGGGGGATGGGAGTGGAGACCAGGAAACCAGGGTGGTTGGTAGCATAGCTTCTTTTGTAAATGCTTGCACTAGCTTATTTGTTCAATTAATATCACTTTTCGAGAATTGATGATATGCCAGGCTTAGTGGTGGAGTTCACAATCATAAAGATGTTTAAGACATGGTTCCTGTCTTCCCAGAGCCTCCAAGATAGCAGGTAAATCAGACCGATAAGTGTAAGATAAATCATTAAGGTTAGGTGAAAGTTATAGGTGTTTTAGGTAAGTGAAAAGGGTTAACTTTTTGTTGGAGGAGGAGAGGCTTTGCAGAGGTAGTGACTTCTGAAGAGTGTTGAAAGCAGTTTGCCAGATGATCACAGTGGAGGTGGGCATGAGCACAGGGTTTTAAAGGCGTGGAGTTCTGGAAATATATCAGGATTAGTGATAAAGATTTAGGATCATAAATAGATAATGTGATGGCTCATAAATGGGAGCAGATGAAATTGCTCAGGGACATAGATGATGGTCATAAGAGAAAAAAAGCAAGGACTGGACTCCGTGTGCAGGGATGGGCTGAAAAGAAGGTGCCTGGCAGAGAACACTGAGATAGAAGTGTCATTGAAGCCAGGAGAGGAAAAGGTGACAGGATGAGAGGAGTTGCATGTCAGATGCCACAAGATTAAATAAAAACAGAACAAGCAATGTCCATTAGTTTGGGCAAAGGAAAGGCCTGAGCCTTAAGTGAGAGTCATTTCACTAGAATGGCGGGGTGTGGGCAAGATTACAGGGAGGAACTGGGGAGAGGAGGAAGGGAAATGGGACTGTGACTGGGAGGGAGAGGAGTCAGTAGCCAAGGGGAACAGAGGTCAAGGGAGGCTGCTTTTTTTGTTTGCTTTGTTAATAAGAAAAACTGCTGTGCATTAGTCCTGGAGGCCCATGGCATGGACTTGCCTAACAACTGAGTACCTTAGAGAAAACAAGATGCTCCTTCTGCTCTGCCACCAAAATGTAGTGCAGTTCTAAAACTATCTCTTGTTGAGATTCACATGTGCCAGAAGCAAATCAATTTGGGGATAAAATTTTAATTTGGCCACATGGAGGTTTAACTTTTTCAAAATGGAAAAATCAGGTTGAATTTTAATTCCATAAGTTTTTTTTTTTTTTTAGGGAAGCATATTTAGAGTACACACAGAACACCTAATATGACAGCTACCCTGGAAAGGAAAGGCTTGGGATTAGCAGAACCTGGTTATTATTCTTGTAAAATAGCAGTTTCCACTAAAGAGTACCCACTTAATGTTGACTGTCCTCCTGAAGGGCTAGTCAGCCAGTAGGTGTTGTACTCATTTCAAGCTTCCCAGCTTTTCTAGTCTGTTGTATTAGTCAGTCAGTAATCATTAAGCTCCACATCACAGAAACTCAACTTTAAAACAAATAATTTGGAATGGGAGTCGGGGGCTATTTTCTGAAAATATCTGCCAGGACGTGTCTTTTCTGGAAAAGGGAATTACAGTTCAGTTATAACTTGATTTTGGCAGAGTTTGAATAAACCACATACAGAGACTTAGCACTTCCCATTTGAAAAGTAATTTCACTTGTATCACCTTATTTGAGCTAAAGATAATCCAGCCCTGACCGATGTGGCTCAGTTGGTTGGGCATCATCCCACAAAGCAAAAGGTCACCAGTTCAATTCCTAGTTAGGGCACATGCCTGGATTTGGGGTTTGGTCCCCAGTTTTAAATTGTATTTTTAAATCAGTTATTCCCAGTTTCTTATAGTTAAGACTTTGCAGATTTCTCATGCTGCCAGTAAATCTGCCTTTTCTGAACAACAAAATAATTTTTGGTTTCTCTTTAAAATCTTGTGGCATCCCTTAATCCCTAGGTGCTCCATTTGATTATGTATTTCCAGATAGTCTAGAATTAGTGGCTTTAGAGGGGTTTTTAACCCACCAAAGAATGATATGACCAATTCCCTGATACGGTAATGATCTAATCTGATTGAACAGAAAGGAAGAAGATATAAAAAAATAGAGGTGTTTTGATATTAAACCATTTATATTCTTAGCAGTGTTCTGATATTGTTTGTTTCAGATGAGAAGAAACAGATGGTTGCAAATGTGGAGAAACAGCTTGAAGAAGCAAAAGAACTGGTATGTACAGACTCAACAATATATTTTAACACACGACCAGAGCCATTTAAGCTGATGCCTTCCGCTAGCCTGTTTTATACATTGTGGAAATATGAAACATGACTAATTAGCATTTTTATAATTTAAAATTCACCTGTCTTTAAATTGAAGAGAATTTAAGAATTTCATGGGATTTTACTTTTCTTAATAAAGGTGATTAATTAAATGTCCAGCTCTACTTTTTATTCCTTAATGATACTTTTATAATAGCTTTGTTAGCACTCAAAGCCACAGAGGCAATGTCTGCTGTGCAATGGGAGCGGCAGCCAGTGACTCCTATATACCCCTAAAAGTAGCAACCCTGCCCCCTCCCTGTGGCTGCCCTCTATGATCCCTTCTTAGAGGTCCATGACACCTCTTAGCCTGCTTAAGGGTTCCAGAAGGTTCTGCAGAAAAACAGTCAAAGAAGTCCCCAACCCCCAAATCTGTTTAAGCTACAGTTTCCCAAACTATTCGAATAGGTAACACCAGTTAACAGAAACACACTTAGGGAAACATCCTAAGTGTATGAGTAAGGAATACTGAAGGAGCACCAGGCAGACCCTTTAGTATTTAGAAAAGCAACACACTCATTTCGGACCACAGTGCAGTAACAAGTGGCATCATACTTGCAATATTTGGCTTTTCAAACCAAAAACTGGGACAATATTTTTTGCTCCCTGATTTGGGAATGTATTTATATTAAAAAGTAGGTGAGGGACTTCTGGCCAAGATGGAGGCTTAGACGGACACGCTAGGTCTCCCTCTACAACTAGAGAGGAATACAACTACTTCAAAACAAAGGATAACTAGAAATTCCAGAAAATAAAACTACACGGAAGTCCAACATATGAAGTTATAAACCAGCGGTGCCATTTGGGCAGGTAAGAGTTAAAGAGGGCAAAGCTGTTTGCGGAGCGGTGGGGCGGAGAGGAATCCCGGCTACGCAAGTCCCTGGCGGTGCGCGACTCCGGCGCTGGGGAGAGCGGCCGCCCATCGCCTTGAACAGTGAGGCCCAGGGGGGCGGGAGGACGGATCCCGGTCTCCTAGCTGAATAACTGTGTGAATCCATCTTGGACCCCCGCCCCCAAAGAAAGCACCACAGGGCTGCGAAATAGGTCGCGGACAGGCAGGCGCCGGTCACTGATTTGTGACGCCAAACGGCGCCGGTCGCTGGGTCATTACGAGTACACAGGCACTGCCCCGGACAGCCGGCCCAAGAAAACAAAACGCATCTGTCAAAATGAGGCAGACAACTATAGAAATCCCGGTGACACAACTCACCAGACAGCAGATAGAGAACCTGACAGATGAACAGATAAGAAACCTGTCAGAGGCTCAGTTCTGGGCCATTGTTATCAGGTGGCTTACAGAATTCACAAAAGAGCAGGAAAAAGATAAGAAAGAAGCGAAAAACTTTCATAACGAAAGGAACAAAACCGCATACGAGACAGATGGTGAGGAACAAAAATCCAGAGTTCATTTCAACAAACTGGAATATGGAGAAGGAACAAGCAGTCAACCAATGCAGAGAGAGGAAATGGGAAGCAACAATGAGAGGATCAGAAACCTCTGGGACAGCTATAAAAGGCCCAACATAAGAATCATTGGTTTGCCAGAGAGTGAGGAAGATGAACTAGAACTTGAAAAATTGAGTGAAAATATAATAAAGGAGAACTTCCCAGACTTGGGGAAGGGAATAGACTTGCAGGTCCAGGAAGCAAGGAGAGTTCCCAAGAGACTGGACCCAGGGAGAACCACTCCAAGACACATTATAATCAAAATGTCAAAAATTAAAGATAAAGAGAGAATCTTAAAAGCAGCAAGAGAGAAGAAAAGAATTATGTACAAAGGGGTCCCAATTAGACTATCAGCTGACTTCTCAAGGGAAACCCTACAGGCAAGAAGAGACTGGCAAGAAATATTCAAAGTAATGAAAATCCAAAACCTACAACCACGAATACTCTATCCAGCGAAATTGTCATTCAGAATAGAAGGACAGAGAAAGTGTTTCCAGGACAAAATAAAACTGAAAGAGTTCATTAGATCCAAACCACTGTTATATGAGATGTTAAAGGGACTGGTTTAAAAAAACAGAAGCTAGGGAGATGAAACAAAGGCAAACTAAATAGGCAACGAGAGTGGAAAAGGAACTGTGGGTACAGGAAGCATATTGGGGGGAGGTCAACAGGGAGGGGGAATGGGGAAAGGGAGGGAGATGATATAGGAATTGGGGATCAAGGTAGGAGGGAATGGAATAGATGGAGAGAGGTTGGGAGGAACTGTATGCACAACTAATGGACATAATCTCAAAGGGGGGGACAACTGGAGGGAGGGGGGCCACCGGGTGGAGGGGAGCAGAGGGAAGGGAAATTGGCACAAATGTAATATTTTAATCAATAAAACACATTAAATCTGAAAAAAAAAAAAAAAGTAGGTGAGCTAGAGCTCTGGGTTTAGTGTATATGTGTGTGTGTGTGTGTGTATATATACACACACATATATATATATGCTAAATATATATGACAGTTTTGTGTGTATGTGTGTGCATCTATATCTATATATCTATATCAATACGCGCGCGCGCGCGCACACACACGAACTCTAACTCCACCACTTAGTGGATGTGGACAGATTAAGTTACTTAATCTGTTTAAGCCTTAGTTTCTCCATCTACAAAATGGGGGAGGGGGGTAATAACGGTGTTGAAAAATCAATGCTCCGTGGTTTTCTCAGACTCCTATAAGCCTTGCTGGACATCCCAGGAATGCAAGGCCCTGGCCACTCTTTTCCCTGGACATTTTTCAAGGTTGTAGTTGGAGGGAGC
Source organism: Furipterus horrens (assembly GCF_987537825.1). NCBI lineage: Eukaryota > Metazoa > Chordata > Mammalia > Chiroptera > Furipteridae > Furipterus > Furipterus horrens. The sequence continues at coordinate 189,720,215 of NW_028327175.1, forward strand.
AATTTGGGGGGAGGAACTAATGTGCCCCTCTGGGACAAAGAGCAGCCTTGCTTACAGGCTGCAGTATAGCAGTATGCTTCCCAGGCTCCAAGTTCCTCTCCTGTAAAATGCTTTAAACAAAAATACAGCAGTCCCTCTATATCGCGGTTCACTTACCGCGGCCTCACTGTATCGCGGGATTTTAAAACATTATATTTAATTATTTATGGCAGATTTTTCGCTATATCGCGGGATTTTGCAGTACTCTATACATATGTTAAAGTTACGTAGCTTTGAGAGTGTGGAGTATGTTTAAGAACATAAGTAGTGTTTATAAAAGCGTGGGAAAGGTTAATAAGGGAGTGGGAAAGGTTAATATGGAACTGGGAACAGTTTATAAGTGTATGGGAAGAGTTTATAAAGCCTTAAAATATATATAAATACTAAAATAAATGTAAGGTTCCCATTTCGCGGAGTTTCACCTATCGGGGTGTGTGGCTAGAACGTAATACCCGCGATAAGTGAGGGAATACTGTATACTTAAGTCTTGGATTTTCACTTACATGTACTTCTCAATGATTTTGTCTGGATGGCCCTACTCACCTTGTTAGAATAAAGACTGAATGATGATTTCAGAGAAGTGTTTTAAATAATTGCCTTACTATTTAATTTATGGGTCCACATTTATATTGAGACATGTCAATAATTTAAATGGTCACAACTTAAATCAAGGCTAATTAAAATTTCCTTTTTTTCTTTATTAAAATTGAGACCTGTTAATTAAAACATGGTTTTCCTGGCTTACCTGTGTTCTACAATACTATATTTAGTCAGTCTCTAAAACTGGATAAGAGTTTTATTAGTGACAAGCTTTCAATGTTTGTGGACATACTTATTACAATGCTTTAAAACGAAAAATATATGGTGATATTTTTGGATGTGACTTTATCAGACACGGCCTAAGTCAATTTGTTGTTTTTATTTTTTAATACCAAATATAAGTAAATTACCTCTGATACCTTGTACCATGTTTTTTGTATCTCTTCTTCATCAGTAATCATCGCAACTGTAGTTAACATTAATCTAGTGATTATCAAGACACACTATTTTAAGGACATTTTAGGAATTCTCCCTTTTAATCATCACAGCTGCCTTACAAAAGACATGCTGTTTTTAGAAAGGAGAAGAGTAAGGCCCAGAGAAGCTAAGAAACCTGTCCAAGGCTGCATGGCTAGTAAATAGTGGAACGCACAGCGTGAACACAGACATCTGACTTAAAAGCCTATGTTCTTAATATCATAATATTTCTCTGTTGCTTCCCATTAAATGCTCATGTGTTATAGTCAGAGTGTTATATAATGACGGGCTGTTAAAGAGTGCCCTGCTGTGATTTCAGTGAGGTTTGTGTAATTTAGCACATTACTGTACCCATGTAACTTCAAATTAACATGGTTTTAAATATAAGAAGGCAAGCTGGGGGTTGAGATCACGTGTGGGTTGCTATGTGATTTTCCTAATCAGAAAAGACTTTCCAGAAGAATGTTCACCAAATGATTTTATGCTCAATGTCAGAAATAATGGTTTAGTTTATCTCCCGTAGTTCTGGTGGTTTGGGGTTAGAAGACCAAACCAGGGTGGACTGAATGATGGGATACTTCAAGCGTATCAGAATCGTTATTGTTAAGGGTGTTTGGATTAATGCATATATTACAGAAATTCTTCACAAAATGCATGCTTTGGGACTCTGTGTGTCAATTGCTAAGCACCCAGTCACTGTTTGTTCGCCTAAACAAAAATTAAGGGCTAATGTAGTCCCAATGTTATTTGGTCACAGGCAGTTAGCTCCCTGGACCTGGTTCCTCAACTATAATATGAGGAACTGAAACTAAATCCTTTTAGCTCTAAACATCTGGTCAAATAAAGAATAAGCATATGGTTTAAATCACCATTTTTTTCTTCACCCTTCTAGCTTGAACAGATGGATCTAGAAGTCCGAGAGATCCCACCCCAAAGTCGAGGAATGTACAGCAACAGAATGAGAAGCTACAAGCAAGAGATGGGAAAACTTGAAACAGATTTTGTGAGTCAAATTCCATCCTTTGTCATATTTACTGATCTTTATACTGAATTTTTTACTTAACATTTTTTTGTCATTTCTTCCATATGCCTCACTCAGTGGTTGCCAAGGTCTGGAGGGAGGGGGCAATGGGCAGTTACTGTGTAAGGTACAGAGTTTCAGCTTTCCCAAAGGAAAGGTTCTAGAGATTGGATGCTCAACAAGGTGAGTACATTTAACACGATTGAACTCTACACTTAAAAATGGTTACAATGATCAATTTTATGTTATGTGTATTTTACCAGAATTAAAAATTGTAAAAAAAAAATACAGATAAGGGAAGACCTGAGCTTTACCTGTGAGTGACAGGACTCATGTGTTGGCATGAAAAGCAACTGTATTTTTCATAAAGAAAGTCAAGAATTTATAAAGATCTTTCTGCCTCTATTCCTGCCTTATGTGTTTTAGAGGCTATATCATCTGGACTACAGTATATCTTTCCACTACAAGGCCATTAGTACCAGATATAGTGCAAATTCCACTTAGTGTCTAGAAATAGGGTAGTTTGCATGTTTATTTTCTATTTCAAGGGATATTTTCCTAAGAAGTCGAGATGGGCTATGTCAGTGACTGTGATGCAATTGCCTTTTAAATTGTGTTTCTCTTAATTAAAATAATTAGAATTCATGATGGACCTAGACGTGAAAAGAAATAGAACCCCTAGCGTCTCTGCTCTGTACTAGATAAATCTGCTGTAACTGCTTTGTGCAAAGTAGGCTCTATCTGCACGAATATGAGATACGGTGAGAAAACTGGATTTATTTAAGAATTTAACAACTCAAATTTATACTTAGACAACTCTAATTAAAGTTAGTGTTTCAATATAAATAATGAAAGTGAAATAAAATATTTATAAGAATTATTTCAGTTTGCTTATCCCATGTTGATGACACACTTTTCCAGTGATTTTTCTCTTGATGTCTAAAACAATGAAGCGTATTAGTTTTCTCAGGGTGTCGTAACAGACCACCGCAGGTTGTGGGGCTTAAACAGCGGGATTTCTTTTCTCAGCTCTCGAGGCTGGAAGTCTGAGATCAAGGCATTGGAAGGGTTTGTTTCTTACGCAGCCTCTCTCCGTGGCTTGTAGATAGCTGTCTTCTCCCTGCCTTCACATGGTCTTTCCTCTCTTTTAATGCCTCCATTTTAATATGTTTTAATTTCTTCTGATAAGGAAGTCAGTCATCTGTTAGAGTAAGACCCAACCATAATGACTTCATTTTAAGTCAGTTAACTTTTTAAAGACCATATCTCCAAATACAGTCACAATTGGAGGTACTCAGGGTCAGGACATCAATCCATGAATTGGGGGAGACACAGTTCAGTCCAAAACACTGAATTTAGTTTTGATCTTTTCCAATTAAAATTTTTTCAGGCATTAAACTGCTTCTGTGGCTTACAAGTCAGCTAATACAATCTCCAGGGTTTGTTTATTTGTTTGTTTGTTTGTTTTTGTTCTCCTGAGGAGTTTGATCCTGGGTAGATTCTTTCAGGTATTTAGATATTGGACATTTGGATAAGTATTTCTTAGGTATATTTTCTATTAAAAATAAAAATATAGCCAGCAAGTATGAACTAAGCATTTATGCTCCAAGCTGTCATTAACAATTCATGTGTTTACATGTATATGTGCTATCACAGCTTTCTTCTGTGTCAGGAAGCGTCATTCTGAAGTGCTTTAACATATTTCATTTTATTGTATGAAGAGTAGACAGCAGATATGGATTATTATCCCCTTTTTACGTGTGGCAGAATGAAGAGGTTCAGAATGATTATGAATCTCATTCAACAAGTCTTTCTTGAACCCTGTGGTCTATCAGGTACAGTTTTAAAGCTGGAAAGAAGCCTTTAAGATAAAGTTCTTGCTCTCATGGAATTTAAATTCTAGTAAGAAAGACAAGAAATAAATTAACACACACACGCACATATATAGCATAATTTCAGGTAGTTATAAGTGCTATGAATAAAAATAAAGTGAGTAAATAAAATTAAGAAAGTGACTAGCAGCGTGGTTGTGGCTCTTTGTGCTAGGGTGTGCTCTGTGACTTGCATGAGAGGAAGAGAGGTGCTGCGGGTTCCAGGGGGAGGCAGAAGGAAGATCTACAAGGGCATGACAGGCATGGTAAAGACCTTGGCATTTCCTCTCAGTTGGTGAGAATCTATTGGAGGGCTTTGGAAAGTGAGTGGTCCTCTGACCGCTGGTGTACGGCTTTCTCCACTCTACCACACTGTATCACATGATGAATAGAATGTAGAAATATTTACATAATTCCTCCTTATTCTTATTTTCTTTTTATATTTTTAATTTTTATATATATTTTTAAAAGATTTTACTTATTTATTTTTAGCGAGAGGAGAAGGGAGGGAGAAAGGGAGGGAGAGGGGGAGAAACATTGATGTGAGAGAGAAACATCGATCAGTTTCCTCTCGCACATGCCCTATTGGGGATCAAACCTGCAACCCAGGCATGTGCCCTGACCAGGAATCGAACTGGGGACCTTTCGCTTTGTGGGATGAGGCCCAACCAACTGAGCCACACCAGTCAGGGCTTATTAAAAAAAAAATGTTTTAAATGAATGAAGAATATCTTCTTAAAGATATTTGATAAGTTTATTATGGTGATATGCCATACCTAGAAATATTGAATCCCATGAAAAAAAAAACAATTGATTCTTCATCTCTCATTTGCAAGTTTCCGCTCACTCCCCCCCCCCCCCCCGCCCGCCCTTGGCCCATCTCTTCTGTCTTCCCGCTCATACCTGGGTTCTTCAGGCTGTTCTCACATACTCCACTGTCTTATACCATGAGTTGTCATCCACTCCTGTGGATTCAGTGACCACATCTCTAACAACCTGCATTTCTAACCCAGACCTCTCTATAGCTCTAGGTTCATATTTCTTACTATTTACTGGATGCTTCTTCCAGAGTTCATAAAACACACACTTAAATGTGACAAGTACTAGTTTCTTCCAAGTTAATCATTTTGATTTTTCCCTCTCCATCACCTTGCACATCCAGTTGGTCACTGCGAATTTACAATCTGTCACTTAACTACCTCCTGCTTTCATCTATGCCACTAGAAGCCTTCCTGTTTCTCAGTCCGGATGTTTGTAGGAGCCTTTTCTCCTCTTATTCCCCTCCCAATTCAATCACCCTCCACACCACTGCAGAATTATCTAACACACTCTCCACATATGTTCCTCAAAACCCTACAGAGTCCCCCTTGCCTGCTGAATAAAATCTAGGTCAGCCTCTAGACTTTCTGTTCTGTTCCATTGCTTCTTCGCATGTCCAGTAATTTATTATCCTGTGCTTGGTATCATGAATCATGCACTGTTTAAAGCCTAGATTTTGTCTTTTTCCTTCAGAGCAGTGCATCTTACACTTTTTCTTTTTTCTTTATTACATTACATCTCTAAGGAACCTTTATAGGCTTTGTAAAAATAACTTTCCCTTTTTTCTAACCCCTCATGAAATGTTAATACCGCAGATGTCCTTTATGTCTGTACATCTTTGTCATATCCAAGATTCTCCATCCTTCCAAGAACCAATTTTTGCTTCCATGGGCATGATAGCACCTCTGTTGACAATGTGTGTTTTAGAGAATGTTGAGCTTTATTTGGGCAAGCAGATAATTTACTGACAGGTCAGATTGAACCTTTCAGGGCTTGTTGGTAAGCTTTGTTAGGACATGTCTAGAGCGGTTCTGCGTTTGATGTGTGGCCTTTCTTGGGTTCCATTTGACGACTGGAGGAATGCTCTACCCTCTGTCTGGTCACAATTCTGTCTCCCTGCTTTGGGTGACCTCCAGGACCTCCATTTTATCCATAGCTTCCCAGTATCTGTTCTCTGCAAGACTTCATGAGACCTCACTCTCTGTGTTTGTAAGTTCATTTCCGGTCAAGGACTTAAAGAGACCCCTTTATAGATTTCTGAAGCTCCTTTTTGTGTGGCTCTGTTCTTTCCATTACCTGCTGAATTTCATCCATCTAAGCAGGTGTCTGCCCCCTGAGCTCTGGGAGGGACGTGCTGTGCTCCATTGGGCCCCACCCCCACATGCTGTAACTGGAAAGTACCCACACGGTTAAGAGTCCTGGCAATTTAGGGCTCATTTTAAGTGTTTCCCTTTTCCAAGGGACTGCAATCTGTTGTCCAGTTTTTGAAAACAATTGCTTTATCCATTTTTTCCATTTTTATACTTGTTTAGAGTGGGAAGGTTAGTCTTGACCAGTTACTCTGTCATGACTGGCATGAAGGTTCAGTGTAGTCTTATTGCTTATTAATCCCTGGAGGATAATTGTGCACATCTGAGAATGAAAAAGTTACACACACACACACACACACACACACACACACACACACACACACACTCTCCACTGCTTACAGTGACCTATCATAGAATTTAATTTGTAACTGAATAAATACTTACTTAAAAGATTTTGAAATTCAGGTTATAATTTGTATTTATAGTTGCGAGAAGTTGGGGGAAGGGGTCACCTTCATGTTCCCTTTCATGTTGTTGCTACTTATGATGATTCCGTTCATTTACCTGATTCCACTCTTCTTGACTTTTGGCCTCATATAACCTAATAGTTTTAGTTTTGGGCTTCTTATAGTCTCCGAGTAAGTTAGGAATATCAGGTGCAGAAAATTCAATCACCTTATTTTTTAGATGAGGAAATGGAGGACAAGGAAGACCAAGTGGCTTATTCTCAAATCACATTGTGGTTTAGAGCGAGCACCAGAATCACGTCGCCCGAGCACACGTTTTAACGTTCTCTCCATGATCCTTTGTAACCCCCACCCCCAGCTTCATGTCTCCCTAAAAGTCAATTTAATAGCCTCTTTCTGAATTTGAAAACAACTTTAAAAAAATTAGAATTTATATATTTAAGCTGTTTTTGTAACATCTTCCTTTAATATTTGTGTGAGGTTATCTGGGGCATGGTCATGTCAGGATATTGCAGAAAAATAAATCAACTAAATTTAGTTCAGGATTTTTAAAGTTTAAGATTATTATTTGCTTCTTAAGAAAATAAAATTAAAGAAACCCCTAAACTTGTACAAAAAATAAATAAACAAAAAACACTAACGCTCTATAAAATATTTGACCAAGTCTTAGTAACTAGAAAAAGAAAGAAACAAGTGTAATGCACCGGTATAAGGCTTCTCGAGTTACGAGGACGTCGGAGTATTGAATGCCCTTTAAGTCTCTGATCTTGTCCCGTGGTGCTAGTGCCATCTTGTGGCTGATTTGTATAGTTGCGTATTTCTGTTTCCTTGCAGCAAAGCTTAACTTCCTTTAAGACATAGACACACAACCAGGATTTGGGGTGGAGAATTATAAAATAACAAATGTTAGAGGTAGAGCTTTTTAGCCCCAGTCTCAAGTTCACTTCTGTCCCAGGTCAGTGGTACCCGAATGCTGGCCTTTCCCTGTTGGTTGGCTATGTGAGGTGATTTTCTAGTGCAGAGCTGTCTACATCAGAGAAAGACACTTCTATTGACCATCCCAGCAGTGAGGCTGAAGGGTCCTAGAAACCCAACTACCTGCAGACTATTGGAGTTGGTCCCTTAGGTCAGGGTTCAAAGGATATTGTGGAACAGCTTGAAGCTTTTATTGCTACTTCCTGCACTCTCTTTTTAACAGGTGAATGGACAACTTGAGTATCTGAGTTTATAAATAAAGCCAGCACAGAGTCTACTTTTTTTTTAAGTCTAAGATAGACTAAAGGATTGCAAACGTGAAAGATAAACCCTTTCAAATTTTGACTTTTGTTGAAAAGTCAAGAACTCGATGTTTCCGTTACATTTTATCTTTTCTGTTCAGATTCCTGGGATGTTATACTTCTATTCTGTGGAAGCTGTAGAAAACCAGGAAGGCATGGTTTAGAGATTGGGATAGTGTCATTGGTAATATGTTATAATAATAGCATCAGCTTATCTTTCTTCCAGAAACATAAGTGCATTCTAGAAAGCAATAAAGCCACACTGGACAGAACCAACCCCAAAAAGAAATTTTCCTCCACTATGTGCACTTAACAAATATATTTTTCATTAAACAAATTATATTTGTTGTATTAAACTCTGTAAAAATAATGCCTGCTTATTATGGAATATTCATAAAGAAGAGTAGGAAGAAGAAAAATATCACCTTACCTCTATTACCCCAAAAGGTCCACATTTTAACATTTGTTTCCTGATATCTCCCCCTCTCCCTTGCATAATTTATTGTTTTATTTTACGTAATAATGATGTTTATCTATATGTTCTACCTTTTTAAAAAACACAGATTCTAGCATTGGTATTTCTCATTTCTATAAATTCTTAATCATTTTAATGGTTACATAATATTTTAATCAGTTATGTTAGTTCATCTTTTGTTGAATCCTGATATATTTACATTTACTCTCTCCATAATTTATTGTGCTGCAATTAACATATTAGAACAGGATTATTTTCATCCAAAAAAAAAAAAAGAAGTGTATAATTTCTCAGAAAGCAGATTACTGAATCAAAGGGCTCTTATGAAAATATTCCTTGGAATAATAATTTCACTGTGATTCATCAGATCCGTTTGTTTTTATTTTTCTATATCTCCTTTCTGTTAGAATGTGATTTCAGAAATAACAATCAAGGCTAAGTACTTTATATGCATTACTCATTTAATCCACAATTATATGAGAAAGATACTGTTATTAGTTGCCATTATGGGGATTTTACAACTCTGGAAGTAAATACATCTGAGATTTTTCTCTAAGATAGTCTTCCACGGGAGATATATTAATGTTGGTAAAGACTAGCAACAGATATGCACAGCTTTCAATACCTGTTCTAAAACTGAACTCATTTTACACTTTCAGTATTTCTTATTGAAACATATTTTAGTTATGTGGCTATGACTATAACCTTTAAAGGAGAAAGTAATACTACATTTATGTGTATGTACCTGATTTTCTTTGTTTTCAGGTATTTTCTTAAGACCATGGTTCCCAAGTCCCGGTAGATGGAATTGTTAGAAAATCATAATGCAATTGACCTTCTTTGTTTGTAAGCTTCTCATTCCAGGCTTTGACTTTGGTAAGTCTTATATTCACAAGGTAGCTTCCAATCATTTCAAAGGCCGACACAGGAAATGGACGCATGGTATAGGAAGAGACCAAAGTCTATTTTCAGCTATAGTGACACGTGGGGGCTGATCTGTTCTTGCGTGTCTGGTCTCCTAACCTGAGATTCTTTAAAAGGTTCATGTCCTTGACCCTTCTTCCCACCATGTATATGTATTTGAATGGAACAGGAGTATGTATTAAATATTTTGTCATTGGTCTTATGTACTGAATTTGATGTTGGCTTTAATAGATTTTCTTTACTTTGGAAGCTCTGACACTTTCTTCCAACGTGACTCTTTTTATGATGACTATTTTGGGGTTTGGCCTCTTGCCTTTAGCTCCTATAGAGCTTTATAACCTGAAAAACTAACTTCCATGTCCACTGTAGTCGTTGGCAAAGTTGGGGTCTGTACTGGCATAGATATGTCTGTGTGTGTAATTAAAAAAAAAATGTGTCAGATTTCTGATTGGATTTTGCAGTTTTATTGGAATATTTTTTCTACCTACTTACAATTTTTTAATCACTAGAATTAAAGTTAGAGTGCCAATTTACAGCAGGAGTAAATTTTTCTTACAACTTTCTGGTATTTCTAGTGGTTTGCGTGTTCTAAGCAGATGAAGTGTATATTTTCTGAAGACTTTGTTAAATTGCTTTAAAACAAAACAAAACAAAAAATAAAGCTTACTGATTTTAGTTATCTCTACTTGTAATCCTTCTTAAATGACTTAACAAATTATTATTGACTTTTCTGTTGTTTGTTTTGCCTAGCTACTTTAATCTTACCTAAGAAATAGAGGAAAGATAAAAACAGGCAAGATTTTGAAAGGTTAATTATAAACCTGTGACAACTTTGGCCTCGTTATTAGTCACTAGATGGCACTGTTTATTTGCAGAGAGCCTTTTCTTTTCTTTCTTTTTTTTTTTTTAAAGGAACTGGTCGTCACTGAAATTACTGCCTCATGAATAAAATATTTCTGATGGGATTTGCATTTCTATATTGGCTGAAGACACTGTTGAATGTTTTATTAACCAGCCCAGTGCAACTGTCAGCCTATTAAAGAGATCCAATGGTCCCTGTTTAGATAAATAAACTAAATAAATCCAATTCGTCAAATTGTGTTCCTGGCTGTTTATTTTCCATTCTTTTGATGTACAGTTTATTTTAAGTTAAAGCCACATTGGTTTAAAAATTAATGGGAAAATGTTATTTGGTGTTTGGAACATGAAGAAGCTAATTGCCATAGTCAAAAAGCCAGCTCTGTTTTAATGTTAAATTGTTTGCTCATAAATAGTAAACTTTTTAATGGTTACTTATAAACTGTCCCATGGTTAAAAATAGTCTGATGTTCTGTAAATATATGGTCAAAGCCTGTGTTATCATGGTTTGTGGGACCCTGATTTGATTTCCCTGGGAAAAAAAGTACTATCTCAAGCCTTTGACTTGGTTTTGTGTGAGCCATGCTCAGTTTTCATGTATGGTATATTATTCCCTGGGGAAAAAAAAAGTAGCAAATTGATTTTTAAATGAAATGCCTTTTATCAAACTACTACTTGCCAGTCATTCTCCTGGTAAATGCCAAACATTAAAGCAGAGACAGCGGTGCCCGGGCAGGGATGTTGCGAGGGCAGCCAGAGGCCTCAAGGCCGCGGCTCCATACTCCATACAGACCCTATGTCCACAAGTTCATGGCCTTCTTAAAGCTTATGTTCTACGGATCTCGACACCCACAATTGCATTATTTAATACCAGTGACTGAACTGAAGATTTCACACTTAGACCCTCGGGTTATAAAAATATTCGAATAAAGTGTGTCAATTTTGTGCGTTGCTGCACTGAAGTAAGTTAGCAACTGGCAGTGACATCGTGCTTCTGACTTTTACTTCTCATTTCTTTTTTTTCCTGACTCCTCAGTTGCTTTTTATGCCATTCCTATTGTCTTTTATCTAGTCCTGCGTCTGTGAGGTTCAGGCCAAAACTTAAATCAGATTAGGCACTTCTGACTTAGCCTATAGCTTTTAGGAGTATTCAGCTTCTTGTGATAAAGACTGAGCCAGATCTGATCTTCAGGGTGAAGGTTTTTAAACTGGGTAATAGTAGTTGAAGAGTTTTGCCGTGTCAGCTATTTTGAGCTTTCCTGTACAAGAAGTTAAAATAGGGCTAGAAAAGATTTTGCCAGACTTCTCTTGATTCCAAATCCTCCGAAGCCTTTCAGGAGATGGACCACATGTACAGATAGTGTCATTTTTTTGCTTAGATTGTTTTGTTTAATTAACTTTGGGTCCTGTAGCTCCCCCAAATGGAAAAAAAAAATCATATTTAAGAGTAAAAACAAGTAAATGTGGAGTGAAATTGCTCTTTTAGCTTTTAAGAAGTTCATATGATCATGGATTAAAAGGTTTTGCTGGAGATGCCTCTGAAATTCTTCAGCGAGCTCACATTGGGAAGTGCCGAGAAATGGTGCTCCATCCTCAGTCCATTGGGTTAGTTCTTGAGCTCCTCATGCCTTTGCAAATTCATAAAAGCTACTGGAGCTCAAGCTCCATCACAGACAGGTCTCAGGAAGTGTCCAAATCTTCTCGTTCTTCATTTGGTTCCGCTAAATATTGTTTAAAACAAACTATTGCTGTCTTGGACTTTGAAATCTACTGTAAAAATGGAGATTTCTGTTATTCGTTGTGAAGATGTTGACCTGTGAGTACATTCTTCAAATGCAGAGAGTGTGCCAGAGTTTATGATTTGGAAACTCACATGCATGGCATTGACCAGAGTGTAAAATGAAAATACAGAAATTATAGAAATGAAATGTTTCTTAAAAATGTATTCTGTACTTTAAAACAAGGGTGCCCTTTATTAATGTCTTCTGATTCTTTTTTTACCCTTTGACTTTCATAGTGGAACATGGCATCTTTGCATATTTAATAACTGACATTTTTTTGCTTCATTGGTTTCTTATTTTGATCTTTTTTATATAAACCAAGTCTACAAATAAATTTCAACTGAATATTAGGGTTATTCTTATTTATGGACATATGTGCTTTTTTAAGAAAGCTTGGAAAGGGGGAACTTATCTCCATGGTTAGAATCTTGCAGATTTATATTCTTTTTAGTTTTAATGAAGTTTAAATTTTTCTTTTTCCACGTTTTTTTAAAAAGAATGTGGTTCAGTGTTATCCATGTGAGATGCTGTCTGTTCCAGGCCCCTAATGTGATGGCTTTATTTACACTTTAAAAATATCACGTTATATATTGTTAGACATTCATTACAAATGGTCAATACCATATTTTTCTAATATTGTGTGCAAGCAAAATTTGATCATGGACCACTTTGCCAAGAGAGAATGTGAAATAGTAAGAAAAGGCCAGAAACAGTAGACCTGAGACTGAACCATGGCACACTCATACTGCACTTCAGTGTTCTGTATCTACAAATGTGGCTCATCATATGAATTCTGCCCACCCAACAGGGAACTATCAGAATCATATAAGATAATAAATGTGCAAATACTTGGAGAACTGCAGTGATTTTTAGTGACTTTGCTGGGCATAAGTAGTAATCCTAGAAGTCAAGAGCTCAGAGGTTTAAGTCTAAAGAGGTTACAGTTAAATTCTCAGTGATGGAGTAGACTAACTGCAGGCGCTTCCACAAAGGATTGAAATGTGAAATCTTCCATCTTATTCTCAGATGTGTCCTTCTAAGTTGAATCACTTTTATATTCTAGTACATTTGTTTTGTCAAAGACATCTTATTTTAGAAATTAATCTTTGCAAGTAAGGTTTCTCCTTGACCTTGTGGTAGTAGAGTCAGAATTAAAGGTTGGATTATGATACTACACATTAGTTTACATCATTTTACTGCATGTATCATATTACTAATTAGAATTGTTTTTGTGCTATGTTTTTCATCTAACATTCAAAATACACATTGAATTATTTACCTTGGATTGTCTTCCCATTTTTTTCCTAATTTCTAATAACTGACTTTTCCCAGAAACTATTAGAAGTCACTGTCTATGCATTGTTATATCGTTGGCCTTACAAACCAGTATTGACAAGGAGCAGGGGGAAGATTCTACATTGTCTGTTAAATATTGTCATTAATACCAACAAAGAATTGACATTTACATACCTGAAGACAGCAACCAAATAGCTTTGTAATTAAGAAGTTCCAAATGTTGTCATGTACTGAGAATTGGGTTTAGAATATGCCCCAGTACAGAGGGAATGTCATACACAGCTAGAAATAATAATGGAGAAAGCCGAAATAATTTAAATCAAATTCTCACTAGTAAAACAAATAATACTAAAACTAATTTCTAATTAAAGAACATGTGAGGAAAAGAACTTTTAAGCTGGTGTTCTTCGTTAAAGTGGGTTTTAATTTTGGTGATTTTCAACATCTTTTTGTTTTGATATAGATTACGTACTATAAAGACTTTACATATATTTAGTACCTAATATGCTTCAAGCATTGTGCAAGAGATCAAATAATACTAAGTCATATTTTTAAGGAACATGATCATAGTCCTAGTAATTTTAAGTGAGATTATGAATTTTCTGATGTGTTAGTATGTGAAAGGGCAGGCTTTCTGGGAGGGGCATCCAAGCCAGGTGTTCGTGGGTGAATGAAGTGGGGATTGGGAGGGCAGCTACCCACTAGGAAATAATATATACCCAAACTCAGAAGGATGAGGTGGAATTTAAGAGAAGCAGGGTCTACTTAGGTTGAAAGAACAATGTAGACAAAAGAGGATGGGGGAGGGTGGTCTAGGGGATGGGAGGAAGGGGAGGCCTGGAGTGTTGATATTGCTTCAGATGTAGAACAAGGGGCTAGAGCCTTAGTTCCCAAACTTTGCTATGCATTAGAATCACCTGGGGGTCTTTAAAAACTGCTCATTCCCTGCACTCACTCCCAGACATTGTGATGTAATTAGTCTGGGGAATGTCTTGGGCATCAGTACTTGATGAGCTTGAGAGCACTGCAAAGCCTTGTTGGTTAAGTTGAGGAAATAGGTCTCTATCTCATTTGGTTGCTTTATGTTTAATAAAGCATTGAAAACAATAAAGCTCTTATCTTTCATAGGGTTGCAGTGCCATTTAACTTTATTTTTCTCTCTCACATCGTCAGTGCTATTGTTTTAATACATTTTTTAAGTTGACAAAACCCAGTATCTTAAGTGACAGTTACCCACATTTCTTTTGTAGCAAATTACTTTAAAGATTAATTTCTTTTTGGCTTAAAGTTGGGTGCTATGATAACTTTTATTTGGGGAAAACAGAGAAGCCATAGCATGAATGATTTTTCTCCCCAGGTGGCAAAATGAATATTTTAAATTTTCACTTGAGCTTAGAACAGAACAAAACTCTCAGCCTTTAATTTTATACCTCTAAATAGACTGTGCTTTTGACCTCTTACATTAAGCCAATGCCAAGAGAGCATCTTCCTGTGCATTTTTTGTTTATAGGTACGTACTTTTAGCTGTTTTGAAAACAGGCATATTAAGTCACTTGTAAGTATGGAAATATAGTTTTACAAGTTATATATATGTTGTTTCTTGATTTAGTAGGAAAAACTCCATCTATATCTTTCCCCCTTGTTAAATCTTGCAAGACTGATTGTAACTTAATTTTGTACAAGAATTACCAAGAAATTGCTAGTAATCTCTAATCAGAGAAAAAGAAATAGGGATGCGATGGATAAACAGGATTTTGTTATGGCCAACATCTTCATTGATCTTAACAGAATTGCTTTTTGCCTCCCCTGTGTCTGTACTTTCTCTTGGCAGTAAGCCGAGTGAATTTGGAGCAGAAAGAAAGAGAGAAAATCCACTTGGTTCCAAATGATGATAGCTGTGCATTGGTGTGGGGAAAATAACTTACAACTTGATAGTAGAATTACTAGAGGATTTCTCTTGTGCAGAGGAAAATCGAAGTTCCTTATTTGGCCAGGTTGGAAAATTCCTAACTTAACATACCTCATAGCTTATGATATCAATTTAAATCTTATGATCATCATATCAAAGGGTATTTTAGAAGTTTTAATTATAAAATAACTTTTAAACTATTTTTGAACTGTAGTCAAAAAGATTCAGATTAGAAAAAAATACTATCCTGTGTCTTAGTTGCTATTTTAAAATCTAGTCTACTGCTTAAATAATTATTTTCTCAGGGTTTTTAAAAACATAGTGAATTAATGAAAGAGTCTTAGTTTATGAGTATGTTATTCTGCTGTAGACTCTATAGTCAGAGAGATTATCCTCAGGAACATATGTAATTTAAAAATGTTTTCATCATAAGAGTCATATATTTATGGCTTTTTTTTTTTTTTTTTTTGCTAATTACTACTCCCTCAGGTAGATTCTAAGGTATCTGGAAGTATAGATTTGGGAGTGAGGTTTTTTTGTCGGTGCATTTTATAGCTGAGAGGGCTTTCTGTCTTCCCTGGTCTGTTTAGAAACTGTCCAAGTAGCAAAATTACACTTTCTAATCCAAATGGAATGTGGCCATAGATGGCACTGTGGCTCATAGCGATATGTAAAATGTACCACATTGTGGCACTTTCTGAGAGAAATTTCCAATACCAAGTTCATTTACAATAGTCCCTTTGTATTAGGAGTTTACTTTTCACTCTGAAGAGGAATGATCTTAAACGCAGCAAAATTAATACTAGGTTTATTTTTAAATATCAGCTTTTTTCTTTAGCCCCTGATAGTGTTTTTCAAAATGGGGTCTCTTTTAGGACAATCTCTGCAAAATCTTTGTACATAGGCGTTGTGCCTAGAAAGTACAAATTAAACTGCACTCATAAATCTCGTTCTTACCTCCGAGGAAGCACTATGGGAACCTTGCCACCTAATCAAGGCATTTTGTCATTTGAGTTCTGTCATGACTGGGGCTAAACGACTGTCACTGGCAAGTGACAAGAGGGATAGACAGCAAGGAATGGAAAAAGAGTAAAAGAAAATAGTAGTCGGGGAACTAACTGGTAAGAGGAAGGGAAGAAAAATGCCAGGTATACCAGAAGGCCGAGGATGCCCGCAGCAACTGCCTCA
This sequence comes from Furipterus horrens, assembly GCF_987537825.1. Classification (NCBI taxonomy): domain Eukaryota; kingdom Metazoa; phylum Chordata; class Mammalia; order Chiroptera; family Furipteridae; genus Furipterus; species Furipterus horrens. Next base: position 189,736,467 of record NW_028327175.1, read on the forward strand.
GGTGCCCGTTTGTTAGGATGCCTGCATTGCTATGTTTGCTCCTGCTACATCCCAACATTTTCAGTGTCTTTTTGGAATCCAGGTAGTACTAAGAAATATCTCGGAGCACAAACTGATTTGTCGTTAAGTTCAAATTTTTTGCCTAAAGAATTTTCCAGTCTTCCAATTTAAAAAAAATCCATGAAGTGTCACAAATTTACATCTTTTTAGTAAATTATTACTCCCTCAGGTCAACTTTAAGGAAATAATCTTTCCATGTGTCTGGAAATATAGATTTTTATGCAAATCTATCTCATGCAAATAATCAGGAGAATCTACACAGCCAAGGAGTATTAACTCAGTTATATTTTTGTATTCCATGTCATGAACTTGGGAATCTGATGCATTTCTACCTTGGTATTGATACTTTGATAAAGTTAGGATGTTTGCCCTTGGGGGCAAAAAAAAAAATATGATCTCTCTTTTAACTGAACACTAGTGCTAATGAGTGGTCTTTCTCTTTGGTCTAGAATAGTTTCACAACCTCAGTACTGTTGAAATTTTGGGCTGGATTATTCTTTGTTGGGGTGATGGGGAGCTGTCCTGTATGTTTTATGATGTGTAGCAGTATCTCTGGCCTTTACTCACTAAATGCCAATAGACTGTTCGCACCACACCCCAGTCACAACAATCAAAAATATCTCCAGATATTCCAAATGTCCCCTGTGAGGCCGAATTATCCCTCACTGAGAACCACTCAATTTAGAATGATCACTGGTAGGGATTTTAGAGGGAGAGAGAATGAACAATTGAGGGCCTCTAGTAGGTTAGGTATCATGTCGTATTTCATCTGTTCTTCATAGCCAGTTTATTATTCAGACATAGGAAGTTATGAAAAGCTAAGCCACTTCTCCAGGGTCTCACGGTTTGGATCCAGGACTGGAAATCAAATCTGTCTGGCACGAAAGCTGCCAAATCATGCTGCTTTAGAGCATTTATCTTTAAAAAGTCACTAGTGTTTAAAAGAGGACTCAGTTTATTTAGCCAACCTACATTTATTTCAAATAGGCTGTAAATCAGTGTCATGCCATGAAAAGTACAGTGGATGATGGTCAAGAGTTCTGACTTTGGGTGTCAGTCTGCTACCAACTAGCTTAGTGCCATTGGGCAAGTCATTGTGCCTCAGCATCTTCGCTCTAAAATGAAGGGTCAGGCTCCATGCTCTGCTAGGCCAATGAGTTTGTTGTTTAAAGATGCTGAAAATTGGAATCCTTGGCATTTCAAGACTGGCAGAAGTTTTCACATCACTTTGAAACTACTATATGCAGTTGAGGACAATAGGTATGCTTTGAAATGTGTGGCTCAGTTTAATCTATTAGTCTTAATATGTCTTCCATTTCTATAATCCCTAGCCCATTATTCATCTCCTTCTTAAAGTTTTTTTTCTAATATTTTTCCTGTCATGATACATTTTCTTTACTCCCAAAATACCTTGGCACAGGTTTATATAACCTGACCAACATATAGACTGTTTCCATGTCAGAGCTGAAATGATTTGTTGGTTTGCACTTCCTTCAGTTTTATTATTCTGACCAAATTATAAGATCTTCAAGAGAGGAGACTGGGTCTTCTGCTTTTATGTTTTCTGAACTAGTTAAAAAATGCTGTACATAATAGGTATTCAGTTTGTGCCTGTTGAATCAAATTTAACATTTTTAAAATTTTAAAGCAAACAGTAGCAGGAGAAACATCTATGGTACGTGATAGGCACACAAAACATAAGTATTCCAACAAACAGTTCCTGCTAGTGTGAATTGTTCTTTGAGCACAATTTTTGTTTAACTTTATTGGAGCAAAATAATAACGCCATGTGTTGCCATATGTGTTCCCTCTGTTCTGACTCCTTTTAAATTTCTCATACCTGGGAATTAAGATGCTTTCAGAATGAAGTCTCTGAAATGCTCCACTGGGTACCTCTTTTCAGAAATGGCCATATGTAGGAAAATATGACATATTCATTGGCAAAGAAGAGCTGATAACTACAATTTGATGTCATATTTCAGCAAACATTTCAATAACTTTTTGACATTTTTCTATAGTCCTCATTTACCTTATCAATAGTTATAGTGACATGATTGTCAACTTTTTATATTAAGACCAAACTAATAAATTAAACATGCTGTGTTTATATCTGATGAAAGCTGACGTTTTGGAAGGGTGTTAAAATATACTGACAGGTCCTGTTCATAAGCTTCTTTGGTATAAATATGCAGATGACATCTTTAGATATTGTTTGTACACATGTCCATAGAAAGTGTTGACAACCTAACACATGCAAATGTCAGCCTCACAATTTAACCTTTCTGTGTAGAAAAAAGATGTTTTATTAAAGTTACATGTATCTTTCAACTCTGTTTCAAAGTTTTTATTATTTTTTTAGTCTGTTATCACTACTGTTTCACATACTGCTGAAAGCAGCCATTGCAGGAAGATTTACACTTGAGAGCTTTCCTCTGTACGTGTTCCCTCTTGCAACTGCATAGTTACATATATATTTCCATTTCTCTATGATATTTTCCATGTTTGTTTCCTATCTGTTGAATCTTTTTGTAGCATCCTTCTATTTCCCCACATGGCATTTGGGGTTAGGAAGAGAGCCTAAGGAAAACAGTCTGAATCCCCCTCCTTGCTCCACACATACTTTATGTTAAAGAATGTCTTATAATACTTTGCCACACTTACATCTGTGCTAAGATCTCGCAGTTTCAAATGTCATGTAGTACTTTAAAATTTTTTTTGGGTGGGGGGCTTATATGAAACAGTAGTGGGATGGGCTAGAAAGGGCACCGAATATTCTAGTTATGCTCTGAATTTCAACCCTGCCTCAACCATGACTGCCTTTGAGAATTCTTGCAGGTCACCTACCTTTTCATCCCTTTCTCTTTGTAAAAGGAGAAAACAATACCTGTTTTACCTACCTAACCATGAAATAATGCATCATAAAAATGTGCTTTGGAAAATACATGGAAAGACATGTCAGGAAATCCTTGTTTATAGTGCCCTTACATGCAGTATCCTTGATGTCTTCCTGTTTGCTGTCTCTGTCTCTGAAAGAGTTGTCTTCTGTTTAAATGCTATCCAAAACTAGTCTTGGAAATCTGAATCCAAGAGAGTAAGATTTTATAGTCACTGCATGCAATAACCATTAGAAATAATACTACAGGTCCAAAGAATGAATATATATATATATATATGTATATATATATATATATACCATATTTTTCACGCTATAAGACTCACCTGACCATAAGATGCACCTAGGTTTAGAGGAGGAAAACAAGAAAAAAAAAAAATTCTGAACCAAATGCTGTACTAAAACATTTAATAAACTATAACAGAATAATATTTCAACCATGTAAAGTGGACAGCAGTCAACAACGGTATTAAGAACCATCATCATTGTCATACACAAATGAGGAGAGACTTTAAGGTTCAAGTACTCTTCTAGTTTTCTGGGAACCCCAAGAGCTCATCATCGCTAGTGTCAGAATTTATGAAGCTGAGTTGCTCACAATCACTGATATCACTTTCTTCGCTATCTTCATACTGACCAGACGCCCTGAGATTCAGCAGTAGAATGGTACATTAAGTGTCCCCAGGGGTTTCGCGTGGGCCCACTGCTTCCTCTTTTAATAGCTGTTGCCACCCTTGACAGGTCAGGTAATACACATCACGGTCTGGGACGCGATATTCGCTCTGTAAGATACACAGACATTTCCCGCCACTTCTGGGGGGGAAAAGTACGTTTTATGGAGCAAAAAATACAGTATATATGTACAAAAAAAAAAAGTACCCATAATGAGTAATAGCACACTCAGATTAAAGACCCAGATCCCATAGTTTTTGAACCTCCACATAGACCTCTTTGTTTTTTTTCTTGACTTCATGGCCAATTCCTAGACTGCAACATTTCTGAATTTTCACATCCACATTCTTCTGTTTAGATCATACCCTTGATTTTACCGCATGCAATCACTTCTTAGGTGCATTGTGTATGGGTCTGTTAAAACAATAATGCATTATCAATTAGAGATGACATTACTTTTTAAGGGGTAAAGTGATCTGAGAATAAGGGGTGAGAAACACTGTGATAGAGTTAACAAATTTTAAAAAGGGGGTAGGATTTCTACCATGTTGCTTCTTTGAGAAGCGTGCAGGGTTTATCATTGCCAGTGGAATCAAATCCAAGTTTCACATTCTAGCATTCATTTCACTCCTAATTCTCCCTAATCCCCAAGCCTCATCATTTTATGATCTTAAATCACTGTTATTTGCTTCCCATAATCAAATTAATGTTCACTTGTCATGCTGATTCACCCATTTTCACCATGTTACCTTTGTACATGTGATTCTGTCTGGAATTCTCTCATCTTGCTTGTAACCTTATAACCTTCAGTACATGGTTCAGAAAGTCATTATTCCACCTAACCTTTCTGACTGATGCCATCTCCTCTACTGCACAGTTCTTTTGCAATGAATTTACCTTCAAGGGAATAAAATACTTTTGTCCAAGTAGCTCAACTTAGAAATTGGCCTTCATCTCAAAGGTTAACTTAAGCCCATACAAATATTTCAGTCATGACTAATACGGACTGTCCTTATGTTTCCTCCCTGTGTAGATTTCTTAGAAAGATAAGGTAGTAATTATATAAAGAAATGTTCAAAGAACTGCTTGGATCACTGGGTCACATTTCATCATGCTATGATAAATAAATGGAAAGAATACTGTGACATTGTCAAAATGTATTTGCAATGTAATTCTTACATGCTCCTGATTGCTCCCTCCATCTCCATGTTATTGTCCCGGTACCTACTGTTTGGTCCTAAATTCTATGTTGCTTTATAGTTGCTTCGTTTTTCATGTGCAGTGAGTCTTGTTGCTCCAACCACATTATATACTATTTTAGAATAAGAACTTCGACCTATCATGCTGTGTGAGAGCATGTAAATTCTAAAAATCAATTAATTAATTAATTAATAGATAATAGGGATATCAAGTCTGATATTTTAGAAAAAGTAGAGATGATTGTTCATTTAGCTCTTCTCTATGGTAAGTGAAGAAAGCAGACCTGGACTGTGTTATAAAACATATATTACAATGTGGAACTTCCCTAAGTTTGGGTAAAATGCCTGTATTTTACCCAATATGAGTTAAAATATGGGACTTGTCCATTCCATTTTAACCAGAACCAAACCCAAAGACATTAGTTAATAGGAGTGTAATCATGTCCATTGGTTTCTAAAACTAGACTGTTTTTCTTTGCAATAGTACATTTTTATACTTAACTTTTCATATCCAAACCATCAAAAGTGTTCTACATTTAAAATATAAAACAAAGTAATCACAACATTAACTTCAGTTTTATAGCCTAAGCATCTATATTTGTTTTAAAATATCCTGTGGGGGGGTTTGTTTTTTCCATCCTTCTTAAGTTGTTAGAAATTTTCTGAGTTTCTTCTTTGTTTCTGAAAATATATCACTTTCTTGCTGGCAAGTGCAGAGGACCTTTTTGTTCACAAATTGACACCAGTGATTTTAAATTCATAGTGTGCACTGTCCAACCCCAACTGCCTTTGCTCCGTCCTTGTCCATTTGGGCAGCTGACAGTCACGGTCAGAGGTCAGGAATATGGCTTCCCTATCCCAACGTTGAAGACAGTACAGATTAGCAGTAGGTAAGAACCAGGAGTGTTCAGTCAAATTCTTTGTGGCATTTAAAACACACATATGAACACCCACATACACATGTCAAAAACTCCTCCTTGGAGACTGTGGTTCTGCAAACCTGAGTAGAGGCCCCAGTGAGTCCAATGTACATGTTTTAAAAAGAACCATTAGGCTAATGTTTTCCAGTCTTTTCACCATCAGGGAAACCAAGTCAAAAACATTTAGTAAGGACACATTTTTTATTAACAAATGTTGGGAGATACAATTTTAAATACATGAGAGAAGTCAAGGTATGTTAAGTCAGGGTGAGAGAATTAAATTCATATCATTTCAGCCTAAAGCAAAAATAAAAAATTTTATATATTTTTTTTCTTGATATTTTAATTAGGCTGTATACTCTTGTACTGGCTAAGGGTGTGATCACCTAATACCTTTCTGGATCTCTTGTAGAGAAAGTGAAGAGAAACAAGGCTGAGGAATCATGGAGAGTGCGTTGATATCTAGGTAGATTAAACCCCACATTTCAAGAATGGAGCTAGATAGAGCCCCTTGGAACACAAATAAAAAAAGCTGGGCATATTGATTTCTATCTGTATCTTCTGTAAGTTGAAAAGGAAGAGGAAGAAGAGGCTAATATTTGCTGAGTACTCATTATGTACTAAAAACTATATTGAGGACCGTCTGCATTTTGTCTCTTCAGAAGCTCTACAAGGTTCTGTGTTGAGACCATTTTGAAGATGAGGAGACACAACCTTAGTCAGAGATATAATGTGGGTTGGCCAAGGTCATTGATCCAGTCAGTGGCTGAGCAAGAAGGAAAAACCACGACTTTTTGATTCTGTGTCCAATGTTCTTTCCCCTGTACTACTCTGTCTTCTAAATGTACTTCTTGCAGCAGCCTGATATTTGTTTTCAGAGACCTGATTTTTTTTCTTTTTTTTTTTTTTTTTTACTTCAGCCATGAATCAATTACAATAAGGGAAAAAATTATTTTTGTTATTATTATAATTTTTATTATTATTACTACTACTACTACTGATATACAAGAGAAACATCAATCGGTTGCCTCTCTCACACCACCAGCTAGGGGCCTGGCCCACAACCCAGTCATGTGCCCTGATGGGGAACTGACCCAGAGACCTTTTGGTTCCCAGGCTGGCTCTCAACCCACCAAGCCACACCAGCCAGAGCAGGGCTGTGTTATGTAAGGGGAACATCTTTAGCCTTGCAGCAGTCTAATTTTTCAAAGTCATATAGAATCCTGGCTCCTCTCTTTGGTCTTCATTTATTGTTGGTTCAAAATTTGTGAAATATTGTGCTGTTGGGAAACTTATAAGCAGTCCTCTAGGAGTGTGTAGGTATTTTAATTCCCAAGAGCTAAGTATACTGTGAAAGGGAAGCACTGTTGGGGATCCTGAGGCTCCATAGTTCCAGGAGTTATGTGATGCATTACAGTGGTGCATCGTATATAATCACGAAGAATTTTTTAAATAAACAAAAATATATGATAGTAAGTTCATCAAGGTCGCTTTTTAATTTTATTGTGTATGGAAACTGTCTCTCTCTCAGCCCTCGGTTCCCTCATCCATACGACAGTTAGACTACACCAGTACGTCTTAAACTGGACCACCTAGAAGGCTGAATGCAGGGCCCACTCTAGAGTTTCTGATTCAGAAGGCCCAAGGAGGGAGCCAGCAAGAGGCCTGGGGCTTTGCATTTCTAAGGAGTTCCAGGTTGATGCTGAAGCTGCAGTCATGGGATCACACTGAGCCACTGGAGTAGATGATCCACAAAGTCTCTTTCAGCTGAAAAATGTGGATTCAACTTTGTCAGTTTCCCAGACTTATTAGAAAACCGCTCTATCTTCCACTTTGAATATGTATGCCTTGAATCTCTGCTTTGTTTGGTGCCCTTTCCGGTTAATACTGCAAGTTTCTTTCCCTTAGAAGTTATTTCCTTTTTTTTTCCATCATTCTTTGTGTACTGTCAAACATAATGTTTATTTAACTAATGTTAGAGCAATACATTTCCAGAACTGCCCTTTGGGGAAATTTAAATGAAATTTTAAAGTATCATTAAGAATGCAAACAATAAATTCTTTGACTAGCTGTAGGCGTCTTTACATTGGGATGACTAAAAAAGGTTCTGGTTAATTAGAAGTAATTTGTTAGAAACCTGAATCCTCTTTTTTTCCTCTCTCAAATTAAAACTCATTTCCCAGCTGGATGCTTATAAGTGCAGGAAATGTAATTGTCAGGTGATTAATTGCAAAAGATAGATAATTAGAGTTCACATGATGTGTCAGATATAGATAAGCAAGAGGTTGACTACGCATTGAAAGAGAACAGCTGAAATGTAGATCATGGGTTGTGGCAATCAATGGGTGATTCACCTTTACTGTCAGAGCTTGCAGAAAGCATTAGGTAGAAAAAACACTCAACTGAACCTTGCCTTTTTCATTCCATTTTGGGCAATATCCTCATAACAAAAATGACAAGGGAAGAGTTCTTGCTACCTAAAATCAGGCTTAGAACATTGGAACTGGTGCTGAACTATCTTTCCTGACTTCAAATAAAGGATTTGGGACTTCTAGTTCTTTTTTCAGTACCACATACATTTTTAAACTCCTTCCATTAAACCTACCTTAAATATTACTATCCCCACTTGAAGTGACTTGTTTTTATTTCCTATTTTCAATGACCAGATCTTACCTCCTTTGAAATTAGCCTCCCTTCTTCCTGGAAGTTAGGTGTTTTCATTATAAGTCATTTGATTCCAACATGGAATAATTTCACCTTAAAAAAATGTACTTATGATATTTCTTTAAGTAATCCATCAAAAACGAATTTTTAAGATTTTAAAAAAGACTTAAACCTGTCAGTAAGTTGGCCATTCTCCAGTCTGGTTCACCTGTTGGATTATTTAAAGTCACAATGCAATTAATAAAAACTAGATTTTCTCCTGCTTTTGTAAATGGGGACCTTCTCCATCTCCTAAACCTTGTATTTTTACCGAAGAGTTTTACAGCCCTCAGAAATACTGCTTTACAAATTCAGCTAATGACCCAAATCCAGCTTGTTTGTTGTGTAGGAGTTGTATTAAAATAACTCACTGTATGAGTATTGTCATTAATGATATGCTCATTTTGATAATGGGGCTACAGATTCCTAGTCTATAGTCCTTGGGGAGATGCTACAATTTTTTTTTTAACTAAGTATTGTTCTGGCTTCTTTTCCTTGATTGGCCCAGAAATAGCAATCAGCTGGGGAGCAGGATGACATGCCTCTTAGCGATCCCTTTGATCTTTGAGATGAGTATCAACATTGTATGCTTCCTAATGGAAGTGTAATTTAATGAAATCTATGGGGTAAACATACTTCAGATGTTCAAAGGAGGTGACAAAATTTTTGCTGGCAGCCAGGACCTGGCGGCTTTCCAGCTTGCCTCTAGCTGCTATGCATATAGCATTGAGAAAGGCACTTAAAATAGGAACATAAAGTATTATTTTCCTCGTGTTTGAACCACTCTGCCGGCCTTTCCCTACCAATTTCTACCCCTTAAGTTTATTTTTGTGGTATTTCTGCAAGTGCCCTTTGACATATAACCTTTCCTATTATAAAGTGGAATGTAAGGTTTGATCTTTTTATATTTTTCTTGGTTTATTTTTATGACACCAAGAATAGTACATTGGATGTATGGCACCAAAATGAAGAGATGTCGTAGGCATGGAGACTGACATAGAACGTCCTAGAAGGAAGAAACACACACCATAAAAAGTACATATTTCAGTACCGGCTGATTAAATGAAACATTCTGTTTTGGGAGGAGATGATAGAGCACTTTTATTTTAACAATCCTTGAGGATGTGTGATGGCAATAGCCAGACAGAAAGGAGTCAGGAGACCTGGCTCATCTCAGCTGTGCCACCTTCTAGCTGTGTCCTGTCAGGCCAGGCCCTTTCTCTGGGCCTTAGTTTCCTCAGGGGTAAAAATGAATGGGCTGATTTAGATGATTTCAAAGGTCATTTTTAGCTCTGAGATCTTATAATTCTTTTAAAGTTTAGAAAAAGTGCTGTCCAACAAAAATATGGCAGCCACATATGTAACTTTAAATTTCCTAATAACCACATGTTTTTTAAGATCCAAAAGGAAGAGGTGAAATTAATTTTAGTAATAACGTATATTTTAACCCAGTAGATCCAAACAAATATCTCAATATGTAATAAGCTTTAAAATATTAAGATATTTTACATTCTTTTTTTCTTATTAAACCTTCAAAATCCAATGTGTACTTGACACAGACAGCATATTTCAGTTCTGACTATCTGTGTTTCAAGTGCTCGATAATCAAAATGCCTGGTGGCTCCCGTGTTAGACAGCAGCTCCAGATGCCACAAGGCACCAGGAGACAGTTGGGCATGAAAATAAAGGTTCTTAGCCTCCACGTCTTTCCCTAGACCGGTGGTTGCCAGCTTTGGCTTGCACCACCCAGAGCGCTTTAGGAAATACTACTGCTGCCTGGTCTAGGTGCAGCCAGGGCACAGGGTTTTTTAAGCTTCCTGGGTGATTTAGGAGTTCAGTGTTGAGAACTCCTGTACTAGACATAACGTTCCTAAATGTGTGTGTGTCTCATTCCATAGTTTTCCCACCATCAAGGAAGCTTCTGTAATCTCCAGCTTTCCCTTCTCTTCCTCACTTTCTTGCTAGTAAGGAGTATGTTGGATCTTCGGATCATTATACCATAAACTAAGGGATGGATAGATTTTATTCCTCCCATTAAAAATAGGAATGTGATACATAAGAGTGTAGACACTGAAGTGTTCTCAGAATGATAACGATAACAAAAAATAAAGTTTAAGAGGAGCCTTTGACATTAATTTTAGGAATATTTAATAATCTCAGAAATTATATGCAGTATATAAGGCAATTTCTAGTTAATTGGTACTACTTTTTGTATATGATTTTAGATTTTTTCTTAAATAAAATTTATTTCCATATGGTCCATCTTCTTTTTTAAAAACAGATTTATTGAGGTGTAATTTACACACTATAAAATTTCCCATTGTAAGTATATAATTTGATGATTTTTAGTATATTTGTACTGTTGTGCAGCCATCACCACAATTCAGTTTTATAACACGTCCTAGAGGTTCCCTCATGCCCATTTGAGGTTATTCCTCCTTCCCACTCCCAGTCCCATGCACACATTAATCGGCTTTCTCTCCCCATAGCTTCGCCTTTTCTGGAAATGTTATCTCAGTGGGATCATTCCGTATGCCGAGCTTCTTTCCCTAACCATAGATTTCTGAGGTTCATCTATATTATACTGTGTATCAATAGTTTATTTTCATTACTGTGTTATATAATAGTATATGAATAGTATCACATTTTATTTATCCATTTATAGTTAATGGACATTTGGATTGATTTGAGTTTTTACTGTTTGACTAATGCCACTGTGAAATTTTTCATACAAGTCATTTCTCATGAGAAAAATTACGTAGGAGTGGAATTGCTGGGTCATGTGGTAAATATATACTTTTCAAGAAATGCCCACACTGTTTCTGAAGAGGTTGTACTATGTTACCTTCCTGCGAGCAGTGTATAAGGGTCCCACTTTCTCCATTGTCAACACTTAGTATGGTCTGTCTTTGTTTTTATAGCCATCTAGTGGTTATGTAATATTTCATTGTGGTTTTAATTTGCATTTCCCTGATGACTAGTGATGTTGAGCATCTCTTGGTGTGCTTATTAGACATGTATATATTTATGGCGAAATGTCTATTCAAATCTTTTGCCCATTTTTATTAGATTGTTTGTCTTATAATTGAGTACAGTATTTTGTGTATTCAAGATGTGAGTCCCTTATCAGATGTATGGTTTGCAAATATTGGGTTGGCCAAAAAGTGTGTTTAGTTTTTTTCCATGAAATAAGACACATTTTTCATTTTCACTAATAACTTTATTGACTTGGGTATTCTGAGTATGTTGGCTACCTGCCACTATTGACTTCTAGTGGGTAGAGGCCAGGGGTGCTGCTAAACAGCTTCCAGTGCATAAGACAGCCTCACAGCAAAGTGTTATTTGGCCAAAATGTCAATAGTACCAAGAAACTTTGCAAACCACTTTTGACACATTTGATCAGTAACAGCACATTCTCCATACACTGCACAATTTTTTTTTTACCATTTCTGTTGCGTTTGTTTCTTTCTTGACATCATAAAACGTAATACGCTGAAAATGTTACGTATTTTCCTCCATCCTCAATATTAAAATAGCTGCACAAAATCTCACCAATTCTGATAAGTTTTTTTTAATGCATGCTGATATGACAGCTGTCACAATACAAGCTAACAAAATTGTTTCACATGAAGTTAAAGACAACTAAGTACTACAAGAGCCATCATACAGAAAAAACTAAACAAACTTTCTGGCTAACCCAATATTTTTAACCAGTACATAGCTTGTCTTTTCATTTTCTTAATAATGTCTTTTGAAATACAAAAGTTTTAAGTTCTGTTGAAGTTGAGTTTATTAACTTTTTAACAGATTGTGCTTTTGCTATCGTATCTCACAAATCTTTGCCCAGCCAAAGGATGCAAAGATTTTCTTATAGAAATTCTATGGTTTTAACTATTACATTCAGGTCTATAATTATTTTGAATTGATTTTTTTGGTGTGGCATAAGATAAAAGTATCTCCATTTGTTGTTGTTTTTTGTTTTGTTTTGAATATGAATATCCCATTGTTTCAACACCGTTTCTTCAAAAAAAGCCTTATCATTTCCCCCATTGCGTTCCCTTGGCACTTTTTGCAGAAAATCAGATGAATATAATACACGGGTTTATTTTACAGTAAGTGTTGAAATCACGTAGTGTAAGTTCTCCAACTTTTTTCTTTTTCCTTTTTTTTTTTATTTTGGTTTTTCAATTACAGTTGTCCCCTTTTCCCCTAATTTCTCTCCCCCACCCAACCCACCCCTTCTCCCGCAATCATATCCCTCCCTGTTGTCCATATCCATGAGTCATTTATACAGGTTCTTTGACTAAACCCTTCCCTTCCTTATCCCCCTTCTCTCCCTCTCCCCTCCCCCCTATTGACTGCTATTCTGCTCTTTGTTCTATTTAGTTCCTTTGTTTGTGTTGTTCTTTAGTTTCCTGTATTAGGTGATATCATATGGTATTTTGCTTTCTTTGCCTGGCTTATTTCACTAAGCATAATTCTCTCTAGTTCCATCCATGTTGTTGCAAATGGCAGGAGTTCCTTCTTTCTTTCTGCTGCATAGTATTCCATTGTGTAAATGTACCACAGTTTTTTGATCCACTCATCTACAGATGGGCACTTAGGCTGTTTCCAGCACTTAGCTATTGTAAACAGTGCTGCAATGAACATAGGGGTGCATAAGTTCTTTTGAATTGGTGTTTCAAGATTCTTCGGGTATAATCCTAGTTAGTGGAGTCGCTGGTTCAAAAGGCATTTCCATTTTTAATCTTTTGAGGTAATTCCATACTGTTCTCCATAGTGGCTGCACCAGTCTGCATTCCCACCAACAGTGCAGTAGGGTTCCCGTTTCTCCACATCCTCACCAGCACTTGTTGCTTGTTGATTTGTTGATAATGGCCATTCTGACTGGTGTAAAGTGGTATCTCATTGTGGTTTTTATTTGCATCTTCCTGATGGCTAATGATGTTGAGCATTTTTTCATGTGTCTAGGGACCTTCTGTATGTCCTCTTCGGAGAAGTGTTTGTTCAGGTCCTTTGCCCATTTTTTAATTGGGTTGTTTGTTTTCTTGATGTTGAGTCATATCAGCTCTTTATATATTTTGGAAATCAGTCCCCTGTCTGTGATGTCTTTGGCAAATATGTTTTCCCATATGGTTGGTTTCCTTTTCATCTTGCTGATGTTTTCTTTTGCTGAGCAGAAACTCTTTAGTTTGATGTAATCCCATTTATTTATTTTTTCCTTTATTTCTCTTGCTTTAGGAGATGTATCCGTGAAGAAATTGTTATGTGAGATATCTGATATTTTCTTGCCTATGTTTTCCTCTAGGATTTTTATGGTGTCACAGCTTACATTTAAGTCTTTGATCCATCTTGAGTTTATTTTCGTGTGTGGTGTAAGTTGGTGGTCTAGTTTCATTTTTTTGCAGGTCCCTATCCAGTTCTCCCAGCACCATTTGTTAAAGAGGCTCTTCTCACTCCGTTTTATGTTCCTTCCTCCTTTATCAAATATTAGTTGACCATAGAGGCCTGGGTTTATTTCTGGACTCTATTCTGTTCCACTGATCTATATGTCTGTTCTTATGCCAGTACCAGACTGTTTTGATTACAGTGGCTTTGTAGTATTGTTTGATATCTGGTGTTGTGATTCCTCCTGCTGTGTTCTTCTGTCTCAAGATTGCTTTTGCTATTCGAGGTCTTTTTTGGTTCCATATGAATTTATGGAGTATTTGTTCTAGGTCTGTGAAATATGTCATTGGTATTTTAATAGGGATTGCATTGAATCTGTAAATTGCTTTGGGTAGTATGGCCATTTTGATGATGTTGATTCTTCCCATCCAAGAACATGGTATTTGCTTCCATTTATTTGTATCTTCCTTAATTTCTTTCTTCAATGTTATGTAATTTTCAGAATACAGGTCTTTTATCTCTTTGGTTAAGTTTACTCCTAGGTACTTTATTTTTCTTGTTGCTATAGTAAATGGTATTTTCTTTTTTGTCTCTGTCTCTGCTATTTTATTGTTGGTGTACAGAAATGCCTTAGATTTCTGTATATTTATTTTGTACCCTGCGATTTTGCCAAATTCACTTATTATATCGAGTAGTCTTTTAATGGAGTTTATAGGATTTTCTAGGTATACTATCATGTCATCTGCATATAATGAAAGTTTTACTTCCTCTTTCCCAATTTGGATGCCTTTTATTTCTTTTTCTTGTCTGATTGCTGTGGCTAGGACTTCCAACACTATGTTGAAAAGGAGTGGAGAGAGTGGACAACCTTGTCTAGTTCCTGAGTTCAGGGGGAATGCTTTCAGTTTTTGTCCATTGAGTATGATGTTGGCCTCAGGCTTCTCATATATAGCCTTAATTATGTTAAGGTATGCTCCCTCTATTCCCATTTTGCTGAGTGTTTTCATCATAAATGGGTGCTGTACTTTATCAAATGCTTTTTCTGCATCTATTGATATGATCATGTGATTTTTGTCTTTCATTCTGTTTAGATGATGTATTATATTTATTGATTTGTGAATATTAAACCATCCTTGCATCCCTGGAATGAAGCCCACTTGATCATGATGTATGATCTTTTTAATGTATTGCTGGATCCTGTTTGCCAATATTTTATTGAGGATTTTAGCATCGATGTTTATCAGTGATATTGGCCTGTAGTTTTCTTTCTTTGTTGTGTCTTGACCTGGTTTGGGGATTAGGATAATACTGGCTTCATAGAAAGAGTTTGGGATTTTCCCCTCTTCTTGGATTTTTTGGAACAGTTTGAGGAGGATAGGAGTTAGTTCTTCCCTGAATGTTTTGTAGAATTCGCCTGTGAAGCCATCCGGTCCAGGGCTTTTGTGTGCAGGGAGATTTTGGATTACTGTTTCAATTTCCTTTTTTGTTATTGGTCTGTTGAGACTTTCCACTTCTTCTTGATTCGGTTTTGGAAGGTTGTATGTTTCTAGAAATTTGTCCATTTGTTCTAGATTGTCAAATTTCTTGTCATACAGTTGTCTGTAGTAATTTCTAACTATCATTTGTATTTCTGAGGTATCAGTCGTGATTTCTCCTCTTTCATTTCTGATTTTGTTTATTTGGGTCTTCTCTCTTTTTTTCTTGATTAGACTGGCTAGAGGCTTGTCGATTTTGTTTATTTTTTCGAAGAACCAGCTCCTAGTTTTGTTGATCTTTTGGATTGTTTGTTTAGTCTCTATGTCATTTAGTTCTGCTCTGATCTTGATGATTCCGTCCCTTCTTCTTGCCCTAGGCTTTGTTTGTTGTTGTTGTTCTAGTTCTTGTATCTTTATTGTTAGGTTTTTTATTTGAGATTCTTCTATCCATTTCAGATATGCCTGTATTGCTATGAACTTCCCTCAGGACTGCTTTTGCTGTGTCCCACAGGTTTTGGGCTGTTGTGTGCTCATTATCATTAGTTTCTAGAAATTTCTTGATTTCTTCTTTGATGTCATTGTTAACCCATTTATTATTTAATTGCATGTTATTCAATCTCCATGAGTTTGAGTGTCTTTGATTTTTTTTCTCTGAGGTTGATTTCTAGTTTCAAGGCATTGTGATCTGAAAAGATGCTTGATATGATTTCAATTTTCTTGAATTTGTTGAGGCTTGTTTTGTGACCTATCATGTGGTCTATCTTTGAAAATGTCCCATGTGCACTTGAAAGAATGTATATTTTGCTTCTTTGGGGTGGAAAGTTCTATATATATCAGTTAGATCCATGTGGTTTAGTGTGTTGTTCAATGCCTGTATATCCTTGGTGTTTCTTTGCTTTGATGATCTGTCTATTGTTGATAATGGAGTGTTGAAGTCCCCTACTATGAGTGTGTTGTTGTTGATATCCTTTTTGTGGTCTTCTAGTATTTGCTTTATGTATTTGGGTGCTCCTATGTTGGGTGCATATATGTTTATCAAAGTCATATCTTCTTGATGGATTGTTCCTTTAAGTATTATGAAATGTCCTTCTTTGTCTCTTTTTATTGCCCTTGCTTTAAAATCCATTTTGTCTGATATGAGGACTGCTACCCCGGCTTTTTTTTCCGGTCCGTTTGCTTGGAATATTTTTTTATATCCCTTTACTTTCAGTCTGTGTAAATCTTTTGTTTTCAGCTGTGTTTCTTGTAGACAGCAAATATGTGGGTGTTGTTTTCTTATCCATTCCATTACCCTATGTCTTTTAATTGGAGCATTTAATCCATTTACATTTAAGGTTATTATTGATGTGTATTTATTCATTGCCCTTTGTACCTCTGTTCCTCTCCTCTCTTGTTCTTTTCTTCTTTTTTCTTAGAACACTCCCTTTAGCATCTCTTGCAATGCTGGTTTGGTGGAGATGTATTCTTTCAGTCTTCCTTTGTCTGAGAAACTCCTTATTTCACCTTCTATTTTGAATGAGAGCCTTGCTGGGTAGAGTATTCTTGGTTGTAGGCCTTTGTTTTTCATTGCTTGAAATATTTTTGACCATTCCCTTCTGGCTTGTAATGTTTCTGTTGAGAAATCAGTTGATAGCCTTATCGGAGCTCCCTTGTATGTTATTTGCTGTTTTTCTCTTGCTGCTTTTAGGATTCTCTCTTTGTCTTGGAATGTTGCCATTTTAATTATGATGTGCTTTGGAGTGGGTTTTTGGGGGTTCCTCTTCATTGGAACTCTCTGTGCTTCCTGAACTTGTATAACTTTTTCTCTCATCAGGTTCGGAAAATTTTCTGTCACTATTTCTCCTATCAGTTTTTCAATTCCATGGTCCTTTTCTTCTCCCTTTCTAATTCCTATGATCCTGATATTATTTCTTATCATGCTATCCTGTAATTCCCTTACATCTTGTTCATATTTTTTTCAATCTTTTTTCATTTTGCTGTATTGTCTGGGAGTTTTTCTCTACATTATCTTCTAACTCACTAATCTGATCCTCTGCTTCGTTTAGTCTGCTTTTGACTGATTCTACTGTGTTTTTCAGTTCAGAGATTGCATTCTTAAGTTCTTCCTGGTTCTTGTTAACAGTTTCTATGTCTTTTTTTATGCTGGTGTAGTTCTCTGCAAGTTCCCTGTAATTTTCTTGGAGCTGCTGGTAACTTCCTTGGAGGTTGTCATAGTTGATTTTAAGGATGTCGAGTATATTGAGCTTCTTTACCACCATTGTTTTGAATTCCATGTCTGACATTTGGGCTATGTCTATTTCATCTATCTCTCTTTCTGAGGATTCCTCTTTTCTCTTCATTGAGGGGTTATTTTTGCGTCTTACCATGTTGGATTCTTTTTCTTTGTTTTTATTTATTTATTTATTTATTTTTGGGGGGTGTAGTCTGCTTTGACTTCCCTCCTTTGTGGTGTGAGATTCTTTATCAGAGATCTGGGGGTTTCAGTGGTGCAGTCTCTTTGATATCCTGAGCCTGATGTTCTTGAGATACCCTTTATGGCGTTTGTTTATGCTGTTTGGTAATATTTGAGATGTTCTTTGGTAGGATCTTCCTTCTGGCTAGTTGGTTGAGAGTCACTCTATCCACTTTGTCTTGACTTCTTTTGTGGATATGCTGTTAAAAACATAAACACACAGCCCAGGCAGGAGACCCACATCCTCAAAAAGTATCCCCCACTCTCTATCCCGCTATCGTCAGCCAACGAGCCCGTATTAATATAAATGTAAAGAGATTAGAGCTTTTATACTCTAAGAAGAATAGATAAGAGTTGTTTTTGGGGAGGAAAAATATAATTTTTGATAGAGGGGGTGATAGATTAATAGTAGTTGAGACTGTGCAAGCCAGTAGGTAATATTTACATTGTATGTTAATAAAAATAGAAGGAAAGGATGTAAAAATGCATAATATAGTAAGAAAGTGGGATTGTATTGTATTGGGTTTATATAGTAATTATATTCTATTATTTAGAGTGATAGGGGGCTAAACTAGACACACAAACGAATAAACAACAATTAAAGAGAAAGGATGAGAAGGAGAGGTTATATGCAACATGTTAGAGATAAAGTTTGTTATTCTTTTTGGAAGGGGTGAAAAAAAAACACCCCCCCCCAAAAAAAAACCCAAGAAAAGAGAAGAAAGAAAAGAAAGGAGAGAAAAAAAAATTGAAAAAAAAAAACCAAAAAAACCCAAGAAAAGAGAAGAAAAGAATAAAGAAAGAATAAAGAAGAAAGCAAGAAGAGAAACAAATTGAAAAAGAAAAAAACCTCCCAACCCCCCCCAAAAAAAACCCAAGAAAAGAGAAGAAACAAAAGAATAAAGAAAGAAAGAAAGAAAAGAAAGAAGAAAGAAGAAAGAGAGAAAAAAAATTGAAAAAAAAATAATAAAAGCAATGTTTATACTCCGTTTTAGCCTTGGTGTGTTGCCTTCTTTTTCTGCGTCCACAGCTGGTCTAGTGTGGTGGTTCAGAGGTTCTTGTTTCTTGCAGCACTGGTGTGCGCCCGCGGTTGCCGCAATGGTGCGTGCCCGCGGTTGCTGGCGCGGCGCGCTCCCTTGCTGCCCGCTGGAGCCAGTTGAGGTGTCCTTGCGCGCGAGCCCCTGCACAGGCGGGGCGGCCCGAGAGTTTGCCCCGCGGTTGGCGCCTATCGTCGCCGGGCTGAGGTGGTCCCGCGTTCGCGCCAAGGTGTCCCTGCACGCGTCCCTGCACGCGCGCGAGCGGCCAAGAACTTGCCCCGCCATTGGCGCCTATTGTTGCCGGGCTGAGGTGTTTCTGTGTTTGCGCCGAGGTGTCCCCTCGTGAGTTCCTGCACGGGCGGGGCGGCCGAGAGCTTGCCCCGTGATTGGCACCTGTTGTTGCCGGGCCGAGGTGGTTCCGCGTTCGCGCCGAGGTGTCCCTGCTCACGTCCCTGCACGCGCGCGGGCGGCCCGAGAACTTGCCCCGCGATTGGCGCCTTTTGTCCCTGGGCTGAGGTGTTTTCGCGCTTGCGCACCGCCCGTGCCCTTAGTCCCGCTGAGCCAGCTCCGGGAGTTGGTCTCTCGCCTCTTAGGGCGGGGCTGGGGACACTTGTGCTCAGTGGAAGTGAGCGTCAGTGACTCACTGCCTCCTGCTGTTCCCGTGCTGCAGCCGCCCGCCTTCCCTCACCGGTCTAGGCGGGCACAAACAGAGCCTGCGCTAGTGGTCTGCTTTCCGGCCTGGGGCCCTGCGCCCACGGGAGCTGGCTAGGGGTGTCTGTGCATGGTTCTCTGCCTGTTCAGTGGGCCCTCCCTGTGCCCGTAGGGGCACTGATCTTATGTGCGTTGGGGAGTGTCCGAGGGACGCCTGGACTTACGCCCCGCACACTTGGGCCAATGAGTGAGAGCACTTCCCTATGTGCGCCCCCGCGACCCAAGGGTAGGGTTGGGGAGTGGATGAGCGCGCCTCTGCGCCTGCGCTCCTCAAGAATGGCCTACCACCCCCAAACTTTCCTCCCCTCTCCACCGTCCACTACAGAAAAATATAAAGGAGAATTATGTTCTCACGTGCCCGGCAGCACGCTGTCTCCTGTCCTTCAGCACCAATGCCACTTGGTCGAGTCCCGTCTCTGCCATAGGGCAGAGATCCGCTCTCCTCCCGACTCCTCCCCGGGTAGCCTGTGGTTGACAAAAAGCCTTTGTGTGCTTCCCGCCGCAGCTCGGGCAGCCGCCCCAGTCAGGAATCCCGTTTCGTCCCCTTTTCCTCTGCTATCTTCACTAAACAGGTTGTTCCCAGATGGATTTTCTCTAATCCAGCAGTGCCATGTCTCGACTCCTGCCAGTGTCCAGCTGCTCACTGAGATGTTCTGTCTGCAATTAGCCCAAACTGCAGACGGGTCTCGGGAGCCTGAAACCGCAGCCTCTCCTCACTCCTCCGCCATCTTAAGAGCCTCCAACTTTTTTCTTTTTCACTAAAATCAATTCTAGGTTCTTGGCATTTCCATATAACTGTAAGATTCAGCTTGTCAATTTTTATGAAAAAGTTGGTGAGATTTTTTTATAGGGATTCATTGAATAAAACCAATATAATCAATATGGGGGAAATTGCCATCTCGACAGTATTGTCTTACAGCCTGTTTGCATGTTCTTTCATTGCTCTCAGTGCTATTTTATAGTTTTAAGTGTGTGTCTTGTACTTCCTTTGTGGGATTTATTTCTAAATATTTTATTCTTTTGGATGCTGTTGTGAATGATTTTTTAAAATTTTACATTTTTTGGTTTATTGTTAGTACATAGAAATAAAATTGATTTTTTATATTGATCTTATATCCTGCAAGCTTACAGAACTTGCTTAATTCAAGTAATTTTCTTTGTAGATGCTTTTGAATTTTTTACATAAAAGATCACACCATATGTGAATGAAGACAGTTTTACTTCTCTCTGCTATGAATTCCTTTAATTTTATTTATTTATTTACCTTTTTGCACTGGTTAAAAAACTTCATTACAATATGGAATCGAAAGAGTGAGAAGGGATTCATCTGTACCAGTTTTTTTGGGGAAAACATTAAGATTTTCACCGTGAAATTAATGTTAGCTGCATTTGTTTTGTAAATGTCCTATATCAGGTAGTGGAATTTCCTTTTTATTCCTAGTTTGTTTTTCATCTGTATTATAAATGGGTGTTGAATTTTGTCAAATGCTATCTCTGTGTCTGTTGAGATGTTTTTTATTGTATTGCTATGTAATATGATGTATTGTAGTCCTAGGATAAATCTCACTTTGTTCTACTGTATAATCTGTTTTTATACACTGTTTGATTTGGTTAACTAACACTGTGTTAAGGATTTTTACCTCTATGTTTATGAGGGATATTAGTGTACAGTTTTCTTATATCTTTGTCTGGCTTTGGCATCATGGTAGGACTGGTCACATCATAGGAACTGTTTCCTCCTCTATCTTCTAAATGTTTTTGTGTAAGTTGTTTATTTCTTGTTTAAATGTTAGATAGAATTCATCAGTGAAACCATGTAAAGCTGGGCTTTTCTTTGTAGAAAGATTCTTTGCTAATTTAATTACTTGTCATAGGTCTATTCTATTTCTATATTTTTGAGTCAGTTTTTAATAATTTGTCTTTCTAATAATTTGTCCATTTCATCTAAATTCTCTAATTTATTGGCACAAATTCTTCATAATATTCCCTTATAATTTTTTAAAATTTCCATAGGATCTGTGACAATGTCTCTTTTTTCATTTCTGATTTTGGTAATTTTGTGTCTTCTCTTTTCTTAGCTAAAATTTATCAATATTTTTAAATCTCTTTTAAAAATCAACCTTTGGCTTCCTTGCTTGCCTTTATTATTTTTTCTGTTTTTTATTTTATTGATCTTCTCTGACTTTTATTATTTCCTTTTTTCTACTTTAGGTATCATTTCCTCTTTTCTTTCTTGCTTCTTGAAGTGGCAGATTAGATTATTGATTTTATACCTTCCTTTGTAAGATAAATATTTAAAGCTCTAAATTTCCTCCACCAGCTTCTTTTAAAGCTTAAATGCGTGGTCATTTTCTATATTATTTCCCAGTGACTATTGCTGGGCTGAGATACCATTGAAAATAGGCTTGGGAAACTAAGAATCAGAGCTGTTGATTTTCTAATACTGAGTCAAATGCTCTTAAGGTCCCAGCAATGTTTTAAGATATATGAAATATACAAGCAGAAATGTGTCTTTTTAGATGCAGTGAAGAGACCTGAGTGTTCTGTCACAGTGCTTTTTCTTTAAAAACATTAGCTCAATAATAGGGGCCCCCTGCCTGCAGTCCACTTCCCTTCGGGGAATAATTCAGCAAAACCTTTTTTTTTGAAAAAAAATATTTCTCCTCAACTCTTTATTTTGAAAGTTTCCAAGCATATATAGAAGTTGAAAGAGGAGTACAATAATCACCTATGTACTTCTACTTAAATTCAGTAACTGTTAATACTTTTCTTCATTTATTTTCTCTATCTCTTTCACACAGGGATTCCTCAATTTGTTTTATCTATGAATATTTCTCAAGAAGGAATCAAGGATTAAACCCCCAAGTTTCTTGCTTGAATAACTAGATTTTTCAATGGATGGCACTATTTAATGACTTGAAGAAGATTAGTGTGGGATGAATCTTTTTTTGTTTTGTTTTTCTTGTTTGTTTAGTGGGAGAATATTGGTTATAGAATCAATCATTCACTCTGAGATGTTTTAAAATTGAGAGACCTATGAGAAATCCCAGTGGGAAATTAAATAGCCAGTTGAATATACCAAGTTTAAGTTCAGAGGGAAAGTTGAGTTAGATCTATTTTGACATTAGCATGTAGGTAGTATTTAAAGCTTTAGAAATAGATAAGAATAATTAGGGAGAGAAGAGAGTGATAGAAGAGGGTTCTTGACTAAGCTCACAGGAAATGTAGCATTTAGAGTTCAAGTAGAGAATGATTTGAATTAAATTAGAAAAAAGCTACTGATGAAGTAGAAGCAAAGTGAGGTCATTTTTATAGAAGAGTCTATATTTTTTAAAAAAGGACGTTTCAACCAAGTTGAATATTATTGAGAAGTTGGGTAAAATGAAGACATAAAAAAGTATCCACTAGGTAGTCACTGTTGATCTTGACAAGAAACTGTATGTTGAGTGGCAGGAAATAAGATTCAGCAAATGCCATTCAAGTGTCACTTGGCCACTCCCTGTCATAGTCATTGAAATATTTATATATGAAGATTATTGAAGCAAAACTATTGCTCTATTAAACAAATTCAGTGATAAGTTTATTTCACTTAAGCAGATATTTTTTAGCTACCAATTTTAAGTCATGTAAATGGTCGTGATAATACAAATTGTGTTCTGATAAAATGGACAGTACAATTTTTTGATCAATGTGATCCTGGTTGTTGTTGCTGACAAGGAATGGTTTCAGCTAAGAACCCAACTTTATTCTGAATGTTTGAGCAGCGCATTTATATGTAGTCATGACCACTTACACATTATTTTCAGCAGTTATTTCTATCTCTTACTCCCAACAGTTACAGCTACCAGTTGGACCAATGTTTTAAAACAAGTTGCCTTAAAAATAAATAGGCAGACCCATCCACTCTCAAAACGACAGCCAGGGCAACAGCTAGAGAGGCACCAGTCCTATACAGAAGTGGGAGAAGTCCCTGGAAAAAGGGCAAGTGCTAGGAAAGTGACAGTGTTTCCTCTCAGACCCCTCCCTACATACAGCGCCACAACGTGGTGAAACAGGTCGCCCTGTACTGATGAATCCCTAAGGCTCAGCCCCTTATAATGTAATAGTAGCCTGTCAAGAAGAGGAGACAGAGAAGTTTGGCCCAAAAGAGGGAATGGGTCAAGGTTCCAATAGGAGAACTAAGTGACAAGGAGATAGCCAACCTAATAGATGAGGAGATAGACAACCTAACAGATGAAGATTTCAAAACACTGGTGATAAAGATGCTCGCAGGCTTGACAAATATGCTTGAGTATGACAAATGCGTAGGAGAAGTGAAGGCTATGCTAAGTGAAACGAAGGAAAATCCACACAAAACCAATTGTGAAGGGAAGAAAACCGGGATTCAAATCAATGATTTGAAACATAAGGAAGAAAAAACAGTCAACCAGTACAGAATGAGGAAACAAGAATTGAAAAAAATGAGGAGAGGCTCAGGAACCTCTGGGACAACTTTAAACGTGCGAACATCCAAATCATAGGGGTGCCAGAAGGAGAAGAGGAACAGCAAGAAATTGAAAACTTATGTGAAAAAATAATGGAGGAAAACTTCCCAAATTTTGCGAAGGAAATAGACATACAAGTCCATGAAGCACGGAAAGTCCAGGGCAAGTTGGACCCAGAGGGGACCACACCAAGACACATCATTATTAAAATGCCAAAGGTGAAAGATAGAGTCCTAAAAGCAGCAAGAGAGAAGCAGAGAGTTGCCTACAAAGGGGTGCCTCTTAAGACTCTCAGCTGATTTCTCAAAGGAAGTTTTGCAGGCAAGAAGGGACTGGCAAGCAGTATTCAATGTGATGAAAAGCAAGGACCTACAACCAAGACTACTCTATCCAGCAAAGCTATCATTTAGGATGGAAGGGCAGATGAAATGCTCCCCAGACAAGGTAAAGCTAAAAGAGTTCATCATCACCAAGGCATTATTATATGAAATGTCAAAAGGACTTACTTAAGAAAAAGAAGATCAAAACTATGAACACTAAAATGACAACAAACTCACAACTATCAACAACTGAATATAAAAAATAAAAACAAAATCCAACTAAGCAAACCAAAATAGGAATAGAATCATAGGTATGGGGATCATTTGCAGGGTTATCAGCTGGGAGGGTGGAGGGGGAGAAATGGGGTTATGGTGAAGGGATTAAGAAGCATAATTAGTTGGTACAAAATAGACAGGGGGAAGTTAAGAATAATATAGGAGAGGGTGAAGCAATAAATAAATAAATGAAATGAAATAAAATAAAAATAAATAAACTAATATGTTGGCTATTCTTATTTCAGTAGTGGAGGGGAAGGCATTATGAAAAGGATACATTTGAGTAAATGTGGTTGAATTGATAATATAAAATGATTTCGTTTAGAAGCTTTGCCTGGTTTTAAGTTCTTACTCTGACACTTATTAGTTGTTAGGACTTGGGCAAGTCACTTATTTAATCTCTCTGCCTCGCCTTTCAGATCTGTTAAATGAGAATAATGATAGTGTCTGCCTCAACAGGATTATTGTAATGAGTAAATTAACATACTCCTTACAAATATAGGTTTACAGTTATAATACAAATGATACAATAATTAATAAATAATAATACAAGAATAAATTGTGTTTTGTGTACCTACAACTATAAACCAACTTTGCCCATCCTTGTACACACACACACACACACACAGTTCTTGGAATAATATCTGATATTTAGTAAACTTGAAAAAATATATTAACTATTTTTAACAAATGCGATTGATCTTTTTAAATACAATTCTTTTTTATTTTTGAATTTTAGAGAGAGAGAGCAGAAAGAGAGAGAAACTGATTTGCTGTCCCACTTATTTATGCAGTCATTGGTTGATTCTTGTATGTGCCCTGACCAGGAATCAAACCCACAATCTTGGTGTATCAGAAGTATGCTCTAACCAACCGAGCACCTGGCCAGGGCATGAGGCTGATTTTTTAAAATTAACTTTTGCTCAGTTTTGGAGTAAAGGATAATCTAAATTAGGCCAAAATCCCCAAGAGAAAATTTCTCTGACATGAGACTTTTCTTAGTGGTAAACCCATAAGACATTTGATTACCCAGTGTACTGAGTGATACCATTTAATTATTGATTTACAGTGTTTACTAGTATTTTACTTTATAGCTCTAGAAAATAGATCTAGGTAAATATGTAAATAGGTTAAAGTTTATCTCTACTGTGGAGTCTCACATAAACTAGTGCCAGTTTTATACTGTCATGCACCACATAACATTTCAGTTACTGACAGACTACAGGTGCAATAGTGGTTCCAAAGATGTTGATGGAGCTGAAAAATTTCTATTGCCTGGTGACATCATAGCCATCTTTACATAGAAGACCAATGCATTACTCGTGTGTCAGTGGTGATGCTGGCATAAACGAACCTGCTCTGCTGTCAGTCATATAAAAGTATAGAGAATTCCCTCACTTATCGCGGGTATTACATTCTAGACACCCCTGCGATAGGTGAAAATCCGTGAAGTAGGAACCTTACATTTATTTTAGTATTTATATATATTTTAAGGCTTTACAAACCCTTCCCACACTCTTATAAACCATTCCTAGTCCCTTATTAACCTTTCCCACTCCCTTATTAACCTTTTCCACACTTTTATAAACACTACTTACAATCTTAAACATATTTTACACTCTTAAACCTACGTAACTTTAACAACATACATATACAGTACTGCAAAATCCTGTGATATAGCAAAAAATCCGCGATAAATGATTAAATATAATAATTTTAAAAATCCTGCAATACATTGAGGCCATGATAAGTGAACCGTGATATAGAGAGGGACTACTGTATATCGTATTTTTCTCACTATTAGATGCACCTGACCATAAGACGCACCTAGGTTTAAAGGAGGAGAACAAGAAAAAAATAATATTCTGAACCAAATTGTGTACTAAAATATTTAATAAAATATAACAGAATAATATTTCAACCATGTAAAGTGAACAGCAGTCAACAGCAGTATTAAGAACCATCATCACTGTCATTAACAAATGAGGAGAGACTTTAAGGTTCAAGTACTCTTCTAGTTTTCTGGGGACCCCAAGAACCTGTCATCGCTAGTGTCAGGATTTATGAAGCTGAGTTGTTCACAATCACTGATATCACTTTCTTTGCTATCTTCATACTGACCAGATGCCCTGAGATTAAGCAGTAAAGTGGGACATTTAAGCGTCCCCAGGGGTTTTGTATGGGCCCACTGCTTCCTCTTCTAACAGCTGTCACCACCCCTGACAGGTCAGGTAATGCACATCAGGGTCTGTGATGCAATATTTGCTCCATAAGATGCACAGACACCCCCCACACACACCTTTTTGGGGGAAAAAAGTGTGTCTTATAGAGCAAAAAATACAGTATATCATATTCAATTTACAGTTTGCAATACTTGATAAACTGTAGTACAGTATTCCCTCACTTATCACGGGTATTACGTTCCAGACCCCCCTGCAAAGTAGGAACCTTAAATTTATTCTACACTCTTAAACCTACGTAACTTTAACAACATACATATACAGTACCACAAAATCCCATGATGTAGCGAAAAATCCGCGATAAATAATTAAACATAATACTTTTAAAAATCTCGCGATAGAGTGAGGCCGTGATAAGTGAACCGCAATATAGCGAGGGACTACTGTACTTGATTATGTATCTACTATACTTTATATCATTATTTTAGAGTATAGTCCTTCTACTTACAGTTTTAAAAGAAGTTTGTTGTAAGACAGTATGCCTGCTATGCCAGCAGCATCTTTGCACATCTCATGTGTACAGCATCTCTTGATTGCATTATTTTCTCTTGTGCTTGATTTAATGCTTGATTTAATACTGTATAGACTGGTAGCCTAGGAGCAATAGGCTGTACCAGCTAGGTTTGTGTAAGAACACTCTATGGTGTTTGCACAACAATGAAATTGACTAATAATGCTTTTCTCAGAACATATCCTCCATTAAGTGGCACGTGACTGTATATGGGGAAAAGATGGAAGATATTTGATTACCCTCATAAAATTTATAGTTCTTAAGAACTCATGTCATCATTTTCAGTCAGTCTCTCATTGTTTATAATGTTATAGATCACCCCAAAATAATTTCCATTATGATTCAGAATTGTTGATGTTCCTTGGTATGTCTTTCCTGCACTGGCTTATGTGCCACCTATAAATGCTTTCTGTCTAAGCATTCAGAGTAAACTGGGGTTCTTAGTTAAAACAGGTGTTTGTCAGCAGCACAACCAAGTTTATAATGACCAAAGAATTGCTCTATTTCATTAGACCATAATTTGCATTTTCATTAGCTGTAAGGGGATGAGGTTAAGTTATTTTTACAAACCTTATAATTCTGAATTGCTATTATCATATGATTTATAAATGTTAATTATATTTTATCCTTATAAGACCATTAAAGGTGGTTTATTTTGCCTGAAAATTGATATTTTTTTCTTATTTGACTTACATACAGATTCCAATGTCAAACTAACTTTCCCACCAGCAGCAACAAATGATTTTACTGTTGTAAAATCTTCTTTTTAGAAAAGCATCATAAAATATACTATGACTATTCAGGGGAGCCAAATGACTATAATTTACAAATATATTTAAACTAGACAGAAAAAATAAATAATGCTTGTGGAATATATCCATCCCAATTGGCTATTTTTTAGTGTACACATGTGGGGCTCAAGTCAAATAAAGATTGAATAGCCCTCTGTTGGCAGTTGCAGTTTTGGCTACCATTTTTTCCTCAAGTGGCTTCCAAGGGTTATGATATATTCAGATGAACAATTTTCTTAGAAATGTTGTTGCTTCAAGTGGTAGGTGTTTCATTCAGGTAGCCTGTCACTTTAATAAATGTCTTTCCCAAGTGTCTCTACTTGAATTATTCTGTTTTCACCACAGGGACTAAAATGTTATCCAGTAGAATTTTGTCCAAAGAGAATGGGGTGAAGGTGGTGGTAAAAATAATCATTCATCTGCTAGATGTCAGCAAAGGTTTAAGGTAAATGAAGAAATAGCCAGGCTTTGGGAAAAGTGGCTTTGTCTTGTCTCTGTACTGTCCAAATAGCCCACCATTTAAAGAAGGGGAGGTGCTGCATTTTAAAACATGTATAAGGAAAAATTTTTATATTGTTTCCATGTATGATGGATATCAGACCTCTGAAACCTTTTTGCTAAAGTCACACGACCCCTGTGCCTGAGGTCTCTTTTTATCTTACTTGTCATCTTCTTCTTTTTCTTTTTTTTTTTTGTCAGGTGCAATGGACTTTTTTTAAATATATTTCATTGATTGTCTTGTTACAATAGCTCCAATCTTTTCCCCCTTGCTCCCCTCTGTCCAGCACCATCCCTCCCCCAGCAATTTCCCCCTCCCCCCGAGTCCATGCCCATGGGTCATACCTACAAGCTCTCCGACTTCACCCTTTCCTATATTATTCTTTTTTTTTAAATAATTAATTCTTTTAAACAATAAAAAATAACAATCCCTCCCTCTCAGACTTAAGACCCTTTATAATCTTATAAAGGACAATGGGTGAAGGTCTCGAGCTCCTCTAGCTGCTTCAAGCTGGACATGGTCATTGTCCTACCTACCCTTGGGTCCAGAAATCCCTAATAAGAGTGGGGGTGTGGAGGGGAGGGTGGCCTTCCCACATGGGAAAGTATCTTGCAGACTCCAGGTCAGTTGGCTGTCCCCGGACAACGGCGTGCTTGGTTTAACAGGCTGGCGTCCTTGTTGTGTTCTGGGGCAGCAGATTTGGCAACAGCTTACTTGTCTTCTGTGTATCACTTGATTCACTCCCATCTTCTTGAAACTCGCTTCCTTGACGCCATACTCCCCTGGTCTTTTCCTGGCTCTTTGATCTGTGTCTTTCATTGGATTCTCTTCTGCCTTCCCCTTAATTTTTGTGTTTTCAGGTCATTCTTGTTTTGACTTGCCATCTCTTCAGTCGCTCTGGTTAATTTCATATATGCCTGTGGATTCCACTAATGCCTGTATATTGATAACTTCAAAATCACAGCTCTGGCCCAGACTTTCACATTGCACACTGTACCATCTGTTTTCAATTGTCCCAGTTCTACAGATTTTCAAATACAATGTTCTAACCTCAACTAATTAAACTTATTATCTTTTCTCCAATATCCGTTGCTCTTCCTGCTTTTATTATGCTGGTTAATGGATATGTTGATAATGCTAATTAATGTATCATCTATTCAGTTACCCACCTAAGGAACCTGAGAAACATCTCATACTTATTTCTTTGCCTTGACCCCACATTTAATGGTCACTAATTCCCATGGATTGTACCCCCAGCATATCTCTCCCTTCCATCCTAATTGTTGCTTTGTTAGTTGAGGATAATATAGTCTCGCCCTTGACCTTTAAGGACGACGCTGAAATTTCTGACTTCAGTCTAGTCCTTCTGCCATTTATTTTCCACTTTGAATCTAGAGGAAATTGACAAAACCAGGTTGGTTTTTCCTTTATTCCACTGTACTAACATAAACTTCCATTTTGTAGTACAATTTTGCACTTAGTGCAATTATTTGTCTTCATGTGCCCTTCATTGAGGAGCTCATAGTCCAGGAATCTGTTTATTACTAATACGATATTAGACACAGTGCTAATGTAGTGCTGCTCAAAAGGTTTTCCGTTAAATAAATGCCGAAACGAACGGATGAGTGAGAGAACGACGCAGAACTCCGTGCCTGCAGTCTTATATAGATTTGGTTTTACACTTGTTTGTTTTGGTCTGAGTATGAGATGGGCAATAAAACTTTGTTGCTTTATTACTAGAATTTCTTCCAGAAACGAGTAGCAATCCTTATTTTACGTCATCATAACCTATTCAATTTTATAACTAATTCAGATATTTCTGATCTTTCATGCTAAGTTATTTTAACAATTTTAAACCTTTCTAGTTTCTTTTAAAGCAAATTCTAGGTTAGGGTTCTTGAAAGGCCTTTACGAGGAAAAAAACAAAGGAAAAATGAAAGAGGTAAGAAATGAGATGTAGATATCATTTCCAAAATTCTTTTCTCTCCTGATCAATATTTGGCATACTTTTTTAAAGGAGTACTATATTAATAGTCACATTTCTAAAGAATTATGTGATTTAATTGCTAATTGGAAATGAAACTTTCTTTGGCTGGTTATCCTTTTTTCCCCCAAGGAATCTAAAACTTTTGCATTAAAGTTTACTTTCAAATCAAAGAGTAAGATTGTTTTTGTTGTTTGGGAATTATGAGCATCCCATTACTAGAATAATGCCTTAACAAAAATGTTGCTCTCTCTTAAAAGAGATAATGCATGAGTTTAGTGTTGAGCAGTTTGTATATGGGAACCTTTAAAGCAGATATTTACTTCCGTTTTTATGATGTTATAACCTCCAATTTCTATATTCCTATGATCTTATATCCCCAGTGCTATTTTACAAATAAACATAATGTGATTAGCCAGTTCTGAAGTTAAATAGCAAAATAGTTATCTGTCCATGTTTTCTAGAATCCTTACTTTTTTACCTAGTACAGTTTTTTCACTTGTCCTAATAAATCAGAGATTAATATTTGCAGTTATATTTGTGATCTCCTACTCAATAATCTTTACCAACAGAAAAACATAATCAATGTGATAAATGTGGACTATTGAAAGAATGACTTCATAGGATTTTTACATGTGTCAAATTAACTGTGAACATGACTGCTGACCCACTGTAATCAGGTCAATGCATTTTTAATTATTTTTCTAAAAGTAAGACTAGATTTGTATATATCTCTCTTCATTTTCTCCCCAACTCCTGCTTGTAATGAACAGCACAGTCTTGTCTTTATTACCTGGAATCAAGTGTCCACAGTTTGCTCAGGAATGGGAAGATCTGGGCCTTTTTAAGAAAATGTAAACTCTAATCTGATATAATTATATACACTTTTTTAAAAAATATGCTTTATTGTTTATGCTATTACAGTTATCCCAATTTCTTTTCCCTTTGTTCCCCTCCACTCAGTGATCCCCCTCCCTCCAGTTGTCCCCCCCACTTAGTCCATGCCCATTGGTTGTGCATATAGTTCTTACACTTTTTTTTTTAACGGTAGTTTAGAATTAAACCTTTTTTTTTTTTTTTTTTTTTTTTTAAACACAGCTAGCTTGACTTCTTTTTCATTATTCTATTTCTAGTGTTGGTATCTTGCAAGCAACGGATTTTCATGTTTTTAAGTCCTGATTCCTTAGGAACAAACAAAAGAAAGAGTTTCTATGAAAGTTTGGAGTATGATTTTAATATAAATTGCCATGACTTTATTTCATTCCTGAAAGAAGGCACACAAATTTTTGTATTGCCTACTGTTTTTCCTAAGAAGGTAGAGGACTCCCATTTGATAAGGTGCTAATTTTGTAATTCTTAAAATCTAAAATTAAAATATTACTATTAAGCAAATGTTTTCTTTGACTAAATTTCACAAGTTTTCTTTCACTAACAAATGGTGACTTGGGAGAGATTTTAAGAGGACAACACTTACATTAATGTTTAACTTTTCTGAACTGTATTATCACTTAAATGCTTGGTTTTGAAATTTTATTTGCTTATTGTTATCCATGTGATGTAGTGCGTTTACATTTTTATCTCTTCGGTCTTCAGTTACCTACCATTTCTTTTTTCACCTGTGTATATAAGTCTGAAGTCATAGATCTGCAGGATTGTAAATGAAAAAGTTTCATTGGATTACTTACTTTTAAACAGGGGCAAAGTACGTATGATTGCTCCCTATTGCTGCCCAAATCTCATGACTCAATGAGTCCGACATGGGGATGCCTTCTTTTTTCCCTGGGAAAGCTGCTCCATGGTCCAAAAGATTTTACTGTTTTGGAATTTTTCTTAACCTCATACCTGATATTTCTTTATTATTTAAACTGTCCTGCAAGACATTCATAAGCAATTGCTAAAAAGTCCTAAAAATATAACCCAAAGTTTCTTGCTGTGTGGTTGGAAACCTTTTACCCAGCAGATGCTGGGGATTGAGGTGCTGATAATGATGAAGAGGACTGCAGTTATGGTTACAAAGACGGTCAGGGAGAGTTCTCCCTGTCGCATCTGTTGCTGATCTCAGCCCCATTCCACCCTCCCCCAAATTCCCAACCTGGGTAATGACTGTTAGTAACTCCCTGTGTATCTTTCCAGCTTTCTTTATGTAAATATCTACACAAATACAAATGTATGTTCTTCTCCCTCCCCCTGTTAAATAACAAAATGGCATACCATGCAAAAGACAGCAGAAACTCTACACACCATTCTGTACCTTCCTTTTCTTCACTTTTCAATTGATCTTGGAGAACTTTTTGTATCAATATGCAAAAAAGTTATTTATTCTTTTTTTTTTATACCTGAACATCCATCATACCAAATTTACTTAAAGATGGCTTTTGGTGTTGCATATGTTGCTGCAGTGGATGGCTTTGAACTTTGTCATTTTTCCTGTAGACAAAGATCTTAAGAAATGGAATTACTTCTTCAAAGAGTACGTGCATTTGCAATATTGATAATCCTTTCACAATTGTCCTCTGTGGGAGATGTTCCAATTTACACTCCGTGTGGTAGAGCAGGAGAAGGCTGGTTACTTATGAAATGAATTATCAAACTTCTGGATTTTAGTCCAAGTGATAAGGAGTAAAGGGATAGCTCATTGTAGTTTTCATTAACTTTTCTTGTGAGAGACATGGAATGTTTTCGAAACTGTTCTTATCCTTTGCCAAGTTTTCTTTTTTTGGGTGGAAGAGCAGTTGTTTAGTCTTTTTCTTACTAATTTCTAAGACTTCTTCACAGGTCCCGATGATCAGCCATTGTTCAAAATACAGTTTGCAAGTATTTTTTCCAGTTTGTCTTTTGATTTTATTCAGTCAGACACTAAATGTAGCCTATCTTTATGCTACATTTTGCCACTCAAATATTTTCATTTTCTGTGTGGTTGAAATGATTTATCTTCTATAGTTCTGAACTTAGGTAGACAGGCTCTTTCACCTCAGGATTACAAACGAACTAATTTGAGTCTATTTCTGGTTATCTTTTTGTTTTGTTTTGTTTACCTTAATGGGAACTTTTCTTTCATTCTGTCTTCTAATTGGTTGTTGTTTGTATATGTGAATTGATTTCTGTATTTTAATTTTGCAGCATGCTATCTTATTAAAGTCATTTATTTGCAATTTCAGTTTCTCTTGAATTTTTGAGGTATACAATTATATCATCTGTAAGTAGTGATGTTTTATTTCTCTTCCCTTCCAATTTTATACTTCTAACTTATTTTATTGGTCTAATTATGTTTGCTATTGTTTTCAGTAAAATGTTAAGTAATTGTCTTATAGGGGTCATTTTTTCTTTTTTTTTGAAAAGTGTACTTTTAAAAATTATACTTGACATATATGTGACATGTGATAAATACATAGAGTATATGCTTTTTCTTTGTTCATTTGGTTCTTATTTCTTGCCTTCTTCTGAGTAAATCACATAATTTTAAATATTGTGTTTTACCTCCTGTATTAAATTTTTAATTATACCTCTTCCTGTTGTTTTTTAGTGGCTTCTGTAAAAGAGTACAATGTGCATCTTTAGGTTATACAGTCTGCTTTCAAACAATATCATATTACTTCATGTACAGTGCAAGATCTTACCTAGTAGAATTCCATTTACATCTCTCCTACCCTTTGTTCTCTTTTTGTCTTATATTTCATTTTTACATATGCTTTGAACCTCGTGACACATACTTAGAAAAAGTCTCTTATACTTACTCAGATATTTACTTGTCTTGAAGCTCTTTCTCTTTCATGCAAATCACAATTTCCTTCAATATTATTTCTTTTCAGTCTTAAGAACTCATTTTAGCTTATCCAGTAGGCAAATTTGCTGGACAAGAATTCTATCAGGTTTTACCTGACTAAAAAAGTCTTTATTTATTTTACTGTCATTTACAAAATTGTTTTTATTTAAGTATAGTCTGTATACAATATTATATGGTTATCACTTTCACTAGATACTTTTAGTTTGACAGGTCCCCCCAACCCCTTCCCATACTTTAAAGGTGTAATGTCATTGTCTTTGGGCCTCCATTGTTTCTGGGGAGGTCAGCTATCATTTATGTTATTTTTATCCTCTGTATCTAATGATGCTCTTTTATTCCCTGGCTGCTTTTAGAGTTGCTATTTATCTTTGTGTTTCAGCGGACAGTTAGATTACATTGTACCTAACTGTGGTTTCTTTATAGCAGGTGTGAACCTTCTTGTGACTCACTGAGTTTTCTGGACCTATTGGATGAACTTTTTCATCAGTTTTATAAAGTTTCAGTTGTTTGTTCAAATATTTCTTCTGCCCCATTTCTCACTCTTCTTTATTTGATTGAAACTACAAATATGTTGGATCACTTAATATTATTTTACAGTTCTTGGATGCTTTTCTGTTTTCTTCTTCGTTCACTTCTTTGTATCTTTGTGTTTCAGTTTGGGTACCTTCTATTATGTCCTTTTATTATAAGATGACAGATCCTTTTCTTTGCTGTTTCTAATCTGTTCTTAAGTTCATTTCCTGGTATCATATTTCAATTACATTTTGATAGCATATTTTTTTGGCTGTCATTTCTATTTGGTTCATTTTTATATTCTCTCTCTATTAATTTCTTTATCTCTTCATTGTTCTTTTCTTCCACCATATTCTTTAGCATTTTTATGATATTTATTTTAGAGTCCCTAAGTAATGATTCCAGTATGTGGATCATCTTAGTATGCTTCATTTTCTTGATTCTTTATATGTCTTGTAATTTTTTATCACTTTTTATTGTTATTCTATTATAGTTGTCCCAATTTTCCCCCTTTGCCCTCCCCTGCCCACCCCACCCCTTGCACCCACAGTCAATTCCCACCCTGTTGTCCATGTCCATGGGTCCTTCATATGTGTTCTTTGACTAGTCCTCCCCTTCTTTACATCATTATCTCCCTCCCGCTGGTCACTGTCGGTCTCTTTTCCATGCTTGTCGTTCTATTTTGTTAGTTAGCTTATTTTGTTCATTAGAATCCTCTTACAGGTGAGATCATATGGTATTTGTCTTTCACTGACTGGCTTATTTTGTTAAGCATAACACTCTCCAGTTCCATCCATGTTGTCACGAAAGGCAGGAGTTCCTTCTTTCTGCTGCATAGTACGCCATTGTGTAAATGTACCAGTTTTTTGAGCCGCTCATCCACTGATGGGCACTCAGGCTGTTTCTAGCACATGGCTATTGTATGCCAAGAGTTTTTTGATTACTGCCTCAATTTCACTAGTTGTCGTCAGTGTAGTCAGGCTTTCTGCTTCTTCTTGATTCAGTTTTGGCAGATTGTATGTTTCTAGAAATTTGTCCATTTTGCCCAGGTTGTCCAATTTCTTGGCATATAGTTGTTCATAGAAATTGCTTACAATTCTTTGTATTTCTGTAGTATTGGTTGCACCTTCTCCTCTTTCATTTTTTATTTCATTTATTTGGGTCCTCTTTTTTTTCTTGATGACTCTGGTTAAAAGTTTGTCAATTTTGTTTATCTTTTTAAAGAATCAGCTCCAGGATTTATTGACCCTTTGAATTGTTCTCTTAGTCTTTGTGTCATTTAATTCTGCCCTGATCTTGATTACTTCCTTCCTTCTGTTCACTCCAGGCTTTGTTTGTTGTTCCTCTAGTTCTTGTAGATGGAGGGTTAGGTTGTTTATTTGAGACTTTTCTATCTTCTTTAGGTAGGTCTGTATTGCTATGACCTTCCCTCTCAGGACTGCCTTCAGTGTGTCCCATAGGTTTTGGGTTGTTGTGTTCATTTTCATTTGTTTCCTGACCTTTTTTGATTTCTTCCTTGATCTCATTCTTCACCCATTCATTATTTAATAACATGTTACTCAGTCTCTACGGATTTAAATATTTTTGAGTTTTTTGCTTGAGGTTGGCTTCTAGTTTCAATCCATTGTGATTGGAGCACATGTTTGATATAATTTCAATTTTCTTAACTTTGTTGAGGCTTGTTTTGTGTCTTAACATGTGGTCTGTCTTTGAAAGTGTTCCATGTGCTTTTGAAAAGAGTGTATATTTTGCTTCTTTGGGGTGAAAGGTTCTGTAGATATCAACGAAGTGCATTTGATCTAGAGTGTCTTTAGTGCTGCAATATCCTTGTTGATTCTTTGTTTGGAAGGTCTATCCATTGTTGACAGTGGGGTATTAAAATCCCCTACGACAACTGTGTTG
Source organism: Furipterus horrens (assembly GCF_987537825.1). NCBI lineage: Eukaryota > Metazoa > Chordata > Mammalia > Chiroptera > Furipteridae > Furipterus > Furipterus horrens. Next base: position 189,773,281 of record NW_028327175.1, read on the forward strand.
TTGTCAATATCTTTCTTGAAGTCCTCCAAGGTTTTCTTTATATATTTAGGTACTCCTATGTTGGGTGCATATGTGTTTTCAAGGGTTATGTCCTCCCGTTGGACTCCTCCCTTAACTATTATGCAGTGACTTTCTTTGTTGTTTTTTATGGCCTTTGTTTTGAAGTCTATATTGTCTGATACAAATATTGCTACCCCAGCTTTCTTTTCATGTTTGTTTTGCTTGGAATATTTTTTCCATTCCTTCACTTTCAACCTATGTAGATATTTTGTTCTGAGGTGGGTCTCTTGTAGACAGCATATATGCAGGTCGTGTTTTCTTATCCATTCAGCTACCCTGTCTTTTGATTGAAGCATGTAATGAATTTATGTGTAAGGTTATTATTGATCGGAACTTATTCATTGCCATTTTTTTCATACCTGTGTTTTTCTCTCTCTTTCTCTCTCTCTCCCTCTCTCCTCCCCCTTCTCCCTCTTTCCCTCCCTCCCTCCTCCTTGTTATAGCAGTCCCTTTAGCATCTCTTGCAGTGCTGGCTTGGTGGAGATATACTCTTTCAGCCTTCTTTTGTTGCGAAGCTTTTTATTTCACCTTCTACTTTAAATGAGAGCCTTGCTGGATAGAGTAGTTTTGGTTATAGGTCCTTGCCTTTCATTACCTGGTATATTTCTTGCCAGTCCCTTCTGGCTTGTAGTGTTTCTTCAGAGAAATCATCTGATAGCCGTATTGTTGCTCCCTTGTATGTTACTAGCTGTTTCTCCCTTGCTGTCTTTAAGATTCTCTCTTTGTCTTTAAAATTTGCCATTTTAATTATGAGGTGTCTCTTTGATCTCCATCTGGCTGCTCTAGGGTTGCCCTTTATTCAGGTTATGTTGGCTCTCTTGTTTTACTTGGACTTTGATTATTGATGGCTCATTTGTTGGTGGGTTCTCCCCTCTGGTTGGCTGAGTGGGAGTCACAACTCCCACCACATCTTGTATGTACCTGTTGTGAAGTGTCTTTTGTTCTCCTTGGTTTCCAAACTTCATATCAACTAAGATTCCATTGAATATCCAATTTATTTGTCAGCAGATCAGCTGAGTATTTGAGTTGGGGGCAAGAGCAAGTGGACTCAATTTCCACCTACTTGGCTGCCATATTCTCTCTTCTGAACCAGAAAAATATTATGCTGCACTGCACTCCAGTTCACCTCCGCATGGACACTGGAAGGCACACTGAGCTCCATCCTGTAATTTTTGATTGCATGCTAGAGATTTTATATAATAGAGCAATAAAGAGTGATATAAGTAAAATTTTATCCCCAAATAAACCAGAACAAACAAAAAACATCATTCACTTTTCTTTTAGGTTTCTATCGTGAAGTGGCTAAGTCAATCTGACATTTTCTAGGCTGTGTGCGGGCCTTTTTTTTTTTTTTTTTTTTACAGCCCCAGTTTAATTCACATTTTGAGGCTGGAGTTAGAGTTTTCCTTTCAATGGAGTTTGAGCTGTGAACACTGGTGAGTTTCCAGAGTATTTCTTTCTGCTATCCAGGAGAGCCACAGTCTTTTTGATTTATGGGAAATCTCAATCTCCACTTTACAGCCTCTGGGGTACTCTCTTTCCTCTCCAGCCTTGCTCCTGGCTGTCTGTATCTTGGGAGATTTCTCTCTGCCCTTCTACATTAATCATGACTTAGAAGGGTAGTTGCCTTGCATAGTTTGAAGATCCAGAATGCCTCAGAGGACTTTCTGTCAGCTCTCCTGTACCCCTCTTCCATTCCTTCTTTCACTGGCTGAAAATGCCTCAGATAGGTTTCTATCAGCTATCATTCTTCATCCCTGGCCTATAGTAGCCAAGATCTCTGAGGGCTTAGCATGCACTTTCTTAGCTCTGAAACCTTGGACCCCACCTTCAGAGGGCCAGCTGCCTTAGAATTGGGGAGGTCTTGTGTAACCCAAGGGAGCATCTCTTTCAGCAATCTGCCATGCCCTGAGCACCCAGTGATGACCCACAGGAAAGCATCCATTGGTAAATCCTATATCTCACTCTGTTTGACTCAGGTGCCTTGAAATCCTAACCTGTTGTGCCAGCCCTAATGTGACCCTAAAATCTTTGTTACAAGTTCGGCTGGTTTCTTTTTACCTACATCTGCGGAGGTTCCTTTCGCTCCTCCCAGAATGAGAACAGCCATGGGTCTGTTCTCTGATAATGAAAAGCTCTTGGTTTTCTGGAACGTACTTCATTAGATGTCTTTGTGTCAACAGCTTTCTGAGAGGTTTTAAAGTTATGGTTGTGTAGCTTTTCCAGCTTGTTCTTTTTGTTAAGGCAAAAGCAATGGTCTCTTGTGATTTTCTACAATCTTCGGGAATCGGAAGTCCTGTGTTATTCTTTATGTAGCCCCGTTCCTCTGCTTCTCTGAACACACTGTGTCCGGGAGGACGTCCACCAGCAGCCTGCTTAGACCCGTTCCCACATCCCCTGTTTCAAACAAAGCATATCGAGTTTGTACTTCAGAATGAGTCCCTCGCCTTCAGGAAGTGTGTTTGGGCTGGCACTGTTTGAGCTCAGCTGTTGTCGAGTCCTGTTATCATCCTTCATGCACTTTGTCACCTTCTACCAAGTGGCTCTGCATGATCTCATCTGCCTTTGGACACCTCTCCACATATTTTGGGATCTATGAATAATATCTGTTTTCTAGTTTTTCCAAGAACAGAGAATTCAGAGTACATTTGTTCTTGTTCCTCCTCCACCTACCCCATCCCAGGAGGGAGGGAGAGGCAAAAAGTGATGATTTAGAGGGAGCCTGTTAACTTATGCAGCTGTGTTTGTATGGCAAGACTCATTCAATCATCACAACAAGGCAGGCGCTTTTATTTTCCTTTTGCAGATATGCAGACTGAAACTCAGTAAGGTTAGACACCCTCTATGCAATCACATAGGTGATCAATTGCAAAGCTGGGGTTTGAATCCTAGTTTAATTCAGAGTTAAATAATGTGCTGCTAACCAAGCACATTATCTTTGAAGCATCTATGTTGTATTACTGTCCAGATTCTTTTCAGGGTTTGGGATAACATATACAAATATTTTTTCTTTTAGGGGCAGAGCAGAAGGGTGATGGGGCCCTGAATCCTCAAAAAAAAAGCACTGAGGCTCAAAGCAGAGAAAGTCCAGTTCAGACATATATAAAAAGAATCAAAAGAAAAAAGAATAATAATGGGAGACAATATTGAGTCCCAAGAGCCAGAAGGGACCAGATTGCCACTGCATTCTGGTTTTTATAGTCAGGAGTCTGGGTGATAACCAGGAGCAGACCTGAAATGTCCATGTTGGGTAAGTTGTGTGAGACCATCTTAAAATAATGCGCTGAGAGGGCAAACCCAGAATTTTGTGTGCTAGAGGAATGAACTTGCTGGCATTCTCAATAATAATTATTATTATAATCTGAGCAATTATTTTTCTTTAATTCCTAGTATGTGTTAAGTACGATACTAACTGAACTTTACCTTGGCCAGACCTGAGGTACATAGGGGTTCAAAAACCTGCTTATTCATCACAATTGGAAAAGGACAGGGCTTGGATTTGTATCCAAACTAATCAGGTGCCCAAAGTGAAGGCCTTTGTAATTTATCATGTTGTTTCCCCAAAGGGCAAGAAACTAAGAGTAACAAAAATTAGCTCCAAAACTCAAATAAAAATTCAAGTGTATAGGTAATTTTAAATATATTCACAGGAGAAATAAGATTGAACAGAAAAAGCAGTTGCCTCAACTTTACATGCCAGGGGTAAGATTGGGTACACTGTGGTTTTTGTTAGGTTCTGGAAGACTCCATCTCTGAGTGCAGTGGGGCTACCATGTGTGAAGGTAATTCAGAGAAATTCAGGGGTGGGTCCTTCAGAATAAAGGCTTGGAAAATTAGACAGATGCAGAAAGGTCCTGCCATCATTTTCCCTGGATGGAAAGTTATGGAGTTTTTAAGTGTCCAAGTTTGTGAAGTACTGTTATGCCAAGTGCAGTCAGCAGCTGACATTAATCTCCACTGTGTGTGTAACTATAGTATCATAGGTCTCCATTTAAGTTAGGGAAATAATTCCTGACAGCACCAGTGACTACTGGCAAACCTCATTTGAGAAAGTAAAGGAACCTCCTCCCGGAGGTCTTTATAAGATACATTCAGTGTGCAATGGTACAAGGGACTGAGGCCCAGTAGGGGAGCTCTCAAGGTGCCTTCTAGCTCTGAGGTTCTATTTGTATTGCATGTTGATAGAGTGCCCAAATCAATTATGTTCTTCTCAGAGAATAGAATTACCTTCCGTTCCTCTCCGGGGCTATCACAGTCAAAATTAGAAAGATTAGCAATACTTTGGTTGCCAAGTCAAGTCAAAGTTTAGTGGGCACGTCTAACTATCCACAAGTGGGTATTCTCTTCCAGAACGTTAGAGAATGACCTACGAGCATGGTAAAAGATCTTTCATCAGTGCAAAACACTCCGATGAAATTTGCATTAGGTTCCTCTAGGCATTTGTGTAAATAATAATAATAATAATAATAATAATAATAATAATAATAATAATAATTTATTATCTTTTAGGCAATCTAATTTAGAATTATTGTCCTAAAAACTTTTAATTCAGAATACAATAAAGGAACAGAAAAAAGAAATGCAGTGTATTGCCAAATTGTTTTCAATGGTAGATAATATTTTGTTATTTTGAATGGATAACTTTGAATTTCTCGAACCATTTATGATTTAGAGTCCATTCTAATAGCTGAACTATAAAAGATAATTATGTCATTCACTCAAAACTGCAAATATAATCCTGTATTTTTATTGAAAACACCATCATATATGGTAAAAATGAACAATTTAAATTGTCTGCATTTTTAAGGAATAATGTTCTCATATTTTTGTTTAACGTTAATTATCATTTATCTAGTCAAGGATTTGACATTTATATATAGCTAATCTCAGATATTATCTAGTGGTAATTATTAGTTTACCAGAAACCTACATTCTCTTCTCCTAATAATCTTTCCACACTTTTTATTTTAGACTTCCTATTTGGAAATAATTTCAAGCTTTCAGAAAAGCTTGAAGAATAGTTCAAAGAATATACGTATACTCTTTACCTAGAGTTACCTATTAACATTTTGTTCCATTTGCTTTATCATTTATGTATGTCTTCTCTATTGATCTCTTGCTCTCTATCTGTATATGTATATATTTTGTAAGTAAGTTGCATACATCATGCATCTGTTCATGTTTTTAAAGTAATGTGATTTTATAACTTTATTCAAAGTAAAAATAATTTTTCTCATGTAGCTCTATTATTCGCCAACGTGTAGAGGCAACTTGAAGCGTTATATTTTACCTTGCTTTTGCCCTGTTTTCTACTTTGGCTACTATTCATGAGGTCCTTTTCATGCCTTGTATCTGGAGGGTTTTTTTTTTTTTTTTTTCCAGATTGTTCCTTAATAAAGTCTCAGGTCTTTACATAAAGCACCTGTTGCAACAACGTATAATATTATAGCTTCACCGTTTGACATATTACAGAATTTTGTAAGGTACTGAATTCTTGTTACATAATTTTAACTGAAGAAAACTCATTTTCAAAATATAAATATTTGCATTTGAATACTTGAACTAGTTAGATTTCTATTCAGTAAAATTACATGGGTTCAATTGAATTTTTTGACGCTTAGGTTTATTTATTTTCTGTTTCAGTTTGATGCAGATTCACAGGGCTGAATTTGCATTGTTGCATATTTTTCTCACTGCAGTTTCTAATTCCATCGTCTAAGACTGGATTCCACTGAAGGCGTAGCTACATGAGTTTCAGAATGAAATGCAGCTGATAGTAGAGGGAATGGGACTCAAGTCAAACAGAAATAATAGGGGAGGAGAAATTTATTACCCTATTTTTATTGATGTAATTTATCAACATCTTTAATGTTTGTGATTGACATCAACTTTAATAGATCAACTCTGAATGTTTTTTCAAATAGTCTGAAATATGGAAAAAATTAGGTGAAACAGCAGTGAGGTCAGCTCTCTAAAGTTTTCACTTGCTTTTTGTGAATGTTGAAGACACAGAGCCAGTATCAATTTAGGCTCAGGGAGAATGATGGTCTCGCTACTCAAACAGACTGTTTTGTGGGCAGAGGTGCCCCTGCATTCCCAGAAGGACTATAGATCAGGAAATACACTCAAAATGCAGCGCAACGTCACCTTTCTCATGCAGCCACTGAATATTGACTTGGAATTTCATTAGAAAGCCTCATTCTCTTCTGATAGCATGTGATTCCTGTCTGTTGGTGGTTTTATTTTTCCCCCTTATATGTTCATTAGTATTATCCATACTACTTGTTTGCTTCATGCTAGACCTCTGCCAGAAAAACTAGACAAAATTAGTTCCAAGAACATTTTTTCTTTCTGTAATGCCAATACCCAGGATGTGTGATCTATAGTAATTCTTATTCATTTGAAATACAGCAATTTGTTCCTGTCAGTAGAGGATAGGTTTGTTGTTTTAAATTGCCAGGTGTTGTTTTTGTTGGCATGTTCCCCAATACAAATTGAATGGCTGACAAAAATCTATTTGTATGACAGTTCAATCTGGATAAGTGCCCTCTGTTGCCTAACAGTACAATTTGGGGTCTCAGAGATAAAAGCCAACCGAATGCCAGGCTTGTAGTAGAGCTTCTTCGTGCAGATAACAGAAGTAATCCATATTCCTCAGGTCCACAAATCAGACAAACAAAGGAGAAATATGCATGCACATCGTCTCATTTGAAATGGTGGTCTTTTAGCTTCTACATAATAAAAAATGGGAATATCTAACTTAGGAGAACAATAGAACAGCTGATATGAGAGATGCCTATATGAGAAATTAAAGAGAAATGTATTGACTTATAAAGTTGGAGAGAAGTCTATTGCTTAGCATTTTCCCATAGTGTGTCAGCTTCTGTTGAATGAATTTGCTTTCTATTTTAACATGCCTATTCTGAAATGTTATATCTTTAGACACAGATTCTTTTATAGCTTTGATATTTTGCTAGAGGTAGGGTTGAAGGGGTCTCCTTTCCTCCCAAGACGAGGAGCTGAGAATTTATGCCTGTTGGCTTACCTCTGCCTAAAATCGTGTCAGTCTTTATATACAAGTATCTCTCAGATATAATTTGTGTATAAAAAAAGGGATAAAATATGTATAACAACAGTTATGAGGAAATAATCGGGACTACTACATAAGAAAACAGACATCCTGGAAATATAGCTAAGGGCTCCAGTTGTAGATATTCTGAAAAATAAGAGTCTAAGCCATGGGGCTTATTGATCGATTGGATATGGGAAGTAAGAGAGTGGGACAAGTTCTAGGTTTTTATCTGGGGAGACCATGTACATGGTAACAACATGAAATTAGAGAAAGCAGAAAGAACAGCAGTATATATAGAGAGAAAAAAGCCCCACTTGTGTTAAGTCTGACATGCCTTTTGGTGATCTAAGGCGCCCCGTAGGAGTTAGATTTGTGTGAAGAGTATGTAGAAACATGTCTTTGCTAGCCTCTGGATGGTATTAGAACGATGGATTTAGATGAAGGATAAGAGAGCTAAGTGAGGATGGAGACCTGGGGCAGGCTGAGAGAGAAGTTATAATAGAGGCTGAGGAGGCGAGACCAGCGGGATGGGAGGTTTCCAAAGGAAGGTAGTGCTGTAACTGCTAAGGTGAGCGTGGTCAACACGTCAGGTGCTGTCAAGAGATCAAGTGAAAAAAGGACTAAAAAGTGGCCATTGGAGCCAAAGTTTGTACAGTTTGAGTAACAAAATAAATAAGCAGTATTAGATTATGAGCCAAAGTATAAAATAAATAGTCATGAGTCCATACTGATGTTAATAAGTGATTGAATAATGATTAAATAGATTTCCTGTGCAGAATGACAAATAATGTTCGTAGACACTCCTCCCTTGAGGACATGGAACCTCATTTCCCACTCCACAAATGTGGGTCATGTACAGTGAGGACATCATGGAGAGGAAAAAAGAGTACCTTTACAGTGAAGAAAACTGACTGACTCTACTTCAGCCAAGTGATCAAGGTCAGCCTCAACAGTGACTAAGCCATGTTGCTACTATATACCTTTGAAATGATGTGATGAAAATAGCACTTTACCTCTATGGTCTTCCTCCCCAAAATATATAATTCCGGTTTAGTCATAAGAAAAACTTCAGACAAATCCCAGTTGAGAAGCATTCTACAAAACACCTAACCATTACTCTTCAAAGTTGTTCAGGTCATCAAAGAAAAGTCTAAGATACTGTCACAGCTGAGAGCAGCCTACGGAGACCAGACCACTAATTGCAATGTGGAATCTTGGTTGTATTCTGGGACAAAAGAAGAACAATAGGTACTAAGGAAATTTTGAAAATGTATGGGCCTCAGTTAATAATGATGTATAATAACAAACAATTGATTCGCTAATTGTGACAAGCTTACCATATTAATGTAAGATGTTAATAACAGGGAAACTGGGTGTGAGTTATATGGGAACTCTGTACTGTCTTTGCAACTGTTCTATAATTCTATAACTATTCTAAAATAAAAAGCTTAGTTAAAAAACATGGCCAATGAGTTTGACAACTGGGAAGTCATTGGTGATCCTGGGCATCCTGTGTTGTGGTAGGAGAGAATCCAGTTTGTTGTAAGTTGAAGTGACTGGGACATCAGTAAGTGGAGTTAGTGCTTGTAGAATATTCTTTCAAGAAGCTTGGCTAGGAAGAGAAGGATAAAAAGAGGTTGGGCATTAGTTTGGGAGAGTATTATAGGGTAAAATAACTTTTTCAAGAGCTAATCCAACTCAATGCCAGGAAGACAAACAACCCAATTAAGATATGGACAAAAGACCTGAATAGACACTTCTCCAAAGAGGACACACAGAGCACCTATAGAAATATGAGAAAATGCTCAACATCACTAATCATCAGAGAAATGCAAATTAAAACCTCAGTGAGGTATCATCTTACACCTGTCAGAATGGCTACCATCAATAAATCAACAAACAATAAGTATTGGTGAGGACATGGGGAAAAGGGAACCCTAGTGCACTGTTGGTGGGAATGCAGACTGGTACAGCCACTGAGGAAAACAATGTGGAGTATTCTTAAAAAATTAAGAATGGAACTCTCTTTTGACCTAGCAATTCCACTTCAGGGAATGTATCCCAAGGATCTTGAAACACCAATACAAGAAAATATATGCACCCTATGTTTAAAGCAGCGCTATTTACAAAAGCCAAGATTAGGAAACAGCCTAAATGCCTACCAGTAGATGATTAGATGAAAAAAGCTGTGGTATATTTACACAATGGCATATTACGCAACAGTAAAAAAAGGGCAAAAGTCTTACATTTTAAACAGCATGGATCGACCTGGAGAAAATTATGCTAAGTGTATTGTGCCAATCAGTGAAAGAAAAATACCACACGATGTCACTTATGTGTAGAATCTAATGAACAAAATAGTAACAGAAGTTTTGATGCATTCAATGGATTTACAGCTGCCAGAAAGGAGGTGGGGGATGGGATGAAACATGGTGAAGGGATTAACTAAAGAACGCTTATGCACAACCCATGAGCACGGACAACAATGGGGGGACTGGCATAGGGAGGGCAGAGGGAGGGGCTGCAAGGAGGTGGGGAAAGGACGAAAAAGTGGGAACAACTGTAACAATATAAACAATAATAAATAGGTAGATAAAAATAATAAATAAAGCTGGAGTACCCTTAAAAATGTTTATATTCTTAAAGAAAGGACCAATAGAGAGAGACACATGAAAGATACAAGAGGAAGAACATTTAATTGATGAAGCAAAGCCCCTGAGTAGGCAAGAATTTATCCTATTCAACAGAAAATGGAGAAATTTTTAAGAAAAACATGTTTATGAATCAGATATGAATATTTATATTTATTATATTTAATAGTTTGGGGTCACTGTGGTGTAGGAGTAATCTTCAAAATGTTTTCATAGAGAATTTGGGCTAAAAGAATTTTATTTTATTGCCTAAGTATCATAGTTTTATTGGCTATATTCATAAAGCATTGAAAAGCATATTGTACATCTTTGCATTATGAGTACTGTAACCTCACTATAACACAGCATATTCTATAATAAAGAATCTGTCACAACATGGGTCCAAGAGTAAGTACCAGGAAAAATATATTATAAAAATTGTTTGCCTATCAGAAGGCTGCTTCCAGTCTAGAATTTAGAGTAACCACGTAGGGAGTCACCTGATCCCAGGGCTAAGCAGGCACTTCTTAACACATCTTAATAACCATAACCGGTGAGGCTCCTTTCCTGCCCTATGGGTAGATTATTGTTGCTTTATGGTGTAGCCTTTGAAGATTAATCTTGAAACCTATCTAGTTACACCCATAGGTGTGGTTGTGACTCACCCTCTAAGATCAGACAAATAAAACATTCTAAAGCATTTGTCATCCTTGAACTTTCAAATTTATTATCAATATTCTAGATGTTGACAATAACATGTAAGTAAAGGTTTGGTTTTTGTTTATTTTAGAGCAGGGTGACAGGAAACAAAATCTACAGACTAACCAACCGATGATAAGTTCACAGAGCTGGGTAAATGGTACAGCCAACCTTGCTTTGGGGAATGAGTCATAAGACAACCCCAGCCTGTCCTGGTGGTCTGGTATAGTGACAAGAGCTATGGCATTGAGAAATGGATCCTGTCCTTGTTCTGCCTGTTCTTTCCAAGCTGTGTAGCCTTGGGTAGAGAGCTCATCTTGCTTAGAACTCTTCATCTCTAAATGTGTGGCTGGTCTAGATGATGCCTCATGTCACTGTCAACTAAAAGATTCTGTCACTTATGTGTTACTAAATGTGTATGATACATACAATGTGTCAGTTACAGAGACTCCTCGGGATCATTTGCTCTTGGGTATCTAAATCACTTGAAATTATGGCTATTGACAGATTTTTCAATGAATGATCACTTTTCCTCCCTAATGCTAGGCAGATTACATAGGAAAATGTAAATACAACTTAATTGTATAAATGTATAAACTTTACTTAGTAGTTCTTTAAAAAATACAAATGAACCATTTGTTCCATACATTCATTTGTCAGAGAGTGTGTATCGTTTTCAAACAAAATAGTGAACAGTTTGGACATTCTGATTATTTCAAATACTGTCTGTGGAGTTATTTTATTTTGTATTCAGAGAAACTTTATAAAGAAATAGATTTCCTCCACCGCATACTTACTCTATTCCAGATGTGGACAACATCTGGGCATTCTATCATGAGCTGATTTTTTGAATGAAGTAACTTAATTATTGATTGACAAGCTAACATGATTTAAGACACAGCCACACTGTGTTCAATAGCAGTGTCAAGTCCTAAATACAAGCATATGCAAGCAACCGGGGCCATGATACTGACTTAACTCAAGTTGCATTTTCAAACACTAATGCCAAACTCAAATTTCAGGCTTAAGTTTAAAAGTGCCGGAGAAGGAAATGAAGAAGTGCAGTTGCTTGATTTCTGGGCTCTCTGTTTTACAAATCATTAAATGATGTAGCAGCAGTGTGGTTGGAGTTCCTAGTATAAATAAAAGCCTCTTCTAGCATTGTGAAACACAAATAGAGTTATTATTCCATATGGATTGCATATGGGTTTGTGTGAGCCTGTATGTGTTTGTGTGTGTGTGTGTGTGTGTGCGTATGTGTGTATATATATGTTCACATGTGATATGACAGCTAAATTTGAAAAAATAAGAGAAAATATAGTATAATTTATCTTATTTACAGCCAAAACATAAATATCCTATCTAACCATGTAATATGTTTCTTTGAAAGGACAAGCAAAATAATAAATGAGAGTGATTATAATACAAACACACTGGTATTTAAAGCTTTTTTCCAAAAATATTTAAACATCTCTTCCTGCTATAACAAACTTCAAGAACAATGAGTTGCTTCAGCGCTCTCCCGCTAACCTGCTTTTGCAACTGTTGGGAGCCCAGCAGCAGGGCCGGTTAGTATTTTCTCTCTGGTGGCTTGCATATGGTCCATTGGCCATGAGTTTATGATAGATAGGAAGTGTGTTTTCCCTTTATTAACACTACAGTATTGGTGACATGTGGCATGTGCACTTTCCAGTGAATGAGCTTGACCTTTAACTCTAAAGAGTCCCCTGAGCAAGAGCAAGCCATGTTTAGTGAAATGATTACTTAAAAGAAACAGATTGGAACTTAATTTCTCTGATATCATTGAAGAAATTCAGTAAACTTTTTATCATTAAAAATTGCCCAAAAATTGTAGCAGCAAAAATAGGGAACTGGGCAAAGCAATGTAGTGGAATTACTGGGTTAAATATTATGCACTTTTTGAAGCTACTTTTGGTATATAATGGCACATCATTCTCTAGGAGGGAGGCACTAATTTGTACTCTTTAGTCCCGTATGTGTACTGGTTTTAGTGCATCTTTTTCAATGTTATCAACTAATATTTAGTTGAATATTCTTTGCAGGGTTATCACATCCAAGGTATTATGGACCAGTTTCCAAATGTTTATAATATTTAAGTCCGCACAACAGCTCTTGGAAATAAATATTGTCACCACTCTTTTAGTGATTGAAGAACCTAATACTCAGAAAACATAATTTGACCAAAATCACATCTTGACATCCTGTCTCTGCTCTCTTCCCTCAGTGCCTGGGCTTTTTCATCCTAACGACTTCCCAGGGATCAGACATGTGCCTAGTAGTTTACTCTGCCTTTACCTAAATCATGCAGTATGGCATGTTTTAATCCTAGATCGTGTTTTGCTAGAAATTAATATAACACAGAGAACACTGTACTAAACACGATTTCACAAATTCCTTTTTATTTTCTTCTCCCAAATGTCAGTATCCTGTCCTAGCCTGATGAGCCTTTTTACAAGTCCTGGGTCAGTGGTTGAGTGTGGATGAAAAGCTGAAATTGGCCATAGAGAAATAGAAATTGAGGTTAAAAATGGAATGCTTTGTGCCAAAGAGAGATGCATTTTAGAAAATGCCATCTGGGCATTTCAGAAGTATGATATTAATTAGAACCAGATAAAATTAGGTAAGAAATGAATGCCAGCAATTATAATGCTAGCTAATAAATATAATTCCACAGTATTCTGTAGATATCCCAAAGTGTTAATTATAACAGGAGCAGTTAAATTCTTTAGAGCAGTTAAATTCTTTGGCTATGAAAGCATAACAGTTTTTAATAGATGTATCACCTGGTAACCTTGAGCATTATTAAATATATGTAGACTGAAAGAAGTGGTAGAAGCAATGGAAAAGTCTGGCCAGACTGGGTAATTTGTTTTAGACCTATGGAGAAATCTATTAACCATTTCTTCTATAGACCAATTTGATTAGGAAGTAGGACAAGCTGTTCTTTCATTACTTCTATCAATTATTTGGCTGTCTGCAGCACATAGATTAGAAGAAAGGCCTTTCTTAGTGTTTGTGAATGTTGTGGATTGCTGATTCGTAATTAAAGTACTGAGTGAATAAAATTAGGCCAAAATTGAATGGGAATGAGGAAGTCTTCATTCTGTGATACAGATGTTAGGCACAGATTGTCTTGAGCAGCCCATTCAACACAGGGACATTGTACATAGCCATGGAGTGTTTGCCTCCCATGGAAAACTCAGGCCGAATGCCTTGGAGATGGTTTCCGCTCCCATGCCTTGTGATGTAGCTGTATGGGTATTAATTTAGTGAAATATCCTGTCTGCCAGGTGTGGGAACTAGCTGATTTTATTGTAATACCAGATCATTACTTAATTCATATGCAACAGAGTGCAGCACATGGAAAGCATTATAAATCTATTTACAATGTGGCTGGTCTGATGATAACATTGTATTAAATTCCCAGGTGAGGCAATTTAAGCAATTGCTTTGCCATGTGCACTCCTTGGAAATTAAATTCTCATATACGCTTTAGTAATAAACCAAATTCATTGTTATGCTTAAGCTAGTGGTGGGCTGTAGGATCCTCATTCTGGTTATGTACACCGTGTTTCACATGTAGAAACATACAGGAGCAGGATCACAGATCACAGTTCTTAATTAGTTTAAGCTAAGTTAATTCATTTTGTTTCTACAACAGTTTAGCGATGCCTGTCCAGGAATATATTCAGTTCAGTGGGGAAATGTTCAGGCTTGGGTCAAGTAGACAGATTTAAGCCAAATTGCCAGAGAGAACTGAGCAAGGGTATCTGTTTGAACTTGGCTTTGAGAAAAATCAGACACTCAGTATGCAAAAGGTCTGTCTGTTCATATACCAAGTGAAAACTGCTTGGAATCTGAAGTTCTCACCTTCATAACGAAGGACTCACTTCTGTCATCAGTTTAAAATAGCCATTGAGACTTAGTGCATCTAACTTCTTAGGGATAACCGTCAGTTGGTAATGTCATATTTTTATGGGTCATATATGGTCTGTAGATTTCTCTGTCCAGTTGTGTCTAGTTCACCTAAATGTGTAAGTTAGAAGGAATAAGCTTTACACAAACAAAACTAAAAGTGAGAAATGCTCTTGTATTTAACATTGTGTGTGTGTGTGTGTGTGTGTGTGTCAAATATTGTCAGTTGAAGCTTTTCCATCCTTATGGTACAGGCCCCAAATTACAATAGATTACAAACTGCACAGAGCTTCTGTCTTCTCCAGAAGCCACATATAAAGCACCAGTAGACAGTGGTAACTGACAACTAAGACTAAAAATGTTGACAATTTCTTGATTTGCCTGGTTAGCTTATGTATAGAAGTCATTAACTATTTATAAAATGCATTATGAATTGGGTTCCTTCAAACTGTAGCTGAGTGTGTGACATTTCCAGCTCAAATCCTTGTGCTTGCATTTGGCTAAAGTACAGATTTTATACAGTTGATAATAAAGTAAAATTATTTTAGTTAGTTTATCAAGGTAGAGGAGCTGTTTCAGTTTCATTAACGTTGAATCTTCCAAATTAAAATATGACGTACTACTTAGTAATGGACAGTGAGGCTTTTATAAGTTCCGTAAAAGGTGAAATAACTTACTAATTTTTTTTGGAGGAAAATTATTCATAAAATAAGCAGTTTGTCACTCAGAGGAACTTACCTTTTTGGGTATTCAATTAGTTTAATGATGATCCTGCAGGCTCAATTATGGTTGATTACAATGGGCTTAAAATTTCAAACCATAAAATATTAGGAGAAAATACCAATGTCAGCCATTTAAATCTACTTCTTAATAAAACAAAATCTTAATACTTAAAAATTTTTGTAAAATAATACTCAAGTGTAAAGAGTTCAGTTTCCAGCATTGGTTGCATCATTTTCATGAAGGACTGACTATTTCTGATACTTGAAATGAGTTATCTTTTCATTCTTTAACAG
Organism: Furipterus horrens; assembly: GCF_987537825.1. Taxonomy (NCBI): domain Eukaryota; kingdom Metazoa; phylum Chordata; class Mammalia; order Chiroptera; family Furipteridae; genus Furipterus; species Furipterus horrens. The sequence goes on from NW_028327175.1 coordinate 189,788,694, forward strand.
AAGTCAGTCCTATCAGGGAACATTTTGTAAACTGAACCTATCATTTACTTAATTACATTCAGAAAGCTGTCCAAATGACCAGTTTTTAACCATCCCAGTGGAAAAGAATGACATTTATAGGGACCACCCTTCAACTGTGGATAAATTCTTAGTTCTCCTCTATTGCTGAGCATGTTCACTCTTAATTGCTGGTTTTCAAAACAAGATGAGATATTTAGGGATACATGCTTATAATTTCCTTATTCTTTTGAAATATAGTAAATCAAAATAAAAATATAATTAACTGAAAAATCTATGCCAGTCTGTTGGTATTTTGGTGAAAAAAAGGGAAAAAACCAAAACAATCTCCGTATGACATTCTTGCATACTGTGGAACATTTTAGTCCCCCATAGTGATGAAGTGAATAATTAAAAAGGCAGCTCTGATACCACAGCCTGTTTAAAGGTTCTCATTTCCTTTAATGCTATAAAATACTTTGCTTAGCTAGTTTGAAACTACTATGGTGGGAATCTCCACATGGGCAAGAGAAAGGTTTAGCTTGATCTAAATATTGTAGTAAGGCCATGCAGTATACTGTCCTTGTAATTTAGCATTTTTAGTATAGTTCTGTATGAAGTTAATAAAAATAGCTAATTAATGGCAGCTTGAGTAAATGCAGTAAGAGAAGCAGACTTAATGACTATGCTGTTTGTGGTGGTAAGACATCTAGCATGTCCACAAGTGAGTGAATTAGGTCACCCCTGAATTGTTGAGACGTCTGATGTAAATGCCGTTACTGACATCAGGCTAATTAGACTTAACTTTTCTACTTTGTCCTCTTTGCAACATTATCAGTTTCATTTATCTACTTAATAGACTTATTGCATTTGCCAAGGTATGCAATATACATTTGTAGCAGGGAATGCAACCTTGGGGGACAGTCTCAGGGCAGGGATGGTATGCCATCATCTACTTTATACTGAAACCTTTTGCATTTTCTTTGTATCTTTTTTCTGAATGTCCAGACGGTAATAAAATGCTGAGGAAATTTTGTGTGATAGAATGAGCAACTGAGCTATGAGGCAGGACCCAGTTTAACCAAAGCTACCTTCAAAACTCCATAAGACTAGCTTTTTTCCCCCTACAAACTAAAAGGGTATCTAGAGTTATTTATTTTTATTTATACTCCATTCAGCCCTTTTCAACTGGGTTATGTCAGAGAGTTAAGCTCCAATGCCCTAAGGCTTTTGTTCTATATAATAAATTAAATTCTTTTTTATGTGTCATTCTTGGGAGAATTGAGAAAATAGTTACTGAAATAATTTTCTGGTATTGTGGTTCATATAAGAACCCCAACAGAGAAAAACTGCTACTTTAAAATGATTTAAAATCTATTGGTTTTTCTTGTCCAAAGTCCCTTTAAATTCTAATGTAATATGATTTTATGTTTAAGATATTATGACCTCCATGTGGCAAAGCAGTGTTACTCATTCATTAGTTTAGAAATCTAATTAAAAATCTGTTGACTTCTGATCATGTATTATGGATAGTCCTTTTAAACTGCAATAATTTTTCAGATAACAGTTGGACTGGTAAGAAATTTTAAGTTCTAAACTGTAGACCCCAAGTGAGAAAGATTGCCATTTGTAAATCAGCTGTTTTTGCTTAGTTAATCCAGAAGCAGAAAAGGCAGCCAAGTAGCCTATAAATCAGAATTTGGGTCTGAAATAGTGAGCTGAAGTAGCATCTAAGGACTGCCCTCTAGCTTCACAACTAATCTTCGGAGCCTTTTAGCTTTTCCAAATGTGTGCCATGCAGATAACTCATGACTTGCTTGCAGACATGTCCCTCTGACTCTACAGGTAAAGGTAGACTTCTTGTAAAACAAAATTTCACTGTGTGAAATGTTGACTCATAGCCCACTTGTCTTTATTTACTGGGATTGTGAAAAGTTGACTCATAGCCTCCTTGCTTTTATTTACAAGGACTGGGAAATTTCATTTGTTTTACGACACACACATACATGCACAGTCCCATACTTTTCCTTAGGCCATTATTTATAGAGGATTTAGAGACATCTAAATTATTGTTTGGAAATGGGGTGGGCTTTTAAATTTCATCTCTTTTTGGTTAGTAACATCACAATAATGAAATATAGATATATAGTTTTTCAGGCATTCCAGTGTATGTGTATGCATATATAATATTATCCTAGAATTAGAGATTTTAAAAGACCTGTTTTGTAAAATCTGTTTCCTGCCACAATATTAAGGAACCCCATATACTCTTGTTTTAATTACAATCTGGTGAGTTTTGCAGCTATACAGCTATGTAGCTGTATTTCCTTTAGTTTATTGTTCTTATTTGAATGGCCATTTATGGAATAATATATCAGTTCCCATCCATTTTGAATATTAATGGAGTACTTACACGGTGCAGAGTTTTCTTTCAGTATTGATATTTGGAAACCCTCTAATTTACATTAAACTTCTCAAGTTCAAGAACTTTACACAACTTTGGTTTGCAGATTTTAGCAAATAGGTTTCCATTAGGGGGCTCTCGAGGTTTGAGATGATCAGCCTTGATACCAATAATGCTTCGAAGGCTTTACTTCCTAATGTTCATCTCGCTCTCTCTCTTTTTGTTTTGTTTTATAGAAAAGGTCACGGATCGCCTACAGTGACGAAGTACGCAATGAGCTCCTAGGGGATGATGGGAATTCCTCAGAGAACCAGGTAGAATGCTAATCAGGAAGGCCCGGTGGGTGGCTGGAGGGTGAAGGAGGTCACTGGCACACTGGGCTCTCAAGCTGCTCCTTCTCAGTATTAGCAGCAACTCATGTGGAAGTGATACTGTTTAATGCAAAGCTGGAGTCTTAATCAACTTCAAAATGTTTCTTGGAGATCTTACATTTAACCCTTTACCTTGGGATCACTGTCTGCTATCTTTAAAAAAAATCTTTTCTTCTCTTTTCTTTATTATTTAGTACTTAAGGAATAACTTGAAACACACTGTTTGCAGACAAAGCCAAGGTCTTCACCTCAAACACATGTAAAAGGAATAAAAAAGTACACAATGCAGCTTTGATAATAATGCAGTATAATTAAATCAACACTTGCAGCAAAACAAATGAAAGTAAGCTTTCAAAATTCAACAGGGCAGCTCAGTCTCCCATTGTGTAGCTTCTTAAAAATACATTCAATAAAACGCACATTGTAAGTGCCAGTGTGGAACTTGGATACTCATACAGAAGTTCTGCGTCTGTCAAATAATCATCATAATAATAATTGTAATGTTGTTTTGCAATTTAAGATCTACATAAACAAAAAATAAGGTACAATTTCTTCTTAAAAGGCCTTATAACTTGGCTGTCAGTTCTCACTGGGTGACACAGTAGTGTCATGACTCTAATTTATATCCCACTTTTTTCTTTGAGTTAATACTGCAGATTTAATTAACTCATATAGATAATGTATATGACTTAAAAAATGTTTCAAGAACCTCAGTGCAGAGATGATTTTTAAAATGTCTCAAAGAACCCTAGTGACTGATTATCTTTGACACTTTTTAAAGATAATAAATGATAGGGAACTTCAGAAGCAAGACCTGAACATGTTTAATTTTACTCTGGCAAGTATTATAAAGGTCTCTATTCTGCCTAAATAAAATAAATCATTCCTTGAGTAAACCAAAACTTTAATAAGATTGTAAAACGTAATAATATGTTGATACACATTATAAAAATTGTATAACTGTATTTACCATTTCAAATAGATTATATTATAGGTCTATATATGCTGAAACTATATTACGATCTACTATAATGCTAATATTATAAATAGGGGTGTTGCTTATGTGATTAAGTTCCCCATCCACCTACACCCCCCACCCCCAAAAAAGGGGAGAAGAGTCATTGAACTGATGATGTTTGTTTTTGCAAAGGTCTCACCTCCACTATTTGGCTGTTATCAGCTTGAGTTCAGATATGTAAACAGTTTAAGATCTGCCTTGGGATTTCAGGTTTCCTGATTGAAATGTGACAATAGCTAAGGGAACAAATATATATGGAGTACATCAAATAGAAATGGGTGATATGAAAAAGGGGGTCTTATCAAAGATTAAGTAATAGAAAGACGAGAGAAAGAATAATATTTTCTCACTATTTTAAGTGAGATTTAGGTTGCTCATACCTCTTTAAATGAGTGAATCCTAATTTTGTTTCCTGTCTTTACTGCAAAAAAAGCATCTTTTTTTTTTGTTTTTTTTTACAAAAATGTGAATGTGTAGTTCCCGTTTCAGTTCTTTTAAAAGCTATAGATCTTTCCCTCGCTTGAAACTACTGCATAATGTAGAGGAAATGGGAAGGAAGGGAGTATTCCTGTCTGACTAGACCCTTTTATTATAGTGGATGTTGCAGTACGGTCAGAGGGCTCCCCCCACCCCACATCTCTTTTTAACTATGTTTGCTTCTCTTAATGGACATTTATGTGCCTCAGACATTTGTCTTACATACATATAGGTGTGGTTTTTTTATGCCTAAAGAAAATATTCCACAAAAATAGATTGAGTTCATATTTTCTAAATTTTTCAAAGTATATTTTGTCACTTTCTAGTGATAACACCGAGATTTGCCATGCACTTGTATAAATCAAAGTTACAAATTCTGAAAGTGCTTGGAAAACCTGAAGTTTCGTTGTAAAAAGCTGTCACTTCAGTAGAGGGTGATAAATTATAGTCATTGGTATGTAACTGTTAGATTATTACTTATGTGATAAATTTTGAATTAGGATTTGAATTTTGACTTAAGTTTAAAGAAAACACACTTAGCGTTTTGGCTATTTAGTTACCAGTTATAGAAAAATTTCCATATTGTAATGAAAAAATTAAATTTTGTTTGTAGGCTTTTTATCATAATATAGGAATTAAAATCCCTCAAACTAAAACATCCTTAAACAGGAACGGTCACTTGAGAATAAGTCTTTATTCTGCATCAGTATTCATCCAGACTATGGAATTAAAACAGAGCCCTTTCTTTAGAGGAAGAAAGGATTTTAAGTTGACCCTTCATATTAGTTTTCGTAGCTGAGTGACAAAGAAGATAGATAGTCTTTTCTGGGTAGACTTACCTGTAATTTATATAAGAAAATATTTTCTGCACACAAATAAGTTTATTTTCAAGTTAATTATTTATAAATTGATTTTCAGAACTTATTGGCTTATAAACTTTTAATATACAGAGAAAACTTGGAAATAAACAAATTGAGACAAAAACAGCAAATATTTGTTTCATTGTAATTAGGGTATGTCTCAATTTTTTTAAATTAAAAGTCAGAAAATGAAAATAAAAATTGATAGTAGTGATTACAAATAGGTAAAATAAACTAAGTACTATTTAGTTAATTTCGATGCAGTATATACACAACCTCTCTATAGTGGCTTTTTTGTGGTGATTTAGACAAATGTGTATGCCCTAGCGATTATTTCTCATTCTGGCCATTTATAATGCTTTTTTAAGGCACTACAACCTGGCTGTTTATACACATAATTATAATCTTTCAATTAACTATAGAGTATATTAATTTATTCTTATATATAAAAACATTACACTATAATTAGAAATGTCAAGATTTCAAAAATTAAGAATTGTTCAACTGCATGTTTAATGTCTGTCATATAGTACATAATTTTATGTAATTTCAAGTTAACTGCTTTCTATAGATTTATTTCTGATTCATATCCATTCCATACAATCAAATATAGTTCATCCCTGATTTGCAAAGAAGGGACAAAAGTACCTACTTTGCACCTTTGAGTACTGTTGTTGGCTCATCAGCTTTGCAAGGGCTCTTGTTTTAGGCATTATCATTCTGTTCTTTTACAATATTATATTTTCCATTCCACATAGCAACATGTTAGTTCTTGAGAGAACTGAGTATTTTTAATATTGAGATGGTGTATGTAGAGTGGAGACCTTAAAAGCTGTTAACTTGATTTAGTTTCATGAAACCCATTCTTAGGAAAGGGAAAAATATATATATTGTAGAATTATATCCCCTTCATAGTAAAGTATAATGGGACAACTAAAATGTTCCAAGAAATACTTTTGAAACCTAATACTCTCTCAGTAACCATATTGATCAGTGAATAAACCTGAGTAAATTATATTGAGTAAATCCTAAATAAAGGGTTCAAAGAGAGAGAGATATAGAGAGCAGGATATTTGTAAACGTGCCCAAATTTTTGTGATAAAGCAATAGTTAGCAGATAGGATTGCTTAATTTTTTAATACAAGGTTCTCTCAAGTTCCGATGTGAGCTTGCTGTGCATAAAGTGTGTCAAACTTCAGCCACAGACCGGGGGGTGAAGTCGGTCAATTTAATTCCCGAAGATCTGAAGGAGGTCGGTATCATTTCATATAGCCCTGGCAGAGCAGATCATTACCAGGCACAAATCTGTTCGTTACGTGCTGAGGGTTTATAGCAAAATAAATAGACAGTCATCATAAGTTCAGAAAATTGTGTGTTCGACCCACGATAATGTGTAAAGGGCGTTTAATAGAGTTCAGCATTTATTCGTTATCTGTATGCGGACAGAGGCGGCAGTCGCGTTATCAGCTTTAAAAAAAAATTCGGGAGTCGTGGGGGTCACGTGACACACCGCCCACACAGAGGCGCGCGCGCACGGACCCTCACATGCTCCGCAGAGCAGTTTTGATTTTAGTCACAGCAGAAGGCTTAACCACAAGAGATTCCGCTGGTTCAAACCAGCGTAAACCAGATTTTTTCAGCCCACAAAGGCACGGATTACCTCTTGTATCACATTCTGCATTGGAGGAATAAAAAACACCTCTTTGTTTCAGGAAAGATGTTGATTATCATAACTCAACATGGTGGCATGGCACACTTTAATGTCGCCTATGGTGGAGTTAGTAACTCGATAATATAAGAAATCACTACTTTCCGTCTAGTCTAAGCATTGTTAATTTTCAAATATAGACCATCTTTTGTTTACTTGAATGAAAACTCTGTCCTTAAAAGAAAGAAAGAAAGAAAGAAAGAAAGAAAGAAAGAAAGATAGAGATTAAAACCCGTCCCATTACCTAGCTTAGCTACAAATCCGGGGCAGAGCTTGAAGGCAGCCATGCAGCACAAACAAGATAGAACGTTTTTTTGTTTGGAACCTATTGAAAAAACAAATGGGTAGCATTTTAAACACTCATTGATTATGGCAGGATGGCATGCCCCGAATGGTCTCCATTGCTGAGGAGTAGTTTTAAACTTTGGCCCTTTAAGTATCATAGTCAAGTGATGAACGTTGCCCCCAAAAAGGAAAGATAGCCCTGCGATCCAGTCCCAGACCTTCTCTTTCTGGGAAGTAATGTTTGCCTTTTTCTCCCATGATGTTCCGATGGCAACGAGAAAGATTCTGATATATATGATAGGCCAGGTATTTTGGTTGAAAATTTTACCTCTTCTGGAGAAGAATAGTAGCTTTCCACATAAAGCGATGGGGGGCTTTGCTCATACCCACTGGATGATTGCTGAGCGTATTAATTAAAAATAATGACTTCTTGTATATTTTGAAAGGACGACATTAAAAGTTTCATTTTCACTGAGACATTATGTAATAGATTCTATACCCATTTTATGAGATTCATAACAATTTTGAAATGTCATTCTTTTGTACTTGAAATACTTTTCATATAACAAATGAAATAACAATAAGCTGGAATGCATGCTGCCTTCTTTGAATTGGAGACAAAAACAGCATTAAGCATTGAGAAATCCGGACTATAGTAAACATGATACTTTTAGAGAGAATTATAGTGAGCAATTCATAGCACGTTTCTCCCAAAGCAATACTTTAATCTATTGGCCTGCATATGTCAAGAGTTATAACAGATGTTACAGGTATTTGGATGTTTAAAATATATCAATTGTAGACTTAAATTGCTGAGGACGCACATTTCAGACTTAGAACGTGGTTTATAGTCTCTTATAACACAGGTTTCAGTTTCTGTTCATTGCGGAAACTATAGCAATCATCTCAACTATACAATGGTATTTGCAGTGTACAATCCTGTCAAACAATCACATCTACACACACAAAGAATGAGTCAAATGGCTATATCCATTTTCTAATTTCTAAAGAGTTAAGCAACCTGTATCATCTATTATATTTAAGGCAAATAGAAAAAATGTACATAAGAGAGTTAAAATTTTATAGAACAATTTACTAACAAGCAGAGATAGGCTTGGGGTCTGATTTTAGTGAAAACAGACTGTAGTACAAATGAAGTAAGAGAGTTCATTGCTTTGAGATGGCCCAGTTTCCAAAATGAAGAATATTGAAAAATAAAGAAACATCAGAAAAAATTTTAAAGCATCATATGATTGCAGTAACCTCTTAAGTAAAACAACATCTGGGAATTAACTCTAATATACACAGTATTTCTAAGGATAGTGAAATATTTTCTGATACCATGTCCTAAGTATTAGCGATTCTGGCATGCTTTATTGTCAGTTAAAATAAAGTTATCTCCAAATGCAATCTTTTTACAAGAGTGGGTACAAGTATGACATTAACTAACATAATAGTTTGTTTTAAATACTTATTGAGACAAAAGCATGAACTATTAATCATTTTCATTTGTAGGTAAAAATCTGAAATCAGTTGTCAAGGTTCAGATTTGAGAAACATCCTGAAAACTTGTATATACAAACCTTTTCAGTGGTACATTCTTAGAAGAGAGGAACAGTAAACTTGTTTTCTTTCTTTATAATATAGACTTCTATGAAGTCGTTCCCCTTTATTTCATGATGGTGTCTTAGATGTATTTTAAAAGAGAATTTCACACTATTCTCTTTGTTTAATGTGACAGTGTGAGAAAGTGATCTTTATTCGTTCAAAAACTCTGCATGTAGTCTGTGTTTAGGTTCTTTTAATGTGTTTGTCTGTGATTTTTAAATGCTAAACATGTAAACAGATAAATTGTCAATGTTAATTCTGTATCCTGTCACACAACTGATCTTTCTTTCCTGCCATTTCTTTCCTTTTTATCTCTTTTATTTATTTATTTTTTTGTGCATTCATGTTGCAGTTGATAAAATTACGTGAAGAGGTGAGTACTTTCTAGCTTGCTTTTTTTTTTTTTTAATTCTGCTTTTCCCTATAAAATTGAGTTTTTAAATCTGAAATAGGGTCTTTGGGTTCATTTTTCCAGGAAAATCTGCACATAGCAAAAGTATTGATTATATTGCTAGAAATATACTATGCTGATTATCTTTAAAAACACATATATCCAAATCACGCTTGTCTCAGTGATCATTCTTACTTGTTGGCATCAGGTGGAAAATTCATATTTTAAAAGCCAAAAAAAAGGAGAAAAAGCAAAGGAATAAGTTAAAACCGTACTCAAGTATAGTTTTAATGTACACTAACTTCAGACTTGTTTTATTTATATTGGTTTCACAAAGAAGTCAATATTCATTTTTTTCTGACAATCTGATTTACTTTACTGAAAATTGTTTTTAAATAAACTTTTTCCCTTACCCAAAATTCAAAATAAGATACCATGAATCTATTGTCCTTTTAGGGAAACACACATATGTTATAAATGCCCTACTAGTCTGTATACACGGATACCTAAGAATAGCCAAAGCTCTCGTCATTGCTAAACACTCTCCTTTCTGTAGAAAATAGCACCCAAGTGAGTTCTCATTTTTCTGAGTTTGCTAGCCTGCTTCATAATGCAGCCTCAGACATTTATGTGACCCAGTAAATACTTACATAGCAATGTTAATAATTTTATCCCAATATCAATGAGAAATAGTGAATGATTTTTTTTTTTTTTAATTAGGCCAAACTCATCAACTCTGCTTTGGTACTCTTCTCAGAGATAGTTTTATTTTTCACTTAGTGCAGTTTTGTTACTTTTATAGCAGGGCATAAAATAATGGTTCATATCACAATTTTAAAATTGCCCAATTTATTAATCAGAGTACTGTGAATTATTTCTGAGTTTAGATTACATTGATTGAGATATTTCTAGTTTTTTTTTGGCTTTTCATCATTCTCTAGGTGATGCAAATGCTCATTTAGAGGCTTGTAGATAGTGGTCTTCAACTGAAGGGTGCATGAGTGATATCTTCTCTTAGGAAAAGTAATAATATATAAAATGAAGGGTGAAAATAACACAAAACCTGCACCCTCTGACCTTTTTTTGTTTGTTTGTTTGTCGGTTTATCTTCTCTGCATGGAAGCAGATGTATACACTAAATGAATATAATCAACTGCAGTTCTGATACATAAAATTATTCCTGAAAGGGGTGGTGATGCATCATGTTTTTTTTCCCCCTTTTTTTGCAAGACTGTAACCTGTAATGGAATTGTACTTGGAAGAACTGTATCACTCAACAAATGCATTAGTACGTGGTTTGCTCAGAAGTGATTGTTTCTCAGCCAGGATTCTAATAGGAATCGAACTGAATGTACCCCAGGTTTCTTTCTTGTACCTATCCTACGCAAACAGGCACTCATATCCTCCAAAACAGGACGTTGTGTTGTGTTTAGAAACAAAGTATGCCCCACCCCTTCTTTGTAATGCTCTTTGCCGGCTCAGTTCTGTAGACTGGGCGTGCTCGGAGGCAGGCTGGCAGTGCGCGGGAGCTGACCTGGTGCTGGCGGTGCCTGGCTCTCCGTTTCCACGCGCGTCTCCAGCCCCCCGCTTCGCACAGCTCCTTCCACAAGCTGAGCTCTGTCTGAGCTCCTGCACAGCTTTACTTACCTGCTTTGAAAAGGGCTGAGAAGAGGGTGAGAGAATGAGTTTGGGATGGAATGTGGGGGCAAGTTGAAAGCATCAGCTGCTACTGTAGTGTATTTCCTTTCATTTTCAGAGACCGGGGCACAGCATAGCCAAGGGAACAATGTAAATACCGCGGCTGTTCCAAGAACTTGTTTTAAGCTTGACTTAAGTGAAGGGGTTCCAAAATACAAAGTGAGGTCCTGCTGGAGAGCTGCGAGTAAACTGAGAGTCCTCTGTGTGCGCATTTACTCTGATAAAACAGAACTGTCCCGAAGAGGACTTATTTCTTTTATTTAGGAATATTCTTTAAAAAAAAAAAGTTCTTTTAGAAATTTACTCCCCACCATAGCCATACACAGAACAATCTAACTTGGCTCCCTTTGATGGAATCCCCAAATTCATTCCACATTTAGATTCTTTGCTTCCCACATTATATATAATCATCTAATTAGACTGTCAATTTCTGGTATTGATCTTGGGCTTTTTAGAAATCTACAGTACCTAAATATTTTCTTTTAATTTAGGGATTTCATCCAGTATTAAAATGAACTAAAGATCTTGTTTTGTTACTCTGGATTAAAATTCAGAGTACTCTTGATTTCACAAATCTGATATTTTTTAGAGAATCACCAACTTTCTTGTCTTTTGTTAAGGAAAAAAAAACAATCTTCAGAGAAAGGAAGAGTAAGCCTGTTCCCCAAAACCTGCATGTAGTGAGAAGTAGGAGTGAGAAAGCTATTTTGACAAGCTAAGTAAAACGTTTAATTTTATTGAAAAATAGTTATTAATGCCAAACACACAGCACTCCCCTTGCTTTTTTTTTCCCCCCTCAACTACAGCCTTAAGTGATTTTACGTTCCCATAATATAAGCTTTCCTTCCCTCCTCTCTTTTATTTATGTAGTTTAGGTTTTGGGTTTTTGTTTTTTGGTTTTTGGGTTTTTTTGGCAGAGGGAGGGACAGTTTTCCTTAATTTCTCCACTGTATATTAGACAACTCGATTAATTATTATAGACTGTTGTTGCAGCTTTCCTGACCTTCACATCAGGTCCTATCTCTCTGTTCTAAATGCATTGTTTTAATGATTCTTACTCATCCCCCCTTCCCCAGCCCTTCCCCCCAAAAAAAATTTTTTCAAGGAAAGCTTTGATGTGGCTTTAGCTGCCTCCAACGTCTGGCCGCATCTCAGATGTGTCACCTATGCCGGGAGGGAATAAGGAAATCACGTTTTGAATGGTAATGATAACATACTAATCACTTCCTTTCTTTGAAGATGGAAGCGAGATATTCTGTCAGCATCCCTGGCTGCTAGAGCTTGGAGGCACTGGTCTAGGTGTATTAGCTTAAGTGTGCATGTCAATACAGCTTGCATCTCCAAGATCCATGGGGGCTCATTAGAGCAAGGTAGTTCGTTTCACTCGACAGCCACTCAGATAATATGTATGGCACCTCCTTTTTTATTATTAGGAAGCATTTCTTCTATTTTAAATGACATCTGTCAACAACACAAAGTTGTAGGAGTTGTGGTGGTAATTTCTTTCTTTTTGACCAAATACCAGAACTGATTTGAGGGGGTAACCTACTAACTGATACAAATGCATATATGCATGTACACACACAAATACACACATTTACATATTCATGCATTTTTAAGTGTCCAGACATACATGTATCTACACACACATCCATGTATGCATGAACATATTCTTACCCCTTCACAGTGATGATTAGCTTACAAATCTATTTGTCACCCTGAATAGATCTAGTGTAGAATCATGGTTTAAAAAAGGAAAAGAACCAACCTCAGTGTAGAAAAGAAAGTTTAGAAGCTGAGAATTTGGGGATGATCCTCTAATTGCCCAATCAGATATAATATAAAAGAGTGCATATAATTATTGTATTAATAATTCACAGTCTAAAACACTATGTGTCAAAAGTTTACCTTCAATCTAGTGCATAAATTCACAATTTTGTACATCTTTGTGCATGGAGAAACACATAGCTCTTGTTTCTTGGTGGTTACCCCAAGTTGTTTTAAACTAGAACTGCTGTTTAGTATTCTGTTTTAGTAGCATATGTTGTTCTGTATGGCATCTTGCGGCACATCCAAAATAGAGGGACATTTGCTTAATAATAAAGTTCATGTTTAAAAATTACAATCTGCAGAAGTTAAAGGGATAAATGTTTTAGATTATTGCATTTTATACAGAATAAATATAAAGTAAGGGACATAGATCTATGCAAATATCTCATGCATTTACCTCTCCTGAAACAGAAAAGATGTAGTTAACTCTGGTCTTAATACATTTTTCAATGTTTTGGAGTTAGATTTATTGTGGCCACATACAACACAAACCTGCCTTTTAAAACAAAAAAATTGGACAGTCTATACATGATTGATTGGTTAGAAATCTGTCCATTGTAGTGGATCTTATAATAGATGATTTGCTAAAAATTATTTCTAATGTGTTTTGACTGCCTCCCCCCCCCCTTACCCTCCCCCCGGCAATGTTAAGGCATACAAAACCATTACTTTTTTAAAGGCAAAAAAAGAACATTGTAGACGGCCGTCTGATTTTTTTCCCTTTTTATTTTTCAGAGGGCACATCTGCTCGATAACACAGAGAGGCTGGAAAGGTCATCTCGGAGACTAGAGGCTGGATACCAAATAGCAGTGGAAACCGGTAAGAACTCTGAGAGTGAGCAAATTGTCTTGCTTATGCACAGCAGTCTTCACAACACATGACATTTCAGGGTAACTTCAAAGGAGTAGCAGAGACAGCAGCCCGAGATGTGGTTTACATATTGGGGAGACAATTGGGAGCTTATTTGTGCTTATCTTTTTTCAAGTTAAAAGGCATGACATCTACTGAAAACAGTTCCTGAGGTTTAAAAGTATATATCTGAAAAGCGATGGAATACTTTGTCTAAATTCTACATTTGTCTTAATATGCAGTTACATGTTGTCAGTTTACCCACCCGCAATGATTGCTAGCATATAGTTCAGTCTCCAGTTGTTTGCTTCGTCACGTTTATTCACATATGTAAAAATTAGCATTTTAATCGCTCTAAATGATGTGGACTAAGGGCAAAAAAGTAAAAATCCCTAGTTTACCTTGCTTATTTATCCTGGTGTTGGAAATGATTTCTAATAATCCCATTTTAGATCATGACCAGAGCCTATAATCAGATATTAAGAAAAAAAAGTCACAGTAAGCAGCAAGGCTAATATTCATAATAATCTTATTAGCATTAGTTAATACTGTTCAAACTTTTGGTTTGCAGTAACACTAGTTATTCTTTTCAGAAAACACAACCCTAGTTTGACTTCTAAGGCTCGTCTACTTAAAATAGACAAGATTTTAATTATAAATGACTGTTTGTTTTTACATGGTAAATAAATATCCATTAACCCCTTTATAGTCATCAGCTTTTTATTACTTAGCTTTCTTTTTTGTTTTGTTTTGCAAAGTATAATTATGTACAATCTGTTTAACATATTATTGGATAGCTCTTGATCAGTATATAAACCACAAAAATATATAGTTAACATTTCCATCATTTAAAGAAAAATTATATCACAAAAATGTTTATTTTGGAAGAGCAAGTATAATAAAAATGATTCCAAATAATTTCTTTTGTGAATGGCCAGTGTTTTTTCTTGCCCTGGGCACATGACTATTCTGTATTGGCTGATTTATGGGAGTCATTCTAAGAAACTGAATAGGAAGGACACAAATGGCATTGGTATTATAGTAATGGTGAGAAAACTAAAGAAAACTGTAAACCTTCCAGATGTTTTAGTAGTATAGGCAGCCCTTCTTTCCAAGGTTATTGATAGACTGGCTTTCAGCCCTGATTGGAATAAAAACCAGCTTTTGTTTGTTCTTTCTGTCCTTTGGCTCACCTTTAGAAGTGACTGTCCCTATGAAGAATGTGGATAAAGCAAAGAGCTCTGAACATGAGGTCAAAGGACCAAGCTCAGGTTCTAGCTCTTTTTGTGTCACCTTAAGCAAATCACATATCCTCTTTGAATCTCAGTGTCTTTTTCAACAAAATGGAAATAATATTGCCTGTCTCAGAATATTCCTAAGAAATGATGGCATATATGAAAATGTTTTATATACTTTAAAATATATACAGATATAAATATTATTATTAATTTGTTGGTCATTTGGTGATTACAGGCATTTATTTTTAGCTCATTGAAAAGATCTTCATTGTGATTAAAATTTGTATAGATTACAGAAAGTTTTTAGAAAGTGTTACTTTGACATCCTTGAGGAATGTAACACTATATCTATTTAAGATAATCATCAAGGAACCTTCTTTGATAAAGCAATTTATTGATGAGCCCCTTTGCACATGGGACTGGCTTGGGTTGAGGATATTCTTAATGTGACACTCTGATTGGGCTGCCTTTTCTCTTTCACTGCATCATTCGTGTCATTCCCTCCTGAAGCTGAAGGAAGTCGTCAAAGATGTTTGCAGATACTGGAGAGTCACGTATTGATCCAAGGTTATAAAATTGAGTGGGATTGATAGTTATTCTTCTTGCGTGTGCTAAAATATAACACCCACATCAAATTATCGATAGAAAATGTTAAGAGTGGTGCCCAAATCAACTTCAATCTTGTACTTTTTAATGGTAGATTAACTATCATTACCTACTGATGGTAGATTAACTGTAAAGCTTTATAAAATTAGATAGTTGTTTGTCATACAAGACTTGGAAACTTCTTACAGACTATAAAACCAAGTGCATGAGAAATAAGGCTGGGCTTTGTGGAGGTAAAGACAGATGTCACACGCAGCCTCCGCCCAGACAGGAGTCATCCTGATAATTCCTGGATGAGTTTGAAAGTGGATTGAGAAATGAGAAAACAGGCACAAAGCATTTCGGGGGGTGGGGGGGTAGGGAACTCAGCCTAGTCACATCCAGTTAGTCAACAGCTCTACATTTGGGTTATGATGTAAATTTGTCATACTAATCATCTTGTTATAGTAGCAGAAGAATAGCATCTTTCAAAAGGAAAGACTTTTAGTGCTTATTGGTTTATTTTTCTTAAAGACAATGAAACACAAGAAGAAGATGTGAAAGAGTGATTTTTATAACAACACAAAAGAGAGAAATGAATTCCAAGTTTTGGTCTGAGAACTAGTTCTAGACCACAGTAAGTTTTCACCAGTCCAAAGCAAAATGAGATTTTTAAAAAGGCGGAAAGTAGTGACTTTCTCATAAAGCAAATTTTATTAATTTAAAGGACTACCTTTTGCAAGATCATGTTTTTTCTATTTGGGGGTGATAAAAGAAAGGAGAGTTGTATAATAAGATAGAAATAGTAGGTAGAAATTTCTTTTCCTCTCTCCACCTGGAAAAATAACAAAATTGGCAACCCTAATTAGAGCTGCTTGGAATGTTTTTCTGAAAATTTGTCAACAAATCTATGAACTGTTTAAGAAAGAACAATTCCATTACCCGACCTTGTCATTAAGCAGCTGTGTGACTTTGAGAAATCACTCAGCCTATCTGGGTATGTTCTTTTATTTGCAAAATATAATTCTGGCACCAGGTGCTATATATCTTATTCAGTTGTTACAGGGTCACATGAGGTCATATATATTCAAGTGTTTAGGAAATAAAGAGGGCTCTGTAAAAGTCATCATTTTTATGTATTACTATGGGCCAAAAGTGGTTATTTTTCAAAATTGACAAAATATTTGAACAAAAATGTGTAAACTTTTCTCTGCATTAAATTGATGACAGTTATTGGCAAATATCATAAAAGAAAGTTTGATTAATATATAAAATCAATTACAGTATATATAGAGTAGAATAGAAAGCATATTACTTTGACCACTAATATCTTCTGAGCAAATAATGGAATTCATCTTCTAAAATTGTTGTCATTTCTGACATTTTTAAAAGTTGTTTTGTCAAATCAGCAGTTATTGTCTTCTTAAGAGCAGCTATTCAGCTGAGGGACTCATGTCTAGAATATACTTGGTCTGAAAAAAAGTACATGATTGTCTTTTAGCACCATTTACACCCTGATATATATTGAGTTTACTACCAATCAAATTTCTTTCCTGGATCTCTTCCTATTTGAGAAAATTGATGAAGTTGTAAGTTAATTGAATAACTCTATTTAGAAAAGAAGGGATACATGGAAGACTATATGACAAACTAAAGAGCTGATGCTGCGACATTTCAATGTCTGACATCAAGTGGGACAATTATCAGTTATTAACAAAACTTTCTCCGTTGTGACCATCGAAGACCAAATACTATGCTGATTGTAACGTCATTGGCTTGATCCAGTTTGGTGTTTCTTAATAAGTTCTTGTCCTGGAATCTGTGACTAAAAGGAGGCTCTTCTTTTTATTAGTTATTACTAATAGTTATGACACTTAGCTGTGTGGAGATACCTATTTTGTTTGAGGTCAAGGACTTGGTATTTAAAATCCTGGGTCATCTGCCTATTTTTTTGTAATTATGATTCTTTTCCTCTGAAGTAAAAATCCCCGACTAACAGTAGGCCCAGAACTAATGGAAGCTGTGTGATTAACAGAAGATGTAGGCTGAAAGAGAAATTACTCGAGGGCAGAAATGTGAGGCTCAATCTCTCCTTTCAGTGTATAGACAGGTAGTCTAGGACACTCATGACTGTCCTACCCTATAACCCGGGCAGTACATCTCTGGAACCACGAGGGCATTTGTCAGCAATCAGTAGCCTCATATCTTGAAATAGTTGGTCTGCACCACATACTAACCTTGGTCCTACCATCCCTGAGTACCCAAGGCTTACGAGTCGGTACCCCTTCTCTCAATAGTCCCCTCAGGCCACCTAGCTCTGATGTTCCTTTTGGTCATTGACCTCTACAACAGGGTGCTATACTTCTGCCAGCCTTCCTGGCATGAAGAAGAGGTGCTCCATCCTTCACCCGGGTCCCTGCAGGTTCCCCGCCATGGACTAGTGGTCAGACATATGTAGAAATAATAAAATGTTTATTGAACATGCAATAAGGGACACACACTGTTCTCAGAACTCTACATTCATTATCTCTGTAATCCTCACCACAACCCTAGGCAGTAATTACTTCTTTCTTATTTTATGGATGAGAAAACAAGGTACAGAGAGATTAATTGACCCACACTTATAATCAAGCTAGGAGATAGTATAGCCAGACCATCTGACTCCATGCTCTTAACCATCAGGCCATCCTGAAAAATGAATGGGTCCCACATACCTAGATTTTCCAAAGTGATCTGTTGTAGTCAAAATGTGTCATGTTTTTACATCTATTAATTTCCTTTTCATGTAATTTATTCAAAAATTAACCATTGAATACTATGTGCCATATTCGGACAATACAATTAGTAAACAAGACACCCAGGAGTCCCTGTTTCTCTGACAGATTACATATGAGGGCAGGGTGGGAGGTGCAGAATAAGACATTTTTACAAATTAATAAATAGGTGGACTAGATCATTTCAGATAAAGGAAGAGTGACGCACAGTATTGAAGAGTAACTGATGAAGGTTATCTGAGCTTGAATAGTCAGGAAAGACTTCCCAGTGAAGTGACTTATACACTGAGTCTTGAATTATACAAACATGCCATCAATAAGCAAATTTTGGACAACGGATTCCAGAAGGGAGGAGAAAGAACAAGGGCTCTGAATTGAGAAGGTGTTACGGGGTGCTCAGGAAGCAGAAAGAATACCAGGATGGCTGTCATCAAGTGCCCAAGGGGGAACAGTACACAATTATATCAGAACCAGATGGGGTGCAAATATTGCCCCAGGTGCCCCGGGCGCGGGAAGGAGTCTGAAATTAACTCTGAGTAGCGAGCGATGCCATTGGAGGTCAGGCGGGGCCTGATCTGAATAGTGGAGGACAGGGGTCGTGGGGTAGAGTGGCGAAGCGGTGCCAACAGGAAACATGATAGGAAATGTATTCTCATAGTCCAAGGTTTGATCCTTGCACCAGCTGGGGTGGTAAAGATGCAGGATAAACTATCTTAAGCCATTTAAAAAGACATTCCAGAGCAAGGAGCTTGAATTTTACCATTAATTTTCTGAACAATGAGCATAAGATCCCAAGGATTCTTCCTTAGAGATGTCCCCAAACAGATGGGAACTTGTTAGTCCTTGTACCTGGTATGGCTTCACAAGGACAACAGCCAGTCCGGGAGGCTGGTGTTAATAGAAATTTGTGATTATAAATCTGAGCTTAAAACCAGGTTTATGGTAATATAATCTCTCCTCTTCTCTCTCTCTCTGTTTTTCCATATGTGTGTATGAAAGAGAGAGAGAGAGAGAGAGAGAAAAGGAGAGAGAGAAAGAGAAAGCATTGAAGGTCTACCCTCCTGGCAAATTTCAATTCTATAACACAGCGTTATCACCTATAGTCACCATGATTACATTAGATCCTCAGAGCTTTTTTATCTTAGAGCTAAAAGGCTTTATCAAAGTTTGTACCCTTTAAAAAAAATTTTTTTAATAAAAATTTTTTAAATTTTTTTAAATATGAATTTTACTTTAATTTCAATATTTCAGTACTATATTATGGTTATCTAATTTTAAGCTGCAGACATTCACCATATTAGGGATATACTTCCACAGACCTATTTTATATGATGTGTTCAGATTATTTTTGCTTTGTATGATTGCATCATCAAAATCTGAATTCATTAGACCTAATAGCTAGAAAAACATGTGGTGTACTTTTTTCTTATGGAAAACAAATAATTCTTAGAATTATATCATTTTCATGAGAATGAGATAATTTATATACACTGTTTCTATTTTGCCTCTCTCTTTACAGGAAAAACAACCATTAGTGATACCAGCTTACTTTTTTAAAAGTCAAACAAATGTGTTTCATGTTTGGAACTTTTTAAAGAATCTGAATAAATACATTTACAATATGAGGTGACTTCCTTTATATCTTTAATTGTCTGGAAGTCTTGGCTGAACTGCTGATGAGTTTTCCTGACCCTTTCATGGGGTTATGTGGGGATTATGGAGTGTAAGAGGATAGTACTGCAGCTTCATCACATACTGTCTTTTGGTTCTTGATACAGTCTTTCAACTCACCTTATTATTTTAATCAACTCACTATAGAACTCATTTAGAAATTTTAATCAGTTTTGAAAGTATCTGTTAAGACAAAGCCAGTCATTTTCTTTCTCATTTCAGGAGTTTCTTCCATGGCGACTGACATTTTCTCTCTCTTCTGCCTCCACTGCATTATTTTAATCCTCTTCTCCTTTCTTTTCCCCTTCATTCTCCTCTCAAGAAATATGAGAATGTTCGCTATGTACAATGTAATAATTTGGTTCCAAAATACAAATCCTTAAACATATTAATTTATCATCTACAGAAAAGATGAAGGGGTAAAATAATGCATGATAATAGAGACTAATACATAAGACTATTTTCAAAGTTGTAAGTTTGCTTGGAACTGAGCTAACATCTACTGGAAGAAACATGAGAAAGATTTTTTTCCACTCCACTTACTGATAGGTCATTTATAAGTCTACTGGGAAAATAACCCAAAAAGTACTTGCTATATGTTCCTTGCTCTTAAAGCTGTTATCAGTTGGTAGAAGAATAACTTTCTGATTCTGTAATATTAGTGGGAGTGGTATGCACTCTACGAAAGAAGGTGAGTACAGTGTTTCACTTATTCAACAAGCTTTTATCGAGCTTTCCTGAGCGTCAGGTGCTTCGGGGATGCAGAGCTGGAATGACGAGGTATCCCAGTCCTGGGTTAACTGAGTGCAGAATGTTGTGTCTATAAACACTTTAGAGTTTTAATTTAAATGATTTTGTTTAGGCACAGTTTGGAATTTCAAAATATGACGTGACCACATTATTGTAGCAATAGGAAACAGAATATGAGATTATACGATTGGGTTGATTTTTAACTATTTTTATCCAAGCATATGTACTTTAGAGAAAATATCTTTCTATCAAAATATTAAACTTTTTGACAGAAAAGTTATCTTTAGGAAAATGTTTCACTAGTCATTATTTTGAGTAGTGGACTGTGTGGTTATGCTTTCAGGATCAAAGATAACTCTGCTTGAATATGCATTTTCTTGATACTGAGAATTACCTGATCATGTTCTGTGAGTAGTAAAAAGTCTACCCAGAGGTAAAATAATAATTTTTCATATGTAGTTATCACTTATTTTATAATTACAAGCCTATTAAGTCTTACTTCTTAAAAAGCTGTGCTTCTGCTCAGAAAAGAACAGAGGTTGTCCTTTGGGTGAAACTTAAAGAATATTTTCAAGTTGTGCTTACATTTACTTTGTGAGGTTCTCAGAGATATTGGCATGCTTCACAGTGGTAAGAAAAGGCTGTCATTTAAACCCTATTTGGAGAACCTTCTCCTCAGGTGGTCCAAGTGAATCCATAGGGTTCATTTTTAATCCATTAGAACGCATTATACTCATTTTTAAAGGTGTCTTACCCCATAATGCCTATCACTTTCCCTGTTGGTTTGTCAGATACACGTGAAGCCATTCTTATTCTGTTGCATCTCTGTGAGTGGAGAAAAAGGATGACGACCAAAGCAGATCGCTAGAATGCCCATTTTCTTTCAGATATTACCGTGAGGGACGGTTAAGCTTATGACCTTGTTGCACTGTGCTTATATGACTTTCCTTGGGAATTTTTTTAATCAGGTTTGTTTTGCCTTTGACTCTGATTTCTACTGCCCAGAAGTTTTCTTTTCAGAAGTGTTTATGTATTTAACAGCATTTTCTGAGGTGGGTACTACAGAATTTTCACAGCATGAGTTCGTTGGACTAAGACTGTGTGTACGACTTATATCAAGTGGAAAAGTTGATGGACATGAGCTTTAAAAATGGCTTTTTGTGTGTGCTCTACATTTGAAGCTTTCGTCTGTATATCCTGTAGGGCTGCAGTGTTTTCCAACGTTGCCATAAGAGAACAAAGTCAACATAAAAAAAATAAATTTTTATTGAAGAATATGTTTTTCTAAGTAAAGTCATTATCAAAGAGACTGCCATGGTGGGTCATCATTCATGTAGGGCACAGTGTTGCCCTTTTGCATCTTGAGATATAAACTCTAAGTCATAGTTAAATAAATATGTTTATGTAGAGCGAGGAAGAACCCACCCTAAAGCCAGACAAGGAGCTAAGCTTTTTGAAGACTGTCCCTTTGAAGGAAAAATAAGCTTGTTGTTGGGTAATCCTGCCATTATCCTCCTTGTTGGTAATCTCATCAAAATCAATTGTCTAAGGTCCTGGTTCACGTTAAAAGGTTGACGTTTATGTCAACATAAAATAAACCTTTAAATGGAGCTAATTTTCTTCATTTCCATTTTTCAGTGCTGTTTGCAACACATGGCACTTAAATAGTGCACAGTGGAGCCTTTACATTTATTCAGAAAACAAATATTGACCCGTAAGAAATTAGACCTGGATTAGGGTAAGTTGGTTTCTAAAATGGCAAGAAAAATGCTGCCTTAAATTAATATGA
This sequence comes from Furipterus horrens, assembly GCF_987537825.1. Classification (NCBI taxonomy): domain Eukaryota; kingdom Metazoa; phylum Chordata; class Mammalia; order Chiroptera; family Furipteridae; genus Furipterus; species Furipterus horrens. The sequence goes on from NW_028327175.1 coordinate 189,810,998, forward strand.
TTAGCAAGATTTGCATTTGGGAGTCAGGTAAGGAAGATGGTCAACACACCTCAAAGGTATAATAGATTTTATGTAATTTAGGAAGGAACAGACCCTGTCCCTGTCCTAGGCACTTAGAATATAAAGTTCCTTTAATAAAATGGAATATCTTGACAAAATATCTGTTAGGGAAATACATATTAATAAATCCCCATGATAAACATAATTAGTGTTTTGGAAGCAGGGTGAAGGAAGTAATTAAGCCTATTTCACTGTGTCAGGGAAAGACTCAGGAGAGATGGGCCTTCTGGAATAAATAGAGGGGAAGGAAGGGGAAGTGGGTAATCCATGAGCTGACTTAGGCTCTGGGGCCAGTCCATGGCTTATGAGGATTTCCAGAATGTGTCCTATAGTACATCGAATGGTCATCTTACATGTATGCTTGAAAGTGATAACATTCATTTTAAAAACACTTTTCCTCAAATTTTTATTATTTCACAGTAACCTCCCCCAATTAGCCTATCTATTTTAATAGGCAGATGTGTAATTATCTTTATTTAATATATTGTGGACACTTTTTAATACTTTAATAAATTACAAACTTTGGTAAATTTTAACCTTGTAGCATGTGCTGAAAATAATGCTCATATTAGAAATAACATTGTGTACATCTATTACTTCATTGTATCAATCAATAAATTAACATATTTAAAATGGAAATTATTTGTTGAGACTGAGTACACTGATCCCCTGAATACTTTCCCAAGTGCCATCAATTTTCACCAACCAGAAGGACTATTAAGTTTTATTTGGTTTCCCTCTTCCTCATTAGCATATCTATAAATTGTCTATATTGTTCAATGCTCTGTGTGGACCTGCTGATGATGAGGGCCTGTTATTTAAACAAACAAACAAAATTCTATCTTAAGAAGACTGCAAAATTTAAAGGATGGACCAATTTTTCTCACTGGTGTTAACACAGGACTTCTACCAAGTCATCTAAATTTTTCATGTAGGTGAGTTAAAGAGATTGACTGGAGTGACTTTGTTAATATAAAAAGGAGACCTTTTTTAAAACACTATAGCTCTAAAAGATAAGCATGAAGATGGACCACATATCTTATTGCCTCACTGATATTGCCCGCCAGCTGTGAATTTTTTTACTACAATGAATCCCTTCATTTTTATTGCTGTGTACAAGGTACAGCATTTCATTTTTCTCCCTACTTGGGCTTCCTGTAGAATGCACACCCCATATAGTTCTTTAAATTCATACCGTTGTGAGAACAAGCCGGTCTCTCTATTCTGTCCTTTGTTAGCTGTAAACCTCATGGAGCAACAGTTTTTTGTGCCCTCCGCGAGTTGCTGGACTCTGCTCAAATTAAACACTGTGAGATTATCAGCAGGTTACAAAGGTGGGGTATATCTTGCTCTTTGGCATTTTTGTGTAACATTGTCTTGATCTGGAAAATGCTAACAAACTCAAAGGAACTAATTGTCCCACCCCCACCCCCTGAAAATTGGGACTTCATGCCTACCACATAAAAAGTAGGGGGGACACATCTACAATATTTGTTCTCCTGTGATGATTTTTTTAAATTATTTATTTATTTGTTTGTTGTTTTGTTTATCTATCTTTTAGAGAGAGGGGAAAGGAGAAAGAGGGGGAGAGAAACCTCACTGTGTGGTTGCCTCTCACTTCCGCCCCCAGCTGGGGACCTGATGTGCAACCGAGTAATGTGTCCTGACTGGGAATCGAACCAGCGACACTTGGCTCGCAGGCCGACGCTCAATCCACTGAGCCACAGCAGCCAGGTTGATTTTTTTTTTTTTTAAGTTACACATATAAAATGCACAGAAATTATTTTTTAATCCAAGCACCAATTCAGGTCACCTATCTTTCACCTACAGTGAAGCAAAATGGAACAAGTTTAGAGCTGTGTAACTACACATACCCAGGTTCAAATCTTGGATCTGCCACACAATAGCCGGGAGATCTTGGGCAAGTTCATTAGCCATTCCTAGTATTCGCTTTCTCTTATACCAAAATTCTTGCAGGTCTCTTATATGGAGGTTGTTGTAACCTGCTAATAATATTACAATGTTTAACTTGAGCAGAGTCTTTTCTAAATAAAGTAAACTACATAAAATACCCAGCACATGTTAAGTCCATCAGAATGCTCAGTGAAAGTTGCTTTCCATTTGCTACTTTGCATAATAATACTAGCTCCTGTGACAAATAAACCCCAAATACCCCAGTAGCTGGGTGAAGTAAAGTTCATTTCTCAATCTTGCAACGGTTCAACTCAAGTGTTCCTGGTGAGCAGACAGCTTCCATGGGGTGATTCAGAAATCCAGGTTTCTCCCACTTTGTGGTTCTGCCCTGCATTGGGACTTTGGAGTCCCCTACATTTAGCCACTGGCCAGGCGAAGAGAGAATGGAGAACACACACCCACTTTTTAAGCCCCATAGGCAGCAAGTGACACCCATTGATTGTACAAGACATTTCACTGGCAAGAGCCAGTCATATGATGGGCAGTATATCCTCCGCTGACATACTATGTATTTCCTCGCCTACTTCACTGCCTTGTAATCTATCAGTGTAAAGCCCTGGCTAGTAACCGTACAATGGAGAGAGGTAGAGGAGTCCATGGCACAGGGTTAGGTCAGTGGTTGTAATCTGTTAGAATTTGTGACAAGTGAAATTTTCTTACCTAGTTTCTATTAATAGACACATTAAAAAGTCAGTATCCTCTGCTTTCTTCTCTACCATTTATCTCTATTCACTTCTCATATTTATATTCCTTAGATCTGTAACAAAAGATTATTTTGCTGCATGCGTTTTTATCTAAGTGTTGACAATAGATACAAGTCAGCAAATTTATTTATACCATTTCTAAACTATGTGCTTAAAGAACATTGCAAACTGTCACAGCCAAGACGAAGCTAAGGAGGCATGGTGACTACCTATAATGTGGTATCCTGGATGCTATCCTGAAACATTAGACAGAATGTCTAAGGACATTATACAAAAACTTAGGAAATATGAATAAAATATGGACTTTAGTTCACAATAAGTATCGCTATTGGTTCATTAACTGTGACAAATGTACCTTAGTAATGTAAGATACTAAAAATAGGGGAGTGTTAAGTGTATGGGAACTCTCTGTACTATTATAATTTTTCTATAAATCTAAAACTGTTCTAAAACCAGTTTATTTTTTTAAAAGTATATTGCAATCACAGTGTCTTCATATTGATTGAATACCCATTGTGTAATATTGTCATTCCTGCAGACGTGGCCTTTCTTTTATAAATTTTATATTATCACTGTAGATAATTTGGCCTTTCTAGTAACTAGCGGAACCAGTATCTGTGCAAATCACCTTGCCCAGGTTTTGGTACTAGTAAATGCCCTAGGAGTATCAGCTTTCTCTTTCTTTCCTCTCCCACTCTCAGTGCTTCCAGTAATGCTAAGAGAATAATATAAACTTTTCTATGGCTATGGAAAGAATCAGGTTAATAAAACACTCACCTTTAGGACTCCAGGAAGTAATAGATATATAGGGGTACATGGATCCAATGTTCATGTGGTTCATCTAATGTCATCCCAATAAATTTAATAAAATAATAAAACAATTTAAAAAGCAATACCAAAAACAAAAAAAGACTATTTTACTTATCAAAGGAATGATAATCAATAGTCAATATTTTTTCGGTCAAGACAATTACAACAGATTGTGATAATGACAGAAATGGTTTTCTAAGAATGTTGAGATGATAATTTTTTGCTTTTCTAAATTTCCCAAAATGACACTGTTTAATTTTAAACTTAAAAAACAATTTTCTCTATATTTATAAGTGCTGAAAATCTGTTTTGAAAGATTATTCCGCATTATATTTCTAGAATACATACAGCAAGAGAGAGATTTCATTTGTCAATACCATGAAGAGACAAAACACTTGTAATTGAAAACATAATTTGCTGCCCAAATTGTGTAATACTCCTAGGATTTACATCTAAAAGTCAATGTTCCTGAAAATTCTAACAGACTTAAAGCTCTCTCTATTTTTTTAACTTCCTTGGCCGCATTCTTTGGGTTATTCTGGCATCACAATGATGTTTTCTTGATTTTTCCAAACACAGTTGTACCCATTTCAGCAATCTGTATATGTGAAAGGAAGTGAAAGTTCGAATCCAGACTTGGTGACCCTTGAGGTCTTATATTGACCTTAGTAGGTATTAACTTTTTAGATCAATATGAGCTGTTATTGACCTCAAAGAAAAGTCAATATCTGCTTGTTAATTTGCAGCTTGAAAATGTTGTACATTTTGTTTTTCATTATTACCCTACTATTTTAGCCTCTTAAAAAAATGTCTTTACTGTTTCTATCAAGAGATCATAATGTCAAAACATTGTAGGTTTGGTGTTTAAGAAGATAATCATTGGACATGGTAGTCATTCATGAGTAGTTCATTTTAGTTTCATATAAGATTACAACTGGCTCAATTTCATGCTGTTCAGGAAAGTTTTTTTTAACATTTGAGAAACAATCAAATAATCTAGGCTCATGGCAGGAATATTCTCTCTCTCTCTCTCTCTCTCTCTCTCTCTCTCTCATACACACACACACACATATACATCATATACATACACACACACACACACACGAGAAATGAAAAGAAAGTTAAATTGGAAATAAGTAATTTGCAAAGCAATTAATAATGCTTTTTGCTTTTTCCATGTATAAATGAAAAAGATCAGTGCAAACAGATGAGTATTCAGCATGTACGTTTTATGTGGCTAAACGTTAAATCTTTTAGGTAAGGACTTTTTGCGTGGATTTGAATTTTAGAGTCCTGTGCTTATAAAGTTTTATTAAGTGTTTAAGTTTTAAGAATTGGTAGAGAAATGGCTTTTCACATCATCGTTGTTTTGTACATTAACATAGAAATGTCAAGTTCTGCATAACTTGAAATGTCTCAGAATTGCCTATTCCTGAAATTCAAATGTCAGAACAATACTTCTGCACATGTATGTCTCTGATATTTCAACTCTTAAAAACCTCATAAATGATTCAGTATCACTTTGGCCTTGTTGTGATATAACTTTTAAAAGAGGCAGAGCAATTTTAATCTGGTTTAGGAAGTGGTAGTTTCATTCATTCCAGGCATAAAGCGCTCATCTCTCAATCCATTAATGGTCACGCATCCTTTTTGAAAATATGGAAATATTTTGATGAAGAATTTGAGTTTTAATAAGGATTCTTTCAGTATTTTGCACCAGTGCTTAAATGAAGCTGTTTCATTTTTTAGCAATAGGATTGTCTTATAGCTTATTAGTTCATTGTCATGGAGTCCTGTTTTCAAGAAATGAATGCTTTCTAGGGCATAAATGATGGAAACCAAATGGCCTATAGAAATAACCCTTCTATGAATTTACTCTTCCAAAATTTGCACAGCTTCTGTATATTTAAGTTTTAAAATTTTAGAGCTGGAATGGGCCTTAGACGTGATAAACCCAACTTTATCGTTTTATACAGAAAGCTGAATCTTGAGGTCTAGTCCCTATTTATTGCTATTTAGTTTACTTTTTATTTGAAATTCAAATGCTGTTGACCATTACTGGTCTATTAACAGTTTGAAATAAAATACTCTTACTAGCCCCATATTATTATAGTATTTTTTCTTTCTTATGGAAAAAATGCTTACCCCAGAGGAACTTTATTACTTGAAGAGGCTTATTTTTATACATGTTCCTAATAGCCTGTTTTGCTTCTTTTCCTAGGATACAAACTTATGACAATTAAAATATGCCAGCATTTTAATATGATAAAATTGATGTTTAGGGTCCTACTACTCCAGAAATTTAAAAAACAAATAAACAAACAAACAAAAAAAAAACATCATTAGGGTTATAGCTTAGAGTATTTACCTTGGTGTGTTTCATTTTTCCTCTGCTTAGAGATTAGTGGAAAATAAGCTCTGTAAATTAAATTTTATTGCAAAAATCATCTTCCGATGTTCATCAGTGAAGATAATATTGAGTGATAAGGTTGGAGTGGGTTTTGTATAAAACAGTTACAGCATGAAGACTACAATCTGAATGAAAATATTGCTCAAGATTTCCTATAATGCGTAGAAAACTGCATTTGGGGGATATATTTAGAAATGTCTGGTTTTATTCAGGTGATTATAACACTTATGGTATCTTGCAGTTTGAAAACAGCGTTACCGGTTTTAATGACCATTTATATGTGCTAAGAGGTATACACACACAAATATATATATGTATATTCCATGCTTGGAAAATTATCATTTCAAAACGTCTCCCTACACTGAAGTTCTTTCTATAAAGCTTGCTTTGTCCAGTGAGCCCATCTCTCTCTTTAGATAACTACATGTGAAACTCAAGACCAAAATGTCCACTGTGTGTCTTACTCCCACCTTGGCACGTGTAAGGAGGGATTTCTAATCCAGGTCTCCGCTGTGTAGTTGAGGAAGTATCTGGCCCTTTAATAACTTTACACCTCACCTCTTGAATTTGGTCTTTACATAGCAATTACGGAAAGATAAGAACAAGAACACTGGTCTTGGACTTTATGGAAGAGCCTTGGTTTGAAAGAGCCTCCTACAAGTAAACCTGAAGAAGAAAATACGTGCATGTGTGTGTGTGTGTGCGTGTGTGTGTACACCCCCACCCCCAAATCCAGGTCCTTTGTGTTTCCTGGCCTTACGTTCTTTCCCACCAATCAGTCAGGGACCCATTAGGTGTCTGACGTGAGCAAGTTAGAGACCCAAGGCACTGGAATGTTGGGGACAGATTCTGGCTGTGTCAGCTTTGGGACTCCCTCACAAGGAATTGAACATTCAATAGTATTATACAGCAGAAATCATTAACAGGATCTTTGTTACTTAATGTGAAGAGGAGCCTGTCATCCTTTAATTTTTTTTAAATGCCATCCCCTTTAATAAATAGTAACCTAAAAGAAATAAATAATAGCTCAGAACAAGACTATGGAAGTTTATCAGGATGATCAGGATGAAAATAGCCCATTAAGAACTAATCTGAACCAGTTTGAGAAGCAGAGCCTGAGACCTAGCCCATGAGGCTGTGGCTAGGGAAAGTTCACTCGGTGCTGGGTACATACCAGCTCCCCAGGCCCCAACTTTATTAGTGTGGAGATAAGCTGATTAGGTCTTGTCAATCAACGGTGCCCATATCTCAATTGAGAGACACACACACGCACTCTCTCTCTCCATTTCTCTTGAAGCATTGAAGCAGGCAACAAAGGGAGAGATGTGTGGTATGCATCCCTACGGTTGTCGCCATGCAGGGTGCAAGGGCCCTGTGATGATGCAGTGACTGTATTAAAGAGGACATCAATTTGTTTTAAAGTGTTTTGATTTTCTATGGTGGCATTAAGAGAGAGAACATTGTGGTTGTAGCTTTACTAGAAAGCAAAGAGTTCTAGAAGAAGAAAAAAAGTGTTTCTTTGAAGCCTACCAGGGCTTTGAATCTTGCTGTGCCAATGGGCGCTTAAGTGCTCCCGTAACTGGCAAGCTCAGATCCACCATCAGCCTAGGAACTACCTTCCTCTCCAAATTATTCATTTAGAGGAACGGGAGAAAAATCTTCAAATTGACTTTCGTGATATTAATGTTTGTCAGCCACAAGTCTTTTATTTATTTTTTAATGACTTAACATGTCGGATGAACATAGAGCATATATTGGTTATTCTGATGTGCCCTGATTCAGTTGTAAAAAACAGAGATACTTTTAAATGCACCTCAAGTTCAGATGGGCAACATTCCTCCATGTACTTGTTTTGTACACAGGGAGGAGTGCCTTGCCTCATATATCTGGAAGATAAACCTGACTAATAAATATGGGCTGTCAAAATGGAATTCTGAAAGGGCTTCCGCTTGAGACCTCATCAACCAGTCAGTATTTAGAAAAAGGTAGAGTGATGGTGTAGGGGGAAAACCTGGCCTTTTGTTCTTCACATCTGAAGTTTGCTCACTGCAGGCCTCCTTCCCACTTCAAATGCAACAACACAAAGGAGCCCTTCCTCCCCTTCCTGCTCCCTACATGCACCCCCCAGAGCTGTGGTCCTGCGCAGCCACATTGGATTATTTCTTTATCAGCTGTGCTTCCCTTCACTCCATCCTTTTCCCACTAACCAATCGTGCAGCGCTCTCAGAGAGGGCTCACGCTCATTTCGATAAAATGTGAATTCTGAACACACGGATCCACACAGCCATCCTTGATGTTGCTTGTCACCGGACAGAGAGGCGTTCGTGCTCCCAGCTTCAGATACCTTTATTAAGTGTCCTGCAAGAAAAACAAAAATTTTAGGAGATGAAGATGGGACTAGTCATCATGTCTGAAATGGAAAGGGCATTCTATTTATACAGCTGGTTAGCCAGAGCAAACACACTGATAAGTCGGGGTGTGTCATGCACATGTGTGTGAATAGAAAGATGTGTCCCGCTTCTAAGACAGAGTAAAAACTAGTTTGTCATTGTTTCTCTACATTCCCAGACAGGGTAATTTCAATGATGACTCTGTCCCTAAGAGTGTATGACACTGAAGTGCTTTTTGAGTTGTTAGAAAGATGAGGGTCAGTGAAGCTTAGAAATAAGTGTACTATAATATGTACACATTTTCTATTCAGGATTCTTTGCTTTAAGACATCTTATTACTGGGTTTATCTTCATCTCAATAAGGTCTTTGGCATACTCGTTTTTATGAGAAAAAAATTAGCATGCAACTTTCCAGAAATACCTTTATTTTTATATATATTATATAGAATTATATATATATTATATATAATAGTTATGTATTATATATAATAGTAATGTATTATATATATAGTAGTAATATATCAGTGCATTCACACGTTGGACATGTTTATCTCTGTCCTTTGTAAGGAACTTGGCTAAGCTTCTCATTATTTAAGTTTCTAGTTTAATGTTACTTTTTCAGAGAAGACTCTCCTAACCACTCCATTTAAAGCAGTTTTTCTTTCATCTTACCAGGCCCCTCTCTCATAGCATTGATTGTAACCAAGGATATTCCATAAATCAGGTTTTGCTTGTCTTCCCCAGAGGAATGTAAGCTTCCTGAGGGGCATTTTATTGAATGAATGAAAGAAATTTTCAGTTCTATTACTATAATACAAAAAAAAAAAAAAAGGTGCTTATTTCTAAAAGGTTCCCACTAACCTTTAGTATTACAATAAGTATAGCCATTTCCCAGGCCACTTTTAAAAAGATGTGTTGTGGCTTTGTGACATTTTAGGATTTGGCTTTATCTGTCTCTCATTATATTGAAATTCTTAAAACATTCAAGTAGCTCTCTCAAAAATACCATTGTGTGTGGTTTTTTTTAAAAGAATAATACATTTTGCTCAGCAAAATGATGATTAAGAAAAGTATACTTTCCTTAAGCTAGTTCACCGTGCAGCTTGGTGTATACTTGTTAATAAACATTTGGTGGTAAAGATTTTAAGCCAATAATGAGTCTGGATTCCCTTTTTAATTTACTGTTTACTGTATTTTTTGAGCTTTGTTTTTCTCCACCATTTACCAATTATAATTTCATAAGTTTACTTGGGTAATTGTTTTTAGGCTATAAAATTAACAGTGAAAATTAGGTTGCTTTATAATAATGTTGCCTTAACACAAGTTCGGGTATAATGTTTGTTTCACAGAAATTCTGAAACAAGGAGTATAGGAAGAAATGGTTGGACAGAGAGGCATTTGCTAACCAGAGGCTTTGTCATTGTGTAAACCTCAGTTTTCCACTTTAGTGTGTGATGAGTGAAACACAAAACCATTTCTCTTTTGTTGCTTAGAATGATACGCAAACACTTAAATTATTCAACATTAAGCTGTACATATCTCCTGTTCATAGCAATGACTTTGGAAAATTACTTTTAGTTAATGTAGAAGCTAAACTCAAAGGGGAGTAAGATATTATAACATGATTCTCTAATCACGGATAACTGAAAGTTTCTCTTTGAATAATATAGGGAATTGTACACCAAAATAGATTGTGCTTAGAATTAGCATTTGAAAAAGCATGCTTGGAAAAAGTCTTTTAAAGGGTGAATTTAGGGGTACACTAGAAATGCATTGAAGACCACTGTCCCTTATTTCCCTCTCAGAAATATTTCCCATTAATAAATACCTTTTTGAGTTGCTTTTATCAACATTCCACCCTCCAAAATTTAAAAAAAAAATCTATCATCGAACTCTATAATGTACCAGAATTTACTAATTCCTATAGACACTCTTAGCCCCTGAGACACTACATTTTTATTATTCATAAAGGTAGAAGGAGTATTCTGAGTCACTGGATAACTTTGCTTCAGGAAAAGGAAAATTTTCTTAAAAATAAATAACGTCAGATGCTCATTTTCTGCTTCTCAAATGATCTTTCAAGTAGTTGTCATACAGAATATTCCTGAATTATCACAAGAAAACAGACACAACTCATGACACCGGAGGTTTAAAGTAACATTATTAAACTATACCAGAATTCAGTAGCAACAACGTTTTAATATTTAACAACAATCCATATTTCTTCATATTCTTCCTTGTTCAAGAATTAGAGGGCCATGAGGTTCTGTTTCTTTATGTTTAGCTTACAGTTCTGCTTGACAGTGTTTATTTCTGAAGACAAGTATGAAGTGTGAGTACACATGGAATAACTGAGTCAATATTACCCCAGTTTCATTTTCTCTTAGGGTGTTACATTTTCCTAAGGAACAAATACCAGGTAACTTCCAGAAACAGAAGGATTTAGTAGGCAGTTTTATTTTTTAATGCGTGTGTGTGTGTGCATGCACATACATATCCATAACTATATAAAATAGATTTTCTTTTTTATAACAACATCTAAGTGTCTCTTGATTTAGGTAGTTCTATCAGAGCAATCACATGTTGTAGGGAGCTTTTTTGTACCATTAATAGTAACTAAAGCACAATCATCCTTTTGAAGGAGAAAAAGAGAGAGAAGAGGGAAAAGCTGGAATTTGTAAAGGAGGGAGGGAATCTGTTCCTCTTCCTTCCCTGAGGCTGAACTGTTTATCACTCTATCCTCATTCGATAAAAGTGAATTTTATAATAAAATTTTCCCTAATCTGGCACTGTCAGTGGAGGTGTCTTATCGCTGAGAGGAAAATGACACCGATCCTATCGGAACACAGAAACGATGTCACCATGTTCCCAATCACAGCTCCTCAGCCCCCATATCTACCTTCTCCACAAACACCAAGCCGTGCTTTTTTCATAAGAACATCAAAACCCAGCAAAGTCATTAAAATTGCACCCGCGTAGAGTTGCAGGGACCAGCCGCACTGGCGCAAAATGGGATGTGGGAAAACAGACTCTAAATGTGCTAATTCCATTGTCACGTGTTTACAGCTTAATTTTAATCAGTTAAAAAAGCCACACATTGCAATAAATTGGCATTATCTTCTGTGACACCAGAAGACACAGTTGGTTCAAGGATTTAGAGGGTCACTGGCAACAGTATATAGTATTACAGACAAAGTGTTTTTACGCTTGAACTACGGTAGCTAAGGTACAATCCCCAGTTAAGACTGCAGACAAAGACTAGAACCCACATGGCACTAAGTTCAACTTGCAGACCACCTTCATCCTTGGTAGACTTTGTATGCAAAACAAAGAATTTGGAGAATTTTTTTAAGAGTAATTTATTCATCTTATAAAAAAATGTTTTTAAGTAGCCTTTCAGTGCTCTAGCCTTAGTCCATCCTTGGCAATAGACCAAATGGTCTTTCCATTGCTCCTCCAGCAGACTTGTTTTCCAGTCCTGATGTTTCATTGACTGTGTTTACATTGACCAATTCGACTTGCGAGCCTAAACAAAGATACATTCACACGCTTGAGGAAATGCAAACAGAAAATAGTGTCATTGACGATTGCTGGAGGACAACAATGAAAGACTGTCTCTAATGATCTTAATTTATTAACGTCAAATTAGCACCGATACATTTTTACACAATTAAGTTCAGAAATTGCTGAAGTAGAAACTACTGGCAAATTTAATTTTAATTTGTTTCATGGGGTTATTCTTAGGATATATATATATATATATATATATATATATATATATATATATATATATATATGGATATATATATATATATATACACATCCCTATTTCAAAGCAGAATAATCCCTGAGACAGGGACTGGCTATTCTGCATAAGAGTATCTGTGAATAGTTTTTGGGCAAAAAGATTTATTTTCTGTGGCAAGGTGTAAGATATCACTTCAGTTCTCAAAGTTAGGATTTTAATTTTGTAAACTGTCAATACATTTACAATAGTTTTAGAACATTAGACATCATAAAGTTTTTTTAAGGGCCTTAGGTGAGTTAAATATCGACTAAAATGTTGAGAATTGTCAAACTTTTGGTTTTTGAACTAACCATGAGTGGAAAAAATCTCAATTTCTTCCTGAAACTATTTTGTTTTCTTTTTAAATTGACAAATCTGACCTTGAGGGAGAAAGAAAAAAAAAAAACAAAAAACTCAACCACAACTTTTATGGAATGAAAAGAGCTTTCAGAATTTACTCATTTGGCAGTGACTGCAAAAAATAAACATTTGAATGTCTTTTGTTTTAATTTTTGTTCAATACTTTGTTGATTTCTCTATACCAAAAGCAATAGAAAGAAAGAAATGAAGTAATAGTGCACCAAAGAGAAATAATTTTTCAGTGCATTGTGCTCATCTTCGCAGCGAGTTTAGTTTTCTATAGTCAATGTCAGATTGATCAGACCTCTGCTGTGTGATTGAAGTAGTTAAAAAAAATCACATATTGTGAAGTTAAGGCGGTTAAGTTGCAGTGTCACTAAAACAGTTTTTTCTGACTGCACTCGCCATACCACAGACGCTGTCTGAGTTACTGCACTTCGTCCATGTTTAAACAGCTTGAGTAAATTTACAGGGTCACTCCTTTTTTCCCTCTTTTTAAAAAATAATAGAAAAGAAGAATGAGTGCAAATTTTGAACTCAGTCTTTTCTCTGTTAGGATTAGCAGCCAGCTCTGCACGAAGGGAGAGAAGTCGGGGGTATATGGGAAGGACTTCCCTATATGATGGCTCTTGGCTTTTTAAAGGAGACATACACAAAAATAACAGGAGAGTTAATTTTGTACACTGGAATGCTGGCTTTCGTTACCTGTCTGAAAAATGGTTTCAGTGATTTTGCTCAGAATTTACTAGTAGCTCTGGTTCTCTGTCAATGGTTTTTTCTTTCCTTTTTTATTTTTTAGCAGATGAACTAAATTTTCAACATATACATATTTGCATACATATTAGTATATTTTCCCTCATTGTATGTCAAATTAAAAATGTGTGAGAGATGATCATTATGTGCAGCCTTACAGGGAAACAGCCCCCCTCCCCTTTATATTTGACTGGAGACCCAAAGGATGTGTTGATTGAAGGAGATTTATGGAAGGAAATGTATTTATCAAGTTCATACATGAGGTAGCAGAACAGGTTTTATTTAGCCTTCCTTTCCCCATAAAACAATGGGCTTGTGTTTAATTAACCTGATACAATTGTTAAATTGCAATAATGTTCCTTATTTAAAATTTGTGATGTATATATTTAGTGGCTTTGGGGGAAAGACTGTTTCAAAGAGATGACAAATCACAGTGTCCTGTGTTAACCTGAGAGGAAACAACTATTAAAATATTAACTCAGCCACAAAACACTGTGCTTCTTTAGATATTTGGCAATGGAGGAAATAGAACCATTTCAAATTTATTCAGAGGCTATTTAAAACCAATTAAAAACTAATGCTCCATGTTCAATGAAAAAAGACATGTTTACTTATGTTTTATTTATATTTACTCTCAATTTTAAATAGTTTTGCAAAAAAGCTGTGAATGTCATGATGCAATAGAGACCTCTTATTTTTCAAAACCATATTATAATTTTAAACCCTGTAACTTACACAACTGACTTTGCTCATCAGTTACGGTTGTATTATACTTTTCTACACATAGGCTGCGCCATTGAGCCGCTAGTCAACGAAAACTTTCTTGTGCAGGCAGATGGGATTGTAGAGTAAATGGAACTGAAAAGGACTGGCTTTCGGCTTTTTAAATGTTTGTTACTATAATTAACATATTTAAAAATATATTTTGATGTACCTAACATTTTTGGATCTTTTAGGATATTGTCTAATATTTTTAAAATGTAATGCTATTTTAAAACACACGTATTCTTTCAAGTTTTAAGTATTTATGTCTCACAGATATTAGTAAATTTATAAGAAAAACATAAGTCGAGGTGAAATACAATTTTTAACTTAAACACGTGAAGTCATTCTAGTGTTTTTTATTTGATGAGGACTATTTAAATTTATTATAATTTAAAAGATAATCACCATTTAAAATAACTTTATATAGTCAAATATAATTAACACGAATATGTGCTTGGAAATTTTACATTAAAATCTATTTAACTTCCATATCTGCATAAGAAATTTGTGAAGTCAAGGCGACTGTTGTTCCTTCTCTGATGGAAGATAAACTATTCAATAAGTCGAAGTAAAAACAGTTTGGAGTTATGAATATACACTGGACTTTCCTTTTATTCCCCTTAATATTGGGACTGCTAACATATGAAAAACTATAGTAATGTCTCTATTGTATTTTTATCCTTTGGTGCAAGAATACATTATAATAACAGATTTAAAATAACATTTACAACTATATTACATTTCAGCCTAACTGTCCCTTAACTTTTACACGCTGGAAAATAAATTTTAAGTATAATCACATACTTTTGATAAATATATGTGAAAACTAAACTCTGTGTACAGTTAAGCGTCATTCTTTAGTCTTTGTATTTTGTAGATCTGCAGATTCTAAACACAGTGCTCTTGGACTGTTTCTTTGCATAAACACATTTTGGGTAAATCACTGTCTTCTTATTTAAAAGTTAGAGTGACTTATTGAAGAAAGTGAGGCACTGCTCTCCGCTCATAGTGGAGAAGTTTATGATCAAAAATCTAAGCAATGATATTTACAGTTAATCCATGGCAGAATTTATGGAAGTGTTAGTGTTACTGGCAAAAGCAGCTCCTGCTTGGATCCCCAGCTTGCAAGTCCTCACATGCCTCTGCCCATGAATGCCACCTCATGGCACCCTGTCACTTCATATGTGAATATTCAGGGAAAAGTTCCCAGAAAGTGTATTTATCAGCCAGTTATGTGTTGAAGAGGTTGTCCGCAATGTTTATAGTGATGCTAACTTACTGCCAATGTGGACATAATATCTCAGCTTATCCTAAGAAAAAAACTTACTTGAAACTAATAAAATTCTATTCTGTGCAGCACAATATATTTTTGTGCAACACTGTTTTTATAGTTTATAATATAATTTACTTTATAAAATGTGGTTTGTTAGGTGTATAATTTTAACCAGGTTATGAATTCATAAATGAATGCCAGTTCTATTTTTTATTACCGAGAATAATATGTGAAAATTTATTATTGCGTCCATTTATATTATCTTCATTTTATTAAGAAAAATAAGTCCATGATGTCAAATAACTACATTAGAATTAACAGACAATTCTTCTTGTAACTTAAATCGTGTATTGGGAATCTGTAAAGTTGGATAATTGATATTGTTAGTCTGTTGCTGATAGAATACATTCTCTGTGGTATGATTTGAGATAGTTCAGTGTTGTATTAATGACATGCCCAAATCCAAGAATAAGACAGTAGACCATGTCTCTCTGTTAATGACCTTAGATAACCTGGATCTTCCTGGAAAGGAGGACCATTTTCATTGAAGAGGAGCATTAAGAATTAGCACTCAACTAGGCCACACATCTTTGTAGGCAATCACAATTGGCCTTTGTTTATATGTTACTGCATCTTAAAATAACTAAGTAGATTTTGACTACTTTGTAGTTATGTTTATGATTATCTCACTTAAAATAAGGCTTATGTAATGGACCCAAAATTCATTACGGGGTCCAAGGTGATATTTCATAGCTGTCTCAGAGCAGCTGAAACTGAAGCATCAAGAGAAATATGCTATACATATTAAAATACTGTGGACAGAGCGGGGTAAAGTGCGTGGTCTCAAACATAAGCACCAAATTACAAGTCCCAGAAGAAATTACACACACTAAGATGTGATTGAGCTGCTTTTCATATTAGCAGCTCTGTGTACCTGTGCTCCAGGTGTGGAGCCAAGAGAATTGTTTATTAAATGATTGTGAACTGTTCTCTTTTGAAAGTTTGGGTAGTTATAAATAAGATTCCCAATCTTATCCAGTAGCAATCACCCAACAGCTAAAAATTTCCAGGTGCAATTAGATTCTCCCCTTGAATTCATTTAAATGGTTATGTTTTACTTATCTCTATTGTTTATTCAATTTGGGGATTATCAAGGCCTCATGCTTTTCCTCCTGCTTCCTATAACCCTCCTTTAGCCATCTCTCCTTGGTACTTTCAAGAGGCAAAACTCAAATAGGATAACTAATTATTTGACTTCTAGAAATCCTAATAATATATTCTTTGAGAACAGGATAACCATTTGTTGAATGCCTTCTGTGGCCCGAGCGTACACTACATGTGATCTTCAAAATTCTCTTAGAAGGCAGGTGCTATTGTCCCCATTTTACAAATAGGAAGACTGGGGTCCAGAGAAGTTAAGCACCCAATCCAAATGTAAGACCCTCTGAAGTCAGGTCCCTTAGTTTTTTTCAGTGTCACATGCTAAAAGTAAAGTTTAATTATACTCATTGAGTTCTAATATAGGAAGCAGAACTGAAAAGTAAGTTGGAACATCTCTTGAGTTAATACTTGGAAGACAGAGCTAGGCATTTTGCCCTCTCCATGGAGACAACTCCCATGACAGTGTTATCTATTATGCTGCTGGCGATATCTGTACATTAGTGAGAATGAGAACTGACTGGCAAGGAGAGTGTCCAGGGAAAATTTTCTAAGGTGGTGATGTGATATTGCTACGAGCGTGCTTCTGAAAGTAAGTAAAAACCTGCATCAATACCACCTACGTACTGCTTCCTAACAACAAGGCTTCCTGTGCCCCGATGTTGTCTGACCCAGTCAGTCTCTCTGGAGGTGGGACCCAGGCTTCTTCACTTCTAAGGAGTAACTTCAGGTGCTTCTGAAGCATACTAACTTCTGAGGGTTATTGCTTTCATGTATGAAGCATGGATGAACCTGGAAGCACCTATACTTTGAAACTCCACATTCCTGTCTGCAAAGTCTGTGTTTCTCTCGAGAATAATCTCTTCTGTGCAAAGTGTCCATTTAGTACCCTCAGTTCCCTGCATTTTGGTGCTCAGACCTTCAAAGACATATTAAGGGGATTTCTTCTCCAAAAGCCTACTGCAAAGTATCTCACACAATTATACATCTCGTTTACTTGTTGGTCCTTTTCTAATATAAAGTGTAATGTTGCCCTGAACAGCATCATATTAAAATATAAAACTATCTTTTGTGAAAAATGAAGTCAAGGCATACATCTGGGAACCCAACAAACTCTAAACTATGCGCAGCATTTTCTGTTAAGTTTGGAAACTGATAGCTGCCTGAAGGTCGCATAT
The DNA here is from genome assembly GCF_987537825.1 of Furipterus horrens. Lineage (NCBI taxonomy): Eukaryota > Metazoa > Chordata > Mammalia > Chiroptera > Furipteridae > Furipterus > Furipterus horrens. The sequence continues at coordinate 189,828,620 of NW_028327175.1, forward strand.
TTAAGGTCAGTTTCCCTGTTTCCTTCATATTTGCCCTGTGGCAAAGCAAGGCAAGACTTCCTATGGAGAAAAAAAAAATGAAAGAAAGAAAAGAAAACCCACTATTGGCATTCTAACAATAAAGGAATGGTAAAGATTAAGCCTGGAATTGGTAATCTTTTGCATACTGGCACATTCTAATTTTCAGTAGGATGAGTTGGTGTACAATGTATTTAAGATTGACAGTTTAGTGAATGTTGACCCATATTTTGAGTCATAAGCAAAGAATAGTAGCACCTATACTAAAGGAAAACAAAGTATTTAAATTTCAGAGTGAAATGTTGTTGGTGTAACAGCCTGACCATCTGTGGGCACAATTCTCGGAACAAGCTCAATGCCAACTGAATTTTCGTATACGTTTTCTCACCAAGTTCTGGTGGCAGTGAAAGAAGTCAGCATATTTTGTCTCGAGAAGTTATCATCCATCTTAGAAATTTTCAACGTTCTTGCTTTCTAGCTTTTGCTGAAAGAATTGAGGTAAGAGAGTTAACAATAATGGACTAATAATAGCAGTACTGGTAAGCATTTATTGAGCAGCTACTGTGTGCCACGCGCCACGTTCGGGAGTTATATAGATTATTTTGTTTAATTCTGAAACAACTGCATCTTCACTTTATAGCTAATATTTATCAAGCATCTTCCATGTGCTGGGTACTATACTATGCTATTCCTTGTGTTATCTTAATCTTTAAAGGATTGTATTTGTGATATATGGGCACTTATATTTGTTTCACACATGAGGACATTGAAGTTGAGAGACCAAGTAGTAGCTTATTCAAAGTGACATGGCTGGTAGATGTTAGATACTGGGCCTTTTGATTCCCTCTTCTACTTTATATTTGTCCTAAGCTACATTTAAAATACCATCCCATCTTGTTTATTCTTTCCATGTTTAAGCTCCAAAGAAAAGACTAGTAATATCTTACGTATCCAGTGATTCATCTTAAGGAAACTTATTCTTCTCCAGGGGAACAACGCTAGCCTTGGAAAGATATCTTAAGATGCCTTTAAAAAAAAAAAAAAACAAAACAAAAAAAACCCACAACAAAAACATGTACTGTAAGGCAGTGGCTGAGAAGGCGAGCTTGAGTGAGACCTCAGTTCCAGTCCCGCTGTACCACCTCACTAGCTGTATGACTTCGGGAAGACTGGTCCCTCTCTGTGTCAGTTCCATCATCAGTAAAATGAAGATAGTGACAGCACACTTGTGTGCCGAGTAAGCTCTCAATGAAGCCGTTAGTGGTGGTGGGTGTTGTTGATGTTTCTCATACATTCAAATCTTTTTTTAAAAAGTTTGTTTTTCCAAGGTTGCAGGTTCGATCTCCAGTCAGGGCACATACAAGAAGCAACCAATGAATGCATAAATAAGTGGAACAACAAATAGACGTTTATCTTTCTCTCTTGCACAGGCTATCTCTGAAATCAATAAATTAAAAGAAAAAAATTTTTTGAAGGTTTGTTTTTACAGTTCTTTAATTGTTTGGCTTATTTTATTTCTCAGTCCTCAGCAGAAGGGTTAAATTAAAGTAAGGAGGATAGACACCATGAAATAAGAGAATTACCATTAAAGAAAGAGAATCATAAAACTGCCTTTGAACAGTCACATAATGGCTGCTTAGAATAATAACTTAAGTCAATGAAGAAATGGAAATGTTCTCTATCCTTTGTTTTAAGGAGAAGATGAACTATATTTTAGTGGGGTATTTTAGAATATTCTCATTAATCAAAAAGATAGTGCTTGAAGTTAAATCAGTTTTAATTATCTGGAGAGTTCTCTTTCTACAACACCCTGTTTCACCACAATACTAAGTAGATGAGTTGTTACCCAACCCCTGGAGTGCTTTCAGCTTATTAGGGGTGACAGACCCAAGTGCTACGAGGCTTGCACATGTATTGTGTGTAGCGAGTTGTAGTTACTATAGCTGAAGTAAAGAGAACATGCCCCCACCTAAAAACACATGGTGTTTAAAAACATTGTCCTGGCCAAACAGATGTGATTGGAGCCAGCATTCAGCTCCAAGTTCATGGTCCCTAGAATGAATTGAGTTCATGGCCCTTAATGCTCACTAGCTATGTGCCTGTGCACCTTGTGTTCTATCTGCCCCATTACCTGACATAGTCTACGCACCATGGGAGTCCAGACTAAGCCTTAGACCTCTTTATTCCTTCCTCTTCCTGCCAAGGGCCCTACATGCAATGGGTTGGCAACTTTTGCTGATGATAGAGGGTGTTTTTATTAGGAAAAAAACCACCAAACAATATCCATGCAATCGTTTTATTATTTTACATAAAAGAATGATAATATTTGTATGTTTTGCGAAAGTATTCAATCCCCAAGATATGAAAAGGTAATACTAGATCACAAAGATTGACCCAGCTGCTGTGTATTCTACCTACCCGGAAGGCAAGTAATATAGGTGGAAAGACTATGGAAACCAGGAGATTCAAATATTAATTCCAACTTCACCGTGTACTATCTATGTGGCTTTAGAAAAATTCTCTACTTTCCTTCTACTTCTGGAGATCCCCATATTTCTAGCAAGCTCATTCATGCATGAAAAATACATGTTAATTGAGGTATATTGAAGATCTAGTTGTGAGAGGAACTTCAGAACAACAAATCTGTTATAGTGCCTTCAACAAGTGAGACAGTGTCCTTATCCCAATAAACAATAAAACCCCCATTCTTTTTTTTAATGAACTAGAGCTCATGCCAGAGTCTACTTTAACTTTGGTCTTGTACCTTCAGTGTGTTCTGAAAGCTTTAGGATATGATAAAAATAAGTTACTAGGTTATTTTTCTGAATGTAACTTTTAATTCTCATACGTCTTATTAACTATAGTGTTAAATCCATATTTTTCTGTCTTACTTAAATTACAATACCTATTGTATACTCTAAATCATTGGTTCCTAGATATGAGTTTTAAAATAAAATAAATCAAGTGACAAGTACTATATTAGTTGCTGGGAGGAGCATGGATCTAACAGGCAGGACAGGGAAGGAAATTAGTGAGTACAGAGTGCAGTGATTGATTGGGTCAGGGAAGCCTTCAGTGTCCTGGTCTGATTATGGAAATTTTCAGATATACAAAGGAAAATGCTGAATAAATTTGATTTGGCTGGTACCAGACTCTGTTGCTGAATTATTGGGATGGTGGTTACAATATGAACCCCAGTATTTGCATTTTCTCCTTGAAAAGCTTTTGCTCAACCATTTCACTTGAACAGATAAAATAATTAAGGCCCTGGTGTGTTAAGTGTCTTTGCCATGTTCACATGGCTTGTTAGTGGCAGAAGACAGATCTATATTCCAGACCACTGTTGTATTTTCTTCGCTAATATACGATTTCCATGACTACAGAGAACTTGTATGGTTTGCTCACAACTGTATCTCTCCTTGGTGCTAACAGTGGGCACTAAGTAAATATCTGTACAATGAATGACTGATTTCTCTCTTGAGATTTCACAGCCTAAAACTTTTTGCTTTCTCTTACCCAATGAAGTCTTTCCCCTGGCACTGAAAACTGATGAACGTTGGGTGATGTTCCTGTAGCTCATTTTCAGTTTCCGATTTACTGATACACATATCTAACTTACGGATCTTTTATTATAATATCTGTAGATGTTTTCATAAACATACAAATCAAGATATTCTTCCTGTGTATTTAAATATCTCTGATATATGTCCTCTCTTTGCAAGAGCGGATTTTGAGAACAGCTGGAGGTATAGCAGTTTTCAGCTTTCTTCAATAAATGTTTGTTCTTGTCCATCATGTTTTCAAGAATTTTTGGCTCATTGTAGTGTCTGGTGTGTGTGCCCTCCAGGGAAGCATGCTGGCTCTGTTTTATAGTTCAGTTGAATTAATACCACCTTCATGTAAATTAGAAAATTTTAAAGTAGTTACAGAACTAAATTATCTTTTACTTTATGAAATTAATGTTTAATATATAATTGGAAGGCTGGCACTCTGTTATTCTTGTTATTTAAAGACACGTTCATCAAATCAGTTCATTGCCTTGTTTACTTTCTGGGCAGCACTGGAGCCATTTTGCCTGATTGACTTCAATCTTTGAGCATTGAGATTGTTCCGTTCGGTTAATACTATTCCATTATTTTAGATGGTGTCGTCTTGAAGTAGGTCATTTACAATTACCTGTTTATCTTACAGGAGATTTTAAACCTCTCAGGATTTCCTTGATGATTTTCTTCTGTTCATTCTTTGTTTATTTTTTGCCATTCCCATTCTGCCTCTTCTTTTAAAAGGGCCAGAACTACCCATTTTTATTTATCAATGGCTCTTCCCTGCAAAAGTTTTACATTCGTGCTATTTTAGCATGCATTAAATTATCCGATTATTTCTGAGTACCTCATTGATACCATGCACTGCACTGACAAGCAAGCAACACCCATATTTAATAGCCACAGAACTGTGCCATTCTCAAAATAATAAACTTTAGAATCCAAAGAAAGTAAAATATATTTTAAAATTGAAGTTTGGGATGAATATTAAATTATCAAGAGTATTTATCTTGGGATGGAGTGGTGGAGTGTTGATTACAAAGTACTATCCTTATCATCTATTATAGTAAAATTTCAATAATGCATTAGTTTCCTAATCAGAAGAAGATTTAAAAATAAGATGTTTTCTGGTGCCTAAATCAAGAAATCACCTCTCATGTTATATCTGAGTGCATAACATGAACAAGGTACTAGGCTAAACATGTCAGGGCAGTATCTTTAAAAAGTTTTTTATCATGATTTAAAGTAAGAAATATATTTTACATCACAATTTATATTACACATATACACATGTAACTGAAATGAATATTCATAAAACAATATTTTTTTAATTATGGGTGATTACACTAATATTTTCTAATCTTGTTTTTTAAAGAAAAAATTTCAACCCTGATTTTTGAATTGATTTTATAACCATATAAAAGGTCATAGTCCCCAGGTTGTGTTAGGGATACACAGGTGATATTTTTTAGTCCTAGTCTACAGCTTGTGTATTTTTGTAGGGAATATAAAACATGTTTATGACAAACTTTTTTGAGAGACAAGTTATAAATAAGACAGCATTTCCCAAATTTCTACCTTTTATGAACAGTAGTCACAATGTTTACCTCATTTCTGTGCCACCGTTTAGTTTTATTAATATTTTTCTATCCATCAACTTTGAAGTGACTGACATGTTTTTTATCACATAGCCTTGTCCTATGTGAAACCATGAATTCAATGCTCCAGTTAAGTTTTTTTTTTAATACCTAAAAACATAAGTAATTGTGTATATATCAAACTAAAGACGATTTTGTGGAACTTGACTTGTGTGGTTCAGTTGGCTGAGCAACCACCTGAAAGCCAAGGGTTGCCAGTTTGATTTCCGGTCAGGGCATGTGCCTAGGTTGTAGGTTCCGTCCCCAGTTGGGGTGCATGTGTGAGGCACACCGATTGACCTTTCTCTCCCTCTCCTCCTCCGTCCCTTCCCCTTTCTCTAAAAATAAAAATTAAAAAAAAAAAGATTTTGTGTACCACCAGCAATAGGCCTAATACTTTGGAGAACAGTTAAAAGTGATACATAGATTAGGGATCTTGGAAACTAAGTTTGGGTTTAAGAAGAAGGTAGCACTTGGAGTGAGCCTTGAAGATGGGAGAGGTTACAAAGGAGGCCATCCCTGTAGATGAAGCGTTGTAAACAAATGCAGAGTGAGTAAAAAGTTGTTCGGAGGATAGCCAAATACGAACTTTAGCTATGGCATTGGCCACAGGTAGGGATTTGTAAGGGGTAAGAAAGGAAAGGTAGATGAGAACTTGGAGGACCATGAATGCCCAAGAGGTGAGTCTTAATGTCATAGGCAATTAGAAGCTATTAAAAATATGTGTAAAATGGGGTGATATAATGCCACCTATGCTCTATAGGATGCTTAGGGAACAACCTAGCAATAGTGTGGGAAAGGTGCTGGAAAAAAGACTGATTTGAATTATATTTTACTTAAAAATTGCGTTTTTAAATTATAGAGATTTTATGTCTTTCATCTGATGAAATAAGCAGCTTTGCAGGCAGTCAAGAATTGCAAGAGGGCACAATGCAGGGGGAAAATCCAACAGACCACCGAGTCTGTTCTCTGTTTGACTTTCAGCAAATCATTTTATTTATTCTCTGTTTCTATTTCTTCTTTCAAATGGGATTAATAATGCCTATCCCTCCTCACAGACTTGCTGAAACAAATCAAGGGAAAAAATTCTAAAACTGCTATGCAAATGTAAAATAGCTTTCTTCTTGTACTTGAGCTTTTTGAGCCAAAGAAGTGACCTGATAATAATTATCCTTCAGGAGATGAATCTGGCCAGCGGCCTGTAAGACAGCTCAGAGGAGGAAAACATGCTAAGGAAAAGCATTTAGAACACTGTGTGTGCCGGCCCTACAAGTAATAATTCAGGCTTGAACTAGAGTTGGGAAATCAGGAATGACGAAAAGAGGGTAGATGCAAGAGAACACCACTGAGGAAGAACCAGCCAAGACTCGGCAGTTTGGCTACGAGGACGGGGGTGGGGGTCAAGGGACAGGTGGGGAGGACTCCAGGTTGGTTCCATGAGTAAAGGGCATGGGATTAACAGTCAAGGAAAATCGGGAGGAGCAGTCAGTTTTGGAAAAAAGATACTGAATTTAAGGCATCAACACAGTGCCTGAAGAATATCATCGAGCAGGCCATTGAAATTTGGGGACTGGAACTTAGGAATGAGGTTCTAGCTGGACAGGTAAACATAAATCATTCTCGGCGTGATGATAATTTAGGCCTGCGTATGCCAAATGTTAGCCATTTGAGTGTTACTCCTAAGTTGTTGCCTCGTTTGAACAATACTCATACTCTTACTTATTTAATATTTTAAAATCTACTTTATCTCACCTTTTGAAAGCATAGCTCTATTCTAAACAATAACTGTGAAACCTTGGGTTTGACATGATGGATACAGTTTTTTTTAATACCTATTAAAATAAATGTCTCATTGCCATGTTTCCTGATTATAATGTGCATGTCATTTCACTATTTCCAATGTCTGAAACTTGGGTGTTTTACAGCCGGTGATATCTTATAACCTGTTGGCCAGACAGTAGTGGTGACGCTCTTGTCGTTGTCAGCACAGGAGCCAAAATGGTGGTTATTTCTAGTCGTATGAGCAAAAAAAGTAATCCTCAATATTCTAGTCAACAACCTGTTGAAAGATCTTCAGAAGAAAAAAAGTGGATGTTAATTGTTTTCAAAAAACCTTACCTTCTGGTACCATCAAGAAAGCACTCACACAGAAACGTGCAAAATGGCCGTCCAGCAACATGGAAGAGAATCCCAGAGAGAGTCGTCAAAGGCATTTAAGAAGTGCTGCGTCCCTGATGCTCTTGAAGGCTCCGAGGACGTTGATTACTGAGAGTGGCAGGTGGTTCAGAAGAGTCAGACACTGATTGTGAGAAATTTTTAGGGAATCCTTAACCCTTTTGTTTTGCTTGTGTTTCCCTCTATGTATGCACCATAGTGGTGTATAAGAAAATGTCTAAGTGAGCAGTCTAAGAGCTCTTCGGATAAGTACAAAATAAAACCTTTGAGTGATAAGAAAGCATTATGTCATAATTTAATTGGCAGTTATTTTCCAAGTAGTATATTTTTAAAATTATACATCTTACAGTGGCTGTTGTCCAAACTTAGTTTAAACAGATATCCAAAATTTTTAAATGTCAGTTCATGTTCCACTTAAATTTGTCCTATAAATACTGCTTTATGGAAGCCCATTTAAGCCAGCCAATAAATAAAATCACCAGGAAAATATTTTAAAGAAGAAAAGGACCTTAGAACCCTGGAAAGTCTGCATTTCACAGGAGGAGGAAGAGTCAGAGAATGTAACTGAGAAGGATTAATAGATGACTCCAGACAGAGCAGTGTCATGGAAGCCAAAGAAGGAGAGAATTTTCCAGAAAGAGAAGTAACTTAGAATAACCAAAACTTCAACAGACCTGGAGAATTTCCTAACAGATATGAAATGGCAGATTCAAGGAGTAAGAGAACTTGAATAATGAGGAAGTTGATTCTAGATTTCTCTTTTTAAGAAAAAGTATGTAGAGAAATATAAAGGTGATGCTTGATAAGGACTGGAATTAATTATTTTTCTTAAGCTGGAGAGCCCTGAATGTGTGTGTGGGCCTGGAGGTAGGAAGTGGTAGCAAGGTAATGATGATGACAACATGAAAGAGAATAATTGATATCTGAGGACCTGAGAGAGTGCCAAGTAATGGAATCAATAGCACAAGTTGAAGATATGACCCTAGAAAGGAGAAGCTCTTCCTCAGGAGTGTGGGTGTAGGAAGAGAAAGATAGAGTGGACTTGGAATAATGTTGAGTTAGAAAGGAGAGAACTTCAGAAGGCTCGCCATGAATCCTAACAGGGAACCAAGTTACTCCCTGAAAGTGAAAGGCAGGGTCAAGGGCTTAGAACAGGGGTCGAAAAGGCTCCGAACAGTTGCTGTAAAATGTCAAGGGGACCCAGCATGAGCAGGGTCAGCCATGTCGGAGTTACTGCCAGAGCCCAGTTGAGGTCTGGGAGTGAATTTGTAGTGGGCTCGCCAGTGTGGCTTCACGAGTCTCCCCAGGATTTAGTGGCAGACCAGAAGTGGGAGCCAAGGAAGCAAACAGTGGAAAGTCAATGCCTGTTGAGAACTAGCGGAGTAGGAATGACAAGAGGACAAAGAGGATCGACTGTGGGGGAGTAGTGAGTGCAAAGGTGAAATGGCTAACGGTGAGAGGTAGGCCAGATGGGGAGGCATTGGGAGGCTAAATCAGGGTGATGGGTGGGAAGAAAAGGGGGGCTTTGGATGACTGACACAATGTGCTCAGAGAACCAAGCAGGAAGAGGAATGCGGCATCCGGTTGGCTCAATGCAGGGCATATAGTCAGCTCTTAAAAATGGTGATTTTGTGAATTTCCAGAGAATTTTAAAATAGAAGACTTAGGAATAACTATGTACCGTAATTGTCAACATACATGTCTTCTTAGAAGCTTGGCGATGAGCAGCAATAGATGTGGATTTGAATCCAAGCCCAACTGGCATTTGCGCCCTGTGCACCCACTTGGATATAAGTTTGCCCTCCCTGCGGGCACTCTTCTTTGTTCCTCGGATGGATCATACCAAAGGGCTCCCTTGGCCTCTGGGTTCCAGCTGGGTTCTCCTCCTGGGAGCACTGGCAGCGCATGGGACACAGGGAGGAGAGTGAGGCTGTGGCATGGATTCCTGTAGCTCTCCTCCTGTAGGACTTGTGTGATTCTGTCCACACGGCTCCTTCAGAGTCTTGCTAACCTCTCTCTCCCCTCCCTTCTGCAAGCCTAGTGGTGGTAACTTGCCCACTGTTAGTTGCCCCAGGCTAATGCACCAGGCATTGTGGTTTCCCACACCTTTTAAATAGTCTCTTTATGAAAGTCTGCTTAAATTGCCCAATTTGATCATGTGGTCTGTTTCCTATTGGGACTCTGATAAAAATCACCCAGGCAAGTTACTTAGGCTCTCAGCCTCACTTTCCTAAATCTGTAAGATTGAGACAATACCAGTACCTACTTCATAGGTTTGGGAGAAGGATCAGATGTGATCGTGTAAATCCCTACACAAGCAGGGCATATAGTCAGCTCTTAAAAATGATGATGACGTAATATAAACTCTGGAGTTGCCATTTATCCACTTATAGATATATAGACATCTATAGAGCAGGGACTGAATGTTTTAATTAGCAAGTAGCATTTCCCGATGCATCCTTCTCAGTGGCCGAACTGAAGGGTCAATTGGAGGAGAAACCGTAGCTGTCTTTCTCTCTTCTGTTAGTCCCTCCTCCCAAAGGGACTTTAAATTGATGGTACCACAACTTAATTTGTGGTAAAAAGAAGCAACCAAATATGCAAAATGCTCTGTCCTACAATTGTAATATTTCTAATACACAATCTAAGGAAAAATAGTGTGCTTTATACGCAACTGCAGCTTCAAGACACTTTCCTTGGCCCAACTCCTTGGGGCACCTTTTCAGTAGTCGCTGTTGAGTGTGGAAATTGTAGGGCCACTGCTGGTCCTCTGGATTGTGGAACCTTCTCTGGTTCTGATTATATGCTAATTGAAACCTTCGAAGGCACAGCTGTGCCTTTTAGGTGGCACAAAAGTAGTGGTCTTTAAAACTTTGAATCAAAAACGACTTTGGTGAAGGAGAAGCTCAGAAAATCTTTACCTTCTTTCACTTGCTATGACTTAACAAGGCAATACTTAGACTTTGTTGAATGGCCTGCATTGTTAATCCATAATGGTAATGCCATCTTGTAGTTGATTCGAGCCTTTTCATTGAAAAGTATCTTTAGTCACTTTTCAAAAGTGAGAACACTGTCATATGGTAAATGTGAATCCTCTGTGAAGCTTACAACCGGCAGACCACCATCATGGACGAGATTTTGAAGGGCACTAGTGAGTCTTATCTGCAGCAGCGTCTGGGAAAATAAAGCCCTCTAACTCCCCGTCAGTAATCCACTCAAGTTTACCACTGACCACGGTGGCCAGGAATGGAGGCATTCCTGCTGATACACGTATTCCCTGGAGCAGTTCTATAAACTTAACAAGTCGTTTAAGTGGTTTCGTGTTTCATGTGCTATATGCACGTAGTCATCTTCCAAGATAAAGGAGGAAAGGGGGGCGAGTTAAAGGGTGAGCAGTGTTCGAGAGAGAGTTCCCATGATCAACTGGTGTTTTGTGATTCCCCGTGCTTTTTGGCCCTGGGTCCTGATGATAACCACAGAGGATTTGTGTGGTTCTACTCACCTAGGCGCCATATGTAGTTTTAAACCTGGGATAACAATTTTAGTTTAGTAACGTCTTGTTTTTCACTCTCCCAGGTCCCTAAGTTTGATTTTCCAAACCCCTCAAATCTGGAGGCCATTTCTCCATTGGCTGTCTGTGTGTGTATATCAGGAATGTGGCTGCATTCAGGTCTGTTGTCCTTAGCGCCTTTGTTTGCGGCCGCATTCCACGCCGTTCAGTCTTTCAGTCCCATGTATTTACTAACTATTCAAATGCCTTGTGGTATTCACACAGAGATTATGTAAAATAAAAAAATACGTTATTAAGGCCATGGGTGCTGTGAATGGATTATTACAATTTGCCTATCATGGTAATGGCACCTGTTAGAGGTGTGATACAAAAGGCAGTGACAGGCAGCGTAATGTAGTAATTGTGGCCATTGTACTGGATGGCTGGTCAGTTCACCAGGCAAGTACAAAGGAGGCAGTGTTATAGCGGAGCAGGGGTGGGTGCGCTTAATGAAGAGAGCTAGTTGTGCACTGAAAGAGACTTTTGGTGGAGGGCTGACTCCCAGGGGGCAACTTCGAATGAGTTGAAAAGAATGAACAAAAGTACAAAAATGGTACAGGTTTTCCTATTTCAGCTCTTAAAGTGACAGACGAGTTATGCTGATGCACAGTGCCAGCACTTTTCTCCTACTGCCAAAATAGCTTTTTTTTTTTTTCAAAATACTCAAAGTTACCTTGTCACATGGCAGTCATATATAATGTACTCTTTTCTTCTCCCCTATGTAAAACATACTCTGTCAAAGTTCATATGTAACTTGCACAGGGGTACATGTACTCGTCTGTGAAAAACATTTGTTCCTAGCCCACAACAGTATTTAGAGCACATGACCACAGATTCAGGACAGACATAAACAACATATATCCTTTCCTTCTATCATTTCCCTGCGTTTGTCAATATTATTTTGCTAAAACACAGGTGGTTTTGCTACTAGTCTGAAAATTCTAGCAATGTAATCAAGGCTGAACTTCAGCATCAGAATGAGTAATAGAAATTAATAGTAAGAATTTATGAAGCATGTTTTCTCCTTACCTCAAGAACTCATGGAGTCAAGCCATTTCTCAAGACACTACTGAGAAATACTAGGGGTGGGGAGTGGGGGTAAACACAATAAAAAGGACCAAATTTGCCAAGATGACTTCTGTAACCCAAAATAGTATGTCCTGAGTTCACTTCTGGAAGGATGTCAAATTGACCACCCGGTACGACTCCCCTGTAATGTCACGCATAGTATACCTATGATTTCAGGTGTAGTACAGGAGCTCCACCTGTCTCTCGCTTGCTGTACTGTCCCCATTGAAATCATGACTGACAACAAACTGTGCTCTTCTTGGGTTGCATACTGAATACTTTTTATCAGCCAGGCACTGTACTAGCTCTTTGTAAGCAATTCCTCATTTACTCTTTGCACCAGTCTGTGGAATATAGATAGAATTATTATGCTCGTTAACGGATAAGGAGGCAGAGGATCAGGGAGTTTCCACAGCTTCCTTACATGCAGTGCGTTAGGATGACATATTCACATTCTCTCCATGTTTAGGTATGTTTTTTATATATGTATATACAAAAATAGTACATGTAATTCCATACTGTCTTGGAACAAAGTAACCGTGATGTATTTGTAATGAAAGCTGACAGGATTTTGAAAACGGAGTCGTGAAAATTAGCCTTAAGATTCCAGAATCTTATTTTGAAATGAAGGATCAGCATTTTCCTCCACAAATCATTTTAATAGCGCCGACTGTATGAACGAGGTCCTTTATTAAGGGTGGGTCAACTTATGTAGAATATAGAATGCTACTGGGAGCCAGCCCAATTTTAATAAAGGGCCACACAGAAGAAAATTTATGCTTCGAAATGTTGATTCCTATCTCTTCACTTGTGTAAATAGTGTTGCAGACGGTGTGAGACATGTGTGGATGGGCGAGGTGTGCCACTGTTCTGACTCACTCAGGCAGTGCCCTGGCCGTCAGCCCGACGAAACAGGCGTGCCACTTCGGAGGGTGCCACTGAATAGAGGCAGTTGTGTGATATTTAAAACATGATTTTGTACTTCTGCTGTGGGGAACAGCTATTACAGCTTGTTACTTTTCTCTGCACTAGTTTTGACATCGGAACATTCTTAACCAAAAAAGAATGTCATTTTCATGAAAGAACTTTCTGTACAACAAACTTAATATTTATAAGTTCTCCTCAACATATGCAATGATTTGATAATCTTAAATATTCTCATAGGCAGAAGTTTTCCTCATTCTGCTTCCTAGAAATTATTCCAAAATTTGCAGAGTAGCCACGGGGAAAGATATAGGGGGATTATTTCTGGCCTCAAGTTGTACAGAGAAACAACAGAAGTATGGATTTTTTTTGTTGTACCTTCTGCCGCTGGCCTCCTTGTATCATAGTGTCCGTAACTATGGAAATAATTAGCATATTGACATATCTGCGTGTATATAGTCTTCCACACCTGTAATCTAGCACTCAAGCAGGAAAATTGTTGGGTGTTTTGGACAGGCAAAAGCAGAGATCAATAATCCCTAGTTTAAAGATTGCGCTGATGTCTGATAAAATCACCTGGGTTTCCTCAGCTGCTGAGGTCAAGGATGTGGCCGCAAACCCATGTGCTCATCAGACTGTTGGAGTCAAGTCCTCTGTTTGTATACAGTGTATAAATGGTAATGTGGATAAACACTGCCCTCTCCAACCACGTAATTACGTCGATTGCTGAAAAAACCCAGAAATGTACCAAAATATCCCAGGAAAGCTATTTCTAACACGATTTTGCTCTTTATGGCTAAGTGGCAGCCACTGTTTTGTTTTTTGTTTTTTTTCTTTTCCTAAATTATGTGTTCTTGTTTCAAGCATTTAGATGATGCAAAACAGATTTTTGTGGCAACATTCTTTTTTGCAGCCAAAAAAGCATTCAAGGAAGCTCCATAGTCTTTCTTAGTTGCTATTTATTCTGGACCTTTAGTGTTAATGGCATAAACTCATTTCATTTTAAAAACAGAATTAACCTACTTAAGTTTGGTTTTTTTTAGAACTGCTAACACTGTCAATAAAATATTTAATTATGATGGGAAGTGGAAGTCTTTAAATGATGAGTTAGAAACGAATAACAACATATGAACATAATAGGTGCAAAAAATAACAACCTTTCTCTTTACTGTTTTCCCCACAATGCTGTGAATAAAGCCGACTCTTTCCAACAGAGACATACTAGCTCTTCCTCTGGATAAAATAAAGGATGGATAGCTGTGTGATTGCACATGACCTGTACTCTCAAAAACAAGTAATAATTTTATTACCCGTCTTTTACCATCATCTTCCTTATCTCCCTTTGTCCCCTTCTCATTTTTTCCTCTTCTCTTTCCTGCTGCTGTCTCTGCATCTCTCTTCCTCCCCTAGTCAGTCTCCTTAGAAACCATTGTGGTTAGCAGAGTCGGAAGTCAAAACAGTTACTCTCATAGCCTTGGTAAAAAAGACCAAAGTCAACAAATGCACAATTTCTCATTTCCAACATCTCCACTTTGCACATCCTATTATTATGGCACTTAGTTTTAGGGTGACCACTGGTGATTTGGTTGTCTAAAAATGGCCGGCGGTTTTTTAGCAGCAAACATGTTTTATTCTTTCATGGACCTTGAAATTTAAACTCAAAAATTTCACATGCATAAACGTAGCTTGTTCGAGCACTGTCCATTTATATATGTAAGCTCACATTTTCATTTGTTTGCTGAGTTTCTTTGGCTTGAAATTTAGGATCTGAGTAGGGTTTTACAAGTTTCAGTGGACCCTGATGCTATCTATAGATGGACCGTAGGTCCCTTTTAATAGGTATTAAAGTCAATTGTAGCGAGAATGTTTTGGTTAAATAAAATGTGTGGGAAATTATTATTTTTCTGTTTGTGGTATTTACAAAAGCATATTTAAGGCTCCTTAGCTCTATAAATATTCTGAGTGAACCCTATTTTCCAAAGATTTATTTAACACACTAACACTTGCCGCGTACGTCCATTGCGGTAGTCACTGTGGAAACTTCAGAGGAATATAATATCTGTCCTTAAGAGCTTATGACGTAGGAGGAGGAGAGTTAAACAGCACCAGGCTGAAAGCTGGGATGGAGACTGGAACAGAGAGCACATGCGTGTGACTAAGAGAAAGGACTTGGACAGGGTATCAAAGGAAAGGGCCCTAGCTCTAACTGTTGGACGTTAATGAAGAGAAAAAAGGCAAAGATAATAAACTTTGATGAAGGAGAGCATGCGAATCAGCCATGTTAAATGGAATTTCCTGAATTCCAATATCAAAAAGATACCTTTGCCAAAAATGTTGAAAATTTACTACAATTTAAGTTATACTTCTCAGGGAACTAAATGTCATCAACAATTTCATAGGCCTAATGCTGTAATTTGAATGGATTAATTAGTAAATGTACAAATACAGCTAATGCTTGGAGTTAGATTCCAAGTGGTAAAACTGGAATTATAAAAATGTATTACGAAACAAGTAGGATGATTTGAAGTTTATTTTTCCCTCAATGAGAACAAAATGACTTTTAGACTCTCCTTCTTCTCCCCCTTCCTCCAAATTCCTGAACTGTTTTAAGTGCTTCTGATGCTTTCTTACATTTTTAAAGCATTGTTTTAATCAGAAGAAGAACATTTCTTTTTTTTTTTACCCTTAACTTGTGCTTTGTTGGTTTTAGTAAAATAAGTTTTAAAAAGCCTCGTCTTTCCCACTGAAATGAAATTAAAAACCACGGCTGCTCTGATGTCACGAAAGAAAAATGAGGTGGATTTAGACAGGAAAATGGAGTAAAAAAAACTTTATGGGGCTTTTAAAGGAGCTTGTGCATTGTCTTCTAACTTGCACTAAGCTGGGATTGTGTGTTCCCTGTCTCTACCTTGAACTTAGTTTTATGAAAAGTAAAAGTAGACAAGCAACAGAAATATACATGAAAATATGAGTGGCCTGGAGCAAAAAGCAATAAATAGAGCTTGTTTTTCCAGTTCCTCCAAAATAGTTGTAATTTCGGTCATATCATTATGAAGTTGTTTTTTCCTTTTGAAAGAAAATGAGTAACTTCTAAAGCAAATCACTACTAAAAGTAGTAAATATAATAAATTTCTGAGCATTACTTCGCGATAGCATGTTTCACTGGACGTACTACTAATTGAATATTTAAAGTCATTCAGTGAAAGACTGAAAATATTATGTTGTCACATTTGAAAAGTAGGTTCCTTTATTGATTTTGGAGCTACTATACATTTTCTTTTGAAATGAACGATGATACCCTCTTAATAAGTAAGAGCATAAAGAAGATGAAGCTGTGCTTCACCCTGAGTGGTTTAAAGGCAGCCTCTTTCCTGAGTCGCTCTTAGAACTGCAGTAGAAAGTTTGGAAAGCCATACCTCATGAGAGGTAAGTTTTAGTAGCTCTGCAAGTTCATATCCCCTACATAGGCTCTCCCTGTGTAAGACATTTAATGCATCATAATATGTACTCAACACTCTCTCTTAAAGGGCAGCATTAACTTCCGTGCACGTCATCACTGTGTCATGAGTAGGTTTAATCATGTGGCTCCTTTATTCCAGGCTTGGTCCAGCTTTCTTACCTCTCCTGAGACCTTCATTCACTTGTAGGACTCCATTTCTGGCCATGATGGCGGAATTTGTTTCACACAAAGCATCAGTGTGGTTTCCTATAACCGGTTTCCCTACATATTCCAGCCCTTTGCTTCCTCATTCTTTTTCAAAGTTGTATAGTGATGGTGCAGATGTTGGAGATCTTTGCTTTTAAGCGAACACTTTTGTTTGCCTCGTTGTGTCTGCGAATTGGTTTGTCTTTAGAGAACTAAAACCTCCTTCCTCTTCATCAGTGGGTGCAGGGGGGCATGAATGACGAAGAATAACATCTGACATATCTAAATGTAATAGCGATGATGACAGCTAGCATCTGTCAGGCACTTGTTATGTGTGGACACCATTCTAAGTGCTTTACATGTATCAAGTTCTTCCTACAACACTCTGGAGTAGGTATTACTTTTCTCCCCTTTTATAGTGAGGAAGCCAAGAGAGTCTGGTAATTTGCCGAAGGTAGTGCTACTAGAAAATGGCAGAGCAGGGACTCAAACCAGCTCTCTGATACCATAATCTGAATTCATGACCAGGAAATTATTACCACACACGTAAACATTAAGTCAGAAGAGAGAAAATGTTATGTTATGAAAGCCTGAGTTTATTTCATGAGAATTGCAATGTGTGTTTCCTTAAGAGATCATGATTTATAGTTTTCTTCCTTTTTATAGATTTAATGTGTGTAGGGATTAAAGGGCCAAACCTTAATGTTAGGGTGCTATTTAAGTGTAGGTTTCTAGTTGTCATGACACAATATTTTTGTACTCAGAATATGAACTCGGTAACTGAACATAGCTTACTTTCCCACCCAGACGTTTTTACCCTAATCTCTATTAGGGGTATTTTGAGTCCCAGCCATGTTTTCTGATATTTAGCAAGGAATGAAAGTTGGTAGCCATTCATAAGCTTGTATGTGGGTGAGATAATATTAAGAATGATTTTTTAATATATTTTATTGATTTTGCTATTACAGTTGTCCCAGTTTTTCTGCCTTTGCTCCCCTCCACCCAGTATCCTCATTCCCTCCAGCAACCCTCCCACTTAGTTCTTGTCCATGGGTCATGCATATAAGTTCTTTGGCTTTTCCATTTCCTATACTATTCTTAACATCTCTTCTCTATTTTGTACCTACCAATTATGCTTCTTAATTAATCCCTGCACCTTTTCCCCCATTCTGCCCCTTCCCCATCCCAGTTGATAATCCTCCAAATGATCTCCATCTCTATGATTCTGTTCTTTTTCTGGTTGCTTGTTTAATTTGGTTTTTTTTTAGATTTAGTTGTTGATAGTGAATTTGTTGCCATTTTAATGTTCATAGTTTTTATCTTTTTCTTAAATAAGTCCCTTTAACATTTCATATCATAATGGCTTGGTGATGATGAACTCCTTTAGCTTTACCTTGTCTGGGAAGCACTTTATCTGCCCTTCCATTCTAAATGATAGCTTTGCTGGATAGAGTAAGCTAAGTTGTAGGTCCTTGCTTTTCATCACTTTGAATACGTCTTACCAGCCCCTTCTTGCCCGCAAAGTTTCTTTTGAGAAATCAGTGGCTAGTCTTATGGGAACACCTTTGTAGGTAACTCTGCTTTTCTCTTGCTGCTTTTAAGATTCTCTCTTTATCTTTAACCTTTGACATTTTCATTATGTGTCTTGGTGTGGTCCTCTTTGGGTCCAACTTGTTTGGGACTCTGTGCTTCTTGGGCTTGTATGTTTATTTTCTTTGCCAAATTAGAGAAGTTTTCTTTCATTATTTTTTCATATAAGTTTTCAATTTCTTGCTTTTCCTCTTCTCCTTCTGGCATCACTATGATTCAGATCTTGGTATGTTTGGAGATATCCCAGATGCTCCTTATACTATCCTTGTTTGTTTTTTATTCTTTTTTCTTTTTGCTGTTCTGGTTGAATGCTTATTTCTTCCTTTTGTTCCAAGTCATTGATTTGAATCCCGGCTTCACCCCTTCCACGGTTGGTTCCCTATGGATTTTTCTTTACTTCACTTATTACAACCTTCATTTCTTCCTGGGTCTTGTTTATGTTGTTGCCATACTCAATGAGTTCTTTGAGCATCCCGATAACCAGTGTTTTGAACTCTGCATCTGCTAAGTTGGTTATCTCCATTTCACTTAGTTCTTTTTCTGGGTTTTGTTCTGTTCTTTCACTTGGGTCATATATCTTTGTCTCCTCAATTTGGCAACCTCTCTGTTTGTTTCTGTGTATTAGGTAGAGCTGCTTTGACTCCTTATCTTAGTAGTGTGCCCTGTTGTAGAAAAGGCACCCAAGTGGATGAATGTGACTTCTTTAAATTTTTGGTTGTCAGACTTCCATACAGCTCAATTTTCTGACGGTTCTGGGTGTTATTTGTTTTGAGGCCTAGTTGTAATTCTTTCTGTGGTTGCACGAGGAGGCAAAGTGTATTTACCTATGCTTTCATCTTGACCAGAAGTCAAGAATGATTTTATTATTTATAGATGATAATGAAAATGTATGTCTTGTGAATCAGAAAATCATAAAAAGCGTTGAATATATATAAAAATAGGGTAAAGTAAATTTCTATATATGTATTTCTGGATATGTGATATATATCTATACATGTATAATCTATTTATTGCATTAGACCAGGGATTAGGAACAAGAAGAGAAGATCTGCCCAGCATAATAATTAGTGTACAGGAAGATAGCCACAACACAAGAAAGAATTAGCTGGGCTTTAATGGTAGGAGCTGAGCATGTAAAGCAGAGGAATTCAGCTTCTTATTGTGTTGTCAGAAATATGTTACAAGACCTATCTTTATAAAACAATTTTATATTTCTTAGTATACAAAATTTACCTCCTTGGAGCCTTTATTACCCCTTGCTGGCAAGATAAAAAACAGACATCTCAAGTTGGTATTCAAAGCTCTCCAGCCCCTTCCTCCATATTGCCCACCTATGCTCCAACCTTGTCATCCTAAGTGTCCTGCGGGTTGCTTGGCTTGCTGAATAGAATGCCCCCCAAAGATGTCCATGTCCTAATCTGTGGCCCCTGATAATGTTATACAATACATGGCAAAGGGGTTTTGCAGATATAATTAGAGTTACAGACCTTAAGATGGGGAGCGTTTCCTCAACCTGGTGGGCTCAATCTAATCACATGAGCCCTTTAAGCAAAGAACTCCTCTGGCTGGAGACAGGAGAGATTCAGCTGATGGAGAATTTAGAGAGGTTCAAGGGCATGAAGGACTTGGCTTATGTTTGCTGGTTTAAAGGTGGAGGAGGCAGTGTGATGAGGAGCATAGACAGTGTAAGGGGTTGAGAGAGGTCTCTAGCTGATAGCCAACAGAGAGATGGGGGCTTCAGTCCAACCACGGAAGGAACCAAGTTTGGCTCACAACCTGAATGAGTTTCAAAGTGGATTCATCTCCAGAACCTCCAGAAATTAACACAGCCCAGGCAACATCTTGATTTTGGCCTTGTAGGACCCAGAACAGGGGAAGCAGCCAGGCCCACCTGTACTTCTCACCTTTGGAACTATAAGATAATGAATTTGTGTTGTTTTAAGCCATAAATTTGAGGTACTTTATTATAGCAGCAAATGCCCTTTCTTCACCCTCTCTAGCTACCAACATGTATTTATCCTCCAAGGCCTAACTTACACGGCATTTCCTCCAGGAAGGCCTCCTTGAAAGTCCCAGTTGGAAAAATGACTCTTCCATCCATGGGGTTTCCTCCTCATCGATGGCACTTTTCTGGTCTGCTCCACGTTGCGTTTGGCTGTTTGCGTTCTCCTCTCCCGGCTTAGTCACAGCACTCAGCGTCTGTCTGGGCTTTGGTTTATATCCACCCATTATTCGACATAGTACTTTGTACACCGTCGGCACCAAACACCATAAATGTTGCATTCTGAATGTCATCCTCAGAGGACTTGTAGGTGATTAAACATGGTTCCCCTATACATTTACTGAATCTGCAAAATATGGGCTATTTGGGAAATAAAACCATATGTTCTTGCCCTCATGGAGCTTGTAGTCCAGGGGTGGAAAGGTAGATACTAATCAGGTGATCCCGCAGATAAACCTAAAATTAAACATCTTTTTAGTGCCATGAAGGAAAGGGATATGGTGCTAGAATGTGGTTCTTTATAATCAAGTGTTTACCAAAAGAAGGACTGTATGGTGTCTGAAGAAAGAAAATAACAGCTCAGATTATTCCGCTTAAAGGAGAGAATGCAGAGTGATAATTCCACATAGTTTATAGAGATGGACACAGGTATCTTACATTTAGAGTAAGGATGAATCTTCTTTCCCATCTTCTTAAAGGATGCAATGAGAAGTGAAATTAAGCTGCAGTCTAAGAGTTTAGGTCAGACCAGGAGTTTTCAACTCTGATTTAACATTAGAGTCAGCTGAGGAGCTTTTAAAACTGACTAATGCGTGGGCCGCATCCCAGACCAAGAATTAGAACCTCCGGGGTGAAGTGGAAGCAACAACATTTTTTAAAGCTCCCCAGCTACTTCCGATGCCAGTGAAGACTGAGAGCCTCTGCTTTCGCATCCTCAGTGCGCTTTTGGATGCTGGATGTCGTGGTCAGAGGATAGACCGGGCTGTGACACAGGGACAGTGAAATCCCCTTCCTCAGAATGAGCTCTTCAGATGGAGTGGGAAAGGGCTCCTCAGACTGGATTGGTGTCCATGGGTCTGTGTAAAAGCAGCTGGAGCTGATCGTCTCTTTTTTTCTATTAGATAACATTTAGTGGGATTTTTCTGATTGTAAAAGTGAATATTTTCAACATAGAAAGTTTAGGAAAAATAGACAATTTTCTAAAATTCTTATTTTAGAAAATAAAATTACTCATAACACCACCAACCACTCTAAACACTTTTTTGCAAATATTCAGGGTTCCCAGGCTGGAGGATGTGTGTGTGTGTGTGTGTGTGTGTGTGTGTGTGTGTGTGTGTGTGTGAATACACTTATACAGGACAAGTGGTCGCCCTTTTCTAAGGCTGGTCACATCACACCATGCATTTGTTGCCATCCTTTGTAAACACTGAAGTTTGTAATCCCTAAAATGCGTATCCTTTTGTAAGCCTGCTTTTTAAAAAAGTATGCAGTATTAATATTTTTTTATACCACCAAATATTCGGAGAAAAATAATTAATGGATGTCTACTGCTCCATCCTATAAACATGCCAGAACTGTATTTAACCAGGCTCCTTTTATGGGACATTCTGTCTCTCATTTTTTTTAAACTACTCTAATGTTGTAATAGAGATGCTTATTCATTATACTTTGCATACGTTTCTGGTTATTTCTTAAGGATTAATTCCTAAGAGTGGAATTGCTAGGCCAAAGGACATAAATATTTTCAAGGTTTTTTTTATTACATAATACCAAATTGTCCTCCAGAAGACTATAATAGTTTAGTTTCTCCTTCCCTAAACTTTCACTCACACTGAGCAAGAAAACAAAGTGCCTGTGGTTTTCACTGCATTTCTTCATCACTAGTAAGACTGATATTTTCTCTTATGTTTAGTAATCATTGTAATTCTTTTCTTATTTTTTTCTTTGAAAGTTAATTTTTTCTGTTGCTATGTTAGTGTCTTTCCTCTTGATTTACAGAAGAGCTCTTCTAGTAACTGTTTTGTGTGTCATGTTTCTGGCAGACTTTTTTCAAGTTTGTCGAGAGGCTTTTTCTTCTGTTCCTGAAGTATTGAAATTTTAAATTTGTTATGGTAAAAAAAAAATTATTATTATTTTTCACTTTGAATTTGTGCTCAGAGAAGCCTTCCCTGACATACCTAAGATCAAAAACAAACTCACTTTTCTTCTAATACCTTTCCAGTTCTTTATTTTACATATTAGGTTGTTGTCTGGTCGTCATTCTTTGAAGTGAACTTGAATCAGAGACTGAAAATGAGACAGATCTGGAAGAGACTCTGGGCTCCACCACTTACTGTTATCTTTGAGAATTTATTGAACCTCTCTGAGTCTATATTTCTTTGTCTGTACCTGTTAAAGTAAAATCCAACCTGTGAAGACTAAATGAGGTAACATATGAAATGCTGAGCCCAGGGCCTGGCACATAGTAAGTGCTCAAAAAAATATGTGATTTCCTCTAGTTCCTTTCTTCAGAGAGCATTGTCAGGCTAGCATTTGAAGATTCAAGACCATTTTTCAGTCTGTTTTTCTCCAACACCTTGATTTTGGGCTGTCTCCAGGTTAACCCCTTTCTTTCTTAGGTCTCCCTAATTATCTAGGGTGTATGGTTGCATTTTCATTGATGCAGCTAGTTTATGTACCATTTATTGAAAGGCCTCTTCCTTTTCTTCTGAATCATTGTTTTCCTTCTGTATAGTCTTCAGATGTACCTTTCTATTCTCTTTAGCCTTCAGTTGGCATTTCTGTGAAGCATATTGTGATGTGCATTTAGAACACTATGTAAAAATAAACTGCATTGTGTTATTTAAATATTTAGAGGCCTTTGTAGCTTTGCAGGCTATTTTTAAAATGACCTTTAAAACCATTTGCAAAGAAGACAAAAGTAATGGGGGAAAAGCATAACCTTTTAATGTTTCCTTCATTAGTGGTATTCCCTCCCTTGGATATATTGTCTTGCTTTGATAGCTCATAATGTAGGATACATCAAAGACCCAAATAATAGAGAACAATGGGGAACAATTTTTAAAAGCTTATTTTGTATTATTG
This sequence comes from Furipterus horrens, assembly GCF_987537825.1. NCBI lineage: Eukaryota > Metazoa > Chordata > Mammalia > Chiroptera > Furipteridae > Furipterus > Furipterus horrens. The sequence continues at coordinate 189,851,856 of NW_028327175.1, forward strand.
CTGCTGCCATTAGGTGTCAGATGGAAAAGATCCCTTTCTTTTAAATAACTCAGACTTGTGCTTGATTTTCTGTATACTGTGGACCATCTCCGTAATGCCTATATGTAAAGAAAGGCCTGCTATGCTACATATTCATATATGAATTGGGCTTTTCTGGTTTTCTCAGACTTTGCTTTTGTGAAATGATTTTGTTTTTGAGAGGAGAGAATTATTCTACATTACATCTGATTTCATAATAACAAGAAACTGGATTGCAGTACAATTCTTCTATATTCCTTCCTTCCTTCCATCTTCTGTTTACCATTTCTTCAAAACATACCAGTCACTCTTTAACGATGTTCTGATGGTCTGCACCCGGAGCAAGAGCCATGCTTCTGGAAACTTCCCTGAGAAACAAGGGTGAGAGAGACAGGAGGCCAGGGCCACTGTGGAAAGCCAAGGTTTGAATATCTGAAAAGACCTCAAACAGGAAGCAGGGTAGGATTTAACAGTCAGTGAGGCTGGCATGCAGTAGGAAACAGGCCACAAGGAAGGTCTGATGGGGCTGAGACCATAACTGACCGGAGAAGCAGGCAGCTAGAACGTGGCGTTGAGTGTTACTGGGTGGATGGGCTGCAAGCAGATTAGACTGACTTTATTTTAAATTACAGCCAGGGCTTAGGGAAAACACCGCCCTTGGATCTTGTAGTATAGCCAAGGACTATATATGTAATAAGTTAAATATTAGAGCAAAACAGTACGTGATGAATGCCAATGAGTGGACAGCCAATAAACACTGGAAGGGAAGGCCTTTGGGGAGGGCTTTCAGTACCAGAGACTTTGTTCTACACACAATAATAATAATAATATCCCTGCACAGAGTTGACACATAGAAGGCAACTCAGTAAGGTTTTAAAAATAAGTTATGCTATGTTTTTTGCATTCATTATCTCATTATCATTATGAAGTAGATACTATTATTATCCTCATTTCATAGAATCGGAAACTAAGGTTTAGAAAAATTAAGATTCACGTACAATGTTATGCAGCTGTTGTGCAATGAAGCAGGTTTTAAATTCAGAGCTGTCTGACTCCAGAGCCCTAGTTGTTAACCATCACAATCGCAAAACATTTCTGAGAAATGAAATGTTTGAAAACAATGTGGTAAATGAAATAATGCCCCTCTCCCCCAGTGATATTCTGTGAACATGTTATCTTAATGGCAAAAGGGACTTGACAGATGTAATTGTTAATGATTTTGAAATGGGAACATTATCCTGGATTATCTAGGTGGTCCCAATGGAATTATAAGCGTCCTTATAAGAGAAAGACAAGAGTGTCAGAGTCAGAGAAAGAGATGTAATGATGGAAGCAGAGGTCAGGCCCAGATTTGAAGATACTATGCTGTTCACTGTGAGGATGGAGGAAGGGGCCTCAAGCCAAGGAATGTGGGCATCCTCAAGAAGCTGGAAAAGGCCAGGAATCAGATTCTCCCTTAGAGCCTCCAGAAGGAATACAGCCCTGTCAACACCTTGATTTTAGTCCAGTAAGATCCATTTCAGACTTCTGACCTCCAAAACTATATGAGAATACATTAGTGGGTTTTTTTGAACCATTAAGGTGGTGCTAATTTGTTATAGCAGCAATAGGAAGCTAATACACAGTACTTCAAAATAATCAGTCCGGCAATGAAATAGAGATGAATCAAGCCAGAGAGACTACAGACAAGACCAGAGAGGAGGCTGTTGGCTCCATTCACCATAAGATGACCTGGAAGTGTGTCCTTTCTTTATATTTTATTTCCTTCCTTACATGGATTGTGTCTTTTAGTTTGGCCAGTCATAGATGGCTACAGGCAAATTTTCTGTTCATTTTTTTCTTATTATATTAACAGCCTCACTTGCAAATAAGTAAGGGAAAGTATTCTTTGGAGAATTGTGGATTTGGGCAGGATTTGCTAATTTTATTACTGAGAAGCAAAAAATGACAATTTCTCATGTATCCCCAAGACTTCCTTTTACCACATGTGTGTATAACATGCATTGAGTAGGTCTCTGTTCTGGGCTGGCACGTCCACTGATCCCATGACACAATGCTGGCCAGGACCATGTCAAATACGTTTCATTATTTTAAGGATTCTTTATAGTATAGCTTGGGATTGGGACAAGGGATAAAGAAAAAGGGGAGCTACATAGTGGGGAAGTATCCCTTTCAGTTAGACATGGAAGATCCTGACTGCATTTTGGAATTTCCAGAGGAAATCACAGACATGCTGCCTCACATACGGTGGCAGAGGTGAGGTCTAAATTAAACACTCATGTTCCTTCACATGACTATTTGCTGAAATATTCATGGTCAGATATACTTTATTCTTTTCTTATTTTTTTTTAAAGTTTGCCCAAAATGTGCATGCTTATTTATGCCTCTGGGATTAGGGTCACTGTTGATGTGATAGGCAGCAGCTTAAAGTAACTTTATTTTGAAAATTCAGTATGCTGTAATAGATTGTAAGTGAGGTTAAAAGTATACCAGTTAATGTTAACCTTCTAGCCTCAAAAGCATGTACCTGTATAGATTGCAGCTCTAGTCCCATAAATCTTACATTTATATCTCCAGTTTTAGATATATATTTAATAGCTACCTGCTCGACATACCCAATTGAATGTGATTTGTCAGCCTAAGCTTAATGTGTTCAGAACAGAACTCTGGCTTCCTCCACCATCCTGCTGTTTCACCAGCATCATCCCTCTTGGTTAATTGTAACACTTTTCATTTAGTTGTTTGAACCAGAGCCTTGGAGCCAACTTGAATTCCTCCCTCGGTCTCCTGCCTCATATCCAGTCCGTCAGCAAATCCTGAAGGCTCCACCTTCAGAGGACTTTCCAAATCTGACCACTCTCCACCAACACTGGTACCACGCAGATCCAAGCCCCCCGCACCTCTGCCCTGGGCTGCCCTGGCACCTCCTCGTTGCTCTCCCTTCTGCAATTGCCCCAGTACAGTCTTTTTTATCCTTATTAGCAGCCAGAATGATGCTTTGAAAACTTAGATCGTCATCCTCCAATCGGGCTGTCTAGTAACTTCATGTCTTGCTAGGCATAAAATCTAGTCTTTACTGTGTGTGGTCTATAAGGCTCCCCATTGTCAGACCTCATACCCCTCCAACCATGATTCCTACATCTCTCCTTTACCTGTTTCTAAAATGCCTAGCATGTTCTCGCTGCAGCGTTTCTGTTCTTGCTATTTCTTTGGCCCGGAAGCTCTTCTTCCAGATATTCACATGGTTCACGTTCCACTCAAGTGTGGCTTCCTTCAATAGCTCTTTCCTGACGGCCCTGTCTAAAATACTGTTTTACTCCCCTTTCCCTACACTTATCACTACCTGACCTTATAGTCTATGTTTTGTCATTTATTGTCTTTTTTTATCATCAGGATATAAAGTTCAAGAGACCTGGTCAATTTTATTATCTGCTTTGTCTCTAGCTCCTAAAACAGTAGAGCAGTGCCCCCCCTTACCCATCGTTTTGCTTCCCACAGTTTCAGTTACCTGTAGTCAACCACAGTCCAGAAATATTAAATGAAAAATTCCAGAAATAAACATTTTGTAAGTTTTAAATAGTACACCTGAGGAGCATGATACAATCTTGTGCCTTCCCACCCCATCCCACCTGGGATGTGAATCGTCCCTTTGTCCAGCATAGCCACACTGTATCTGCCACCCACCTGTTAGTCATGTAGCAGCCATCTTGGTTACCACGCTGACTATCACTGTATCATAGTGCTTGTTGTGTTCGAGTAACCCTTATTTTACTTCATAACAACCCCAAAGCACAGGATTAGTGATGCTGGCAATTTGGATATGCCAAAGAGAGTATAAAGGTCTTTCTTTAAGTAAAAAGTTATGTCTGTATAAGAACAAACACGGTAAACATAGGATTCGGCACTATCCGCGGTTTCAGGTATCCACTGGGGCCTGGAATGTATCCTCATGGGTAAAGTACCTGGCAAAAGGTAAACATTCAAAAAACCATGGATGGATGGATGAATGGAAAGATGAATTTTTACAAAGGTTTGGAATTAGTGTTTGGTATGAATTACCTTATACAAGTCTTTGTAATTATTCATTTAGACCAATGATTTTTAACCTCTTCATTTCATGGCACACATAAACCAATTACTGAACTTCTGTGGCACACCAAAATATATATATTTTTGGTCAATCTGACAAAAAATAGGTATAATTTTGACTTATTCACATCACACAGCTATTGTTGTGTTGGCCGTTGTCATTGTTTAATTTGACAATCTAAGGGAAAAGAGGTCACTGCCTCTAAATAAATAGGTGTTGCATGTTTTAAAAATTCTTGTGGCACACCAGTTGAATTTCACTTATTTCAAGCATGGATATGTATATACTAATATTCCATCTGCTGTGTGCCATTTGTCATACTAAGGTTTCTGAATGCAAATATGAATCAAGTGCAATCCCTTGCTTGCCCTCAAGGCATTGACAGTCTAATAAAGGAGATGGATTTCAATACATGTTGGGCTGTCAGGTTTAACTTGTAGTGTCTCTGGGTACTGTAATCATGTTGCAAGGGTAGCTCTAACAAAGAACTAAAGTCAAGGAAGGGCACACTCAGATCCAGTTGCTGGGACTAGGGAAACCTTCGTGAGAGGAGGGGTGAAGTTTAGCCTGGGTTCGGACAGTGAGTAGTATTTAGATGTGTGCAACTTCAGGAAAAGACGTTCTAAATGAAGAGAAGTGCTTCAACAAAGGTACAGAAACCAAAAAAAGTTCAAGGTGCTTTTTTAAAGGAAAATATTGACTAATGAGAAACCAGAGTCAATAATGCCCCAATGACAGTAAATATTGATATTCAATAAAAACCAGTTGGCATGTCTGCTATGCATAAACAGTTTTGCTAATATTCAGAATGTTCTGGACTAAAATTTTGACAAATTATTTACTGTATTTTTTTCTATTTAAACATTTATTTCCATAGAGCAGTGGTTCTTAACCTTCCTAATGCCGCGACCCTTTAATACAGTTCCTCATGTTGTGGTGACCCCCCAACCATAAAATTATTTTCATTGCTACTTCATAACTGTAATTTTGCTACTGTTATGAATCGTAATGTAAATATCTGATATGCAGGATGTATTTTCATTGTTACAAATTCAACATAATTAAAGCATAGTGATTAATCACAAAAACAATATGTAATTATATATGTGTTTTCCGATGATCTTAGGCGACTCCTGTGAAAGGGTCGTTCGACCCTCAAAGGGGTCACGACCCACAGGTTGAGAACCGCTGCCAGAGGAACTTTCATAAATGTGTCTGGTCTGATTTATTTAGTGCCAACCAGGTGTTCCATTCTTGATGATACTCTTTTATTTGCTGTTTCTTTGGTATTTGGTCATTCTTATTTGCTGTTCAATGCCCCGTCCCAGGAGGTAGGCCTGCCTGTTTGTGTTCATAAGTGTGACTGACCAGCATAACCCTTCACCCTTAAGTTGATGAGCGGTAGGAATTCACCAGTTATTCCACCATGAAACAAGGACATTCTCTGTGTTCTCTGTATCAAATACTGTCAGTAAGGCAACAAAAAGAGAAGTAGTATGTGCTATAAGGTATCATTATCACTTAATGAGAATGGTCCACATTTTAAGGGCTTTGGGAAACTGAATAAACGTATTTGAGTTGGGATTTAGATTTTGATAGAGTATGAATGGTCACAGTTAGTCGTTTGGTGGCCTGGGATTATTCAGATATAGACAGAGATAATACATTTCTATAAATTCTTAAGAGAACATGTGGATGGAGTCTAACCACATTCTTCTGATTGCCGGGGTTAAAGGCCATTAAGAATGGGAAGAGCTGAAAAAACGCAGGCATGACATCCTCACATGACAGTCACTCTAAGTAAAAGACCATTGTATAGACTGCATTTTTTAATGCAAGCATTTCTGTAGTTAACACAAGCAATAGAATGTCAAAAGTGAAAATTAAATCATTAATTCTAACATACTCCTTTCCCAATTAAAAGTAATTATACCAAGGACTAGATCTTACCCACTCTTTGACCTAAACCTTGCCCAGTACCTGACACTTAATGTTCATTGAGGGAATGAAATTCTTTTTTCTGAAATATTTTGCTTAGGCAGGGCCCACAACTGGCAAGGGGCATACCCCTGGATATTGCTGAAAATGAGCAGCTGATATGCAAAAGTTTGGCAAAATTCAGCTGAAACAACCCAGGGCTTAAAGAATAATAGCTCAAAAAATTAAGGACGGTGGAGACTTGTCAAAGCTGTCTCCCAGATTGATCCTTATCCTGAAATGCTTATTTTTAATTTTGAAACCTTTTAAACTCTACCTTTTGATAACAAGTTTTGAAATGCCTCAAGTAAATGTGAAATTCTAATTCATTGTTTTTAATATAGAAATATTGGAACTAATGGACTTATAAGACATTTTGTTGGACCTACAATTAAGAGTCTACTATCAGGCAGCCTTCAGGAAGCAGCTACCAACATGTTTATAAGGGATGTGTATGCTGAGAAATTGTGGTCAAAATGTCAAACAGTGAAACAGCAAAGTTCAAGCTAGTTCACATCAATATTTATGTTAATTTTGTAAACATCTATTTCGGTGATTTTTCCTGATAGCCTAAGTCTTAGAGAAGCACCTTTATGGAAACATCAAGAATCAATTTTTTAAAATAATTTGATCACATAGAGCTTATTGATAATATTGGTTACATAGTTTGCTTAAGCAAAAGACCTACTCAACCAAACAATTACTTGGGATCAGGGGTGTTTATTGTTAATAGTATCTTATTTTTAATCCATTAAATAAACCGCGGGGACTCATGGAATGGGCTCGCTTTAGGCTTCTGGTAATTAATTAGGGTGCATTTTGCCTAAGTTGTATTGCTGTGCTGGCTTGTAACTCAGCCATACCAAGGGGGAAAATGACTTGAACCTTGTGGCATTTAATTGCAAGTGTAACAGGCTAAACCCAAATGAATGTGGACACTGATTAACTGGGAACTTGTTGACAATTTAATGAGATTAAGATCCCGTTTCCTAACATCACAAGGGCTTTGAAGAACATTTTTTCCATAAAGTCTTGGTCCTAAGGGTCTGGGCTGCTCATGGCCATCGGATGTACAGCAGAGGTGTGCAGGGTTTTGCTTAATTGTTCAGTAGCATTTCTTGTCTTTTTTTTTTTTTTTTTTTCTGAGTATAAAAAGTCATTATTTTACTTTATTTTGTGTTTGGTTTGGTTTGGTTTTCCATCTTTTAAACAGTGATAGCACTTCTCGTAGTTGTCAGGATTTTTCTCATTTAGGTTTTTGTTTTTTCCTTAAGCACTAAATACTGTTTTCTTCAAGCTGATGTCTTCACACTTTGGATCTCAAAGGATGTCCTAGGAATTTCTAAAATCCCTTCCGCTTACGTGATATGCACACAGCTTACTGAGAAGGGACATTACATCCTCAGACAAGCCCAGGAAGTGGTAAACAAGAGTAGCTTTTTATCATCCATCTTGTCACCCTATTATCTCCCACCTCATCCCCCACTCCGTACCCCACCCAGACATAGGGGCCTGGTGTGTGTCTGATGACCTGTGAAAGAGAAAAACAGGTACTGTTGACTTTTGACAATACCCAGCCACAATAAAACCTTCCCAAACTCATACCCCTTTAAAAACCATTTAGTTAAGTCCTTCTGGTTCAGTTTCCTTGCAGTATTTCTCTATGGCCCAATGTGCTGTCATTTAGAATCTGGTTAGTGCCAGATAAACATGCTTTAGAAATAAAGTCCTTTTTTTTTTTTTTTTTTGTCTTTGAGTTAAAGCAGGGGTTCAGGATAGAGCAGAAGCCAAACGCTTTATTTTATTGATTTTGCATAGTGGTTGCTCTAGAGGGTTTGAATCCCAGCACTGCCTCCACCAACTAACTGTGTTGGTCTGAGTTAGCCATCTGATCTCTTTCTGCCACATTTTTATCACCTATAATGTGGGGCTCTTAACAACCTCACAGGTGGTTACGAAGATAGATGTAAAAAGTTACACATGAAAAGGATTACAACTAATACTTATGAAGAGACCACCTAACACAGAATAGGCTCTCAATCTGTTGTGATGCTGCCGCTGTCCCATTCTCTGCCTCCTTCTCTAACTCTCTGTCTTCCTCTCTTTCTATTTTCTGCCTTCTCTTGTTTCTGCAAAGAATCTTAGAAGCACTAGGATTAAAGATAATGAGGGCAAAGAGGAAATAAAAACTAAAGTCAGTCAGCAATGCATGCTCTTAAGTCCTTGTTCCTTAATTAGAAGTGGGTTATCAGTTTGCTTCTGAACTTCCTATTGACCAGGGAGGAAAGTCTGATCAGTTATAAGAACCAAAGTAACCAAAAGGTAAAGCACACCAATTGGTTTGCAAAAAACCGTTTTTCTTAGCCCTGAGTTTTGTGCATCATTCTTCTCTCGGGTCCTCACAACGGGAATGCTGTGGGATATGATGGACGATGTCTTCAACATTATCATTGATACATTTTCCCAAGTTCACACACATATGAGACGAGGACGGCACTCTCATATTTTTAAATCTCAAGCCCTTTCTTTACAGAACATCCCGCTAAACTAGCATTTCACTACACACGGTATTTCTGCAAGTGGGACCTGTCTATGACTATTGACATGGTAAATTGTAAGTTTCAAGAAAAGATATAACCCAGCTTTCCAAGTTCAAGGGGTTGCATAGTGTGTGTATATGTTTACTGCCTGCAGCCCATGGACACACGCCTTGCATGGTTCTTTGCAGTGTTCATTCATATAAGTTGAAACTCCTGATTATTTTTGCTTCTAGATTTCAGGCTGGTTCTACATATCACCTTTTTCTTATGGAACTGTCTCGGCATATTCCTGTATACCAGGCTATTTCTAGAAAACAAATGAATGAACTTAAGAAAAAAATACTATATGAAAGTTAAAAGCCAAAACAAGATATAGAACACCACATTTCTAATTCTTCAAGTTTAATTTATGATCTGATGAACTTTTCTAATTGATGGCACATTCCTTAGTATAAAATGGTGCTCACCAATTGCAATTTTACCCATTTAGATAAATAAGACATTCCTCTCATTTACAGTAGGATAATAACTATGTCAAAATGGGCAATGTTCTCAAATAAAGCAGGTTATCGTATAGAAGTTGTCGATTTTGAATTAATTTATTACTTAAATATATAACTGTGATGAGCCTCTTCTGAAAATTTGTGTGTGGTGAAAAAATGCAGAAATCAACATGGCATTTTACCCTTTCCCACCACCAGAGCTAGGTTATTTTCTGTTTCGGCTGTCTTCCTGACCCCACAAGGTTGCCCAGCTGCCTTTCCGACCTGATCCTCCTCCACACTGAGGCTCCACCCCCCTCAGGTTTTTGTTTTGCCCCTGTCAGTCCACTTCACGTCTGGGCGTGTGGCACACTCAGGCCTGGCTCCTGCAGGGACAGAGATGGGACCACCCGCAGTGTCTCCTTCCCTTCCTTCACCCCTGACCTTTTTATCCAGGGAAGGTTGGGCCATAAAGTCTATGAGGAACAGTGTTGCTTGCAAAGGAAATAAATTTACAGGAAGGAAACAAGTCATCTAAGAGGCAGAGGAAGAAGGGCAAGTTGGTACCTTCCACTTTTCCACTACAACCTCGTCTGCTTTTGCGCCAGTAGCCAAGCGTGGAATTTGCAATGCAATTAAGAGCAATACCTGCCTGGTCACACATCCAGCCTGTGTTTGCAGTCACACACAGTTCTTACCTCCACAGTGATGCTGACTTACTCCTGACGGGTAAAGGAAATGAGTGAAGGAGAGCAGGTGTAGGACAAAGGGACATGGTGGGGACTAGTGCATATCCCGTCCCTAGAAAGGGACAGCCGTGATGGAGGGTGAATCTGGTTATCAGACGGTCCAACTTTTCAAGAAAAGCTGGAAATTCACATATTCTCATGGACATTCCCAATTTTTAAAACACTATGTGGGCTAAACAAAACTCACCTGTGGACCACATACAGCCTTTGGATCATTGTGTGTTAGCCTGATCTAAATCCTACCAGCTACGGTCTCGCCTCCTTCACCACGTCTTCCTGCCTGCACCGTCCCAGAGGGGCTGGAGTGGTCAGAAGGCTCTGCTGGGGCTGGAAAGCCTGCTTCCAGGCTCGCTTCAGTGGCTGCTGTCTGGAGACCTCAGGGTCGTACCCCACCCCTGTGCGTCTCTCCGTAGGTGAGTGCGGGTACACAGGGCAACTGGCTTCTCCCAGAGCAGGTGATCCAGGAGAGAGTGAAGACGTGAACAGCTAAGACAACGGCCCTCGTGTCTTATAACCTAATCTCGGACTTGCCTTGGCATCACTTCCGTAGTACTCCTGGGATCACATAGACCAACACTGATGCAATGTGGGAGGGGGCTACACAGGATGGATGAACCAGGCTGTGGGGACCGCCGGGGGCCCCCTGGTGGCCACATCACTCTGCCGGACACCCTTCCTGTGTGCAGATGTTCACCCCGCACCTTCCTCCTCGGAAAGTTTTCACTTTAACCCTTTTGGGGGTTCCGTCCAGTAGAATTAAGACTCCCACATCATTTACAATATTACGTGGCTATATAACCACCTGTTCAGTTTTTAAAACAAAATATACACGGCCCTCTGGGTGTGATCAGTAAAACAGCATGTGTATGAATAGGACACTTACGAGGTTCTTGAGGCAGCGGTGAAAATGATATACAAGGGCTGTGGACCACTTGGACTGTAGTCTTTAAGTTTGTAGGTATTAGTTCTTTTCTATATTTAGGTCATAGAAATAACCACTTAAACCACATGTAGACATGCTGGCAAATTTATTGAATCAGTGATATAATTATTTATTTCATGAAGGGGAAATAGGCCTTTTACATAATGACCTTACAATAAGTGTCATTTTTATATGTGGAAACATAAGCGCCTGTCATTTTCTTGTTATTCTGAGGTCAGAGCCTACCGCAGAGATTTTAATATTTAAAACTATTCTATGCACCGGAATCCCAGCATTTAAAATAATGATTTTCTTAAGATGTGGCATTCTTATGCACTGTGGCTGACCTTTCTTGGTCAGGAAAATAAAATCTTCCACACCTCTTGTTTCTTATTCTACTTTTCCTGTGTTGCTCCAAGCTGATGTTAAATGATCAGGATGCATTTCCGCTTCTTTGGCATTTTAATTAGCATTTGTCTGTTGGTGTAGCTATCATGAGAATTAGCAACCTTTGCAGTCACTACACCTTCAATCAAATATTCATACTCTAGAAATAATTTTAACTGGGTTAACTAGTAAAAATGGGGTTGAATGTAAAAATCTATAGAAAGAATTCTCATTGGAAAATCTTTTTTTGGTGGGATATATGGTTATGATAAAGATTTAGTGGATCTTATTTTATTTATATATCAGTAAATTTTAAGAAGCCCCTCTTATATTATGCTGTTTAATGCTACTGCAATACTGGATATATGCCTTGGAAAGGGATAAGTGATGAGGTGTATTTTTACTGTTTGAAAGAGAATGCATTAAAATAAGAGCTTACTCTCAGATAAGGAAGCAAGTAATATTGAACAAGCATTTTAAATGGTTAAATGAAGGTGGTCTCAGCTTTGGAACAAGATCATTAGAGCTAACATAAAAACTTCTTTTGGGTGGTTAAAAAGAACTTTAAAAATAATTACCCTTATGGTAATGATGAGAAGAACTCCAAAATGATTTAAGAGCATAAACTCTGTGAGGACAAGGATCATATCTTATTAATTTTTAAAGTCCCCTTCCTGAATCTAACACTTTGAGTACAATAAACAGATACTAAATATTGAATCGATAAATAATGTGGTCGATTTTAATAATTTAATTATATGACTTTATTTTTGCATAGAAGCCATTTCACATTCCTAATTTTTAAGGTCTTCTGAATATTGTCACAAATTTATTTCAAGGATTTATCTAGCCTGAACCCCTCCCTGGCATATCATCGTGCCTCTGTTAAAAAAAATAAAATAAAATGAAATCGCATTGGTGACTTCTATGTGCTGGTTTTGTTTGGCAGATTCAGTGGCCCCATAGCAATCCCACAGAGCAGTGGTCCCCAGTCCACACGGAAAGGGGCTTGCTGGTGACATCATCGCACCCTGATGGGGACTCTGAGTCTTACTTCTAAAAGAATGGAGCTTAGTCTTAGTATCACAAAATAATGACAGGTCATTTCCAGGCAGTTTAAAAGACTGCACCCTAGCTTTTAAGTAAAATATTTTGGGGAAATGTGGTAAACACACAGGAAAGAAAAAAAATTAAAAGCTAACCTCTTTTCACCCAGAAACCGAATTCACAAAAGTATTTAAACTTGAAAAGTGCTAGACCAAATGCTTATTGCATACATATAGCATCGGTTTAAATGGGGTGCATATATTGGCCATGATCATCTTTAGCGTTCCAGCGGAGTCATAGAAAGTGCACACTTTTTTTTTTTTTTCTTTTCTTTCCATTTTTTTTCCATAACATTGGCTTAGGAAAGTGCTGTGAAAAATATAGGCAGCCCCAGTAGAGTTCCCATGAACTTCAAAAGGGTCAGTGATTACTGTTGATGATCTAGGTAAAACCCCCAATCAATAATCTCTTGAGTCTCTTATTCTCATTCTCCTTTCAGAGGCATCTCCGAAGCCAAAATGCCAAGTAAAATGGGGCATAAAGTCAAGAAATTCTTAATTTCTAAAGGAGCTTTGAAGTCACACAGTCCAATTTTTATCTCCTACTGAATTTCTTAGATAATTGACTCTAATATTACAACCTAATGAATAAAATAATTTTGATCGATAGGAAACATTTATGTTTGTATTTCTTTTGTTTTGCCTGTACAGCTTATTTCCTAGAACTTTTGAAAAAATGCTTATTTAAGAATTCTTTTTCTCTACCTTTTAGGACACATCTAGACTATGTGGACTATCCAGTCAACAAATGAAATGAAAATTTCTGTCATTTCTTGTCAGCCTGATTTTTGCTACTTTCTTAATACGGCCGGCTCTAACCTCCTGCTGGATTTCCTTATGCTAACTGTACAGAAATCCAGAACTGCTTATTTGTGACAGCTGTCCCAACATGGTGACATTGACAAACACTAATCTTCAACAAAAAATAATGGAGTAATGTTACCTGTTTGAACTGAAGTCCAGGGGCTCTAGGAATGACTTTAAATGATCTCTCTTGTTAGACATAGGTAGAGCAGAATAAAATGTGTTCCTCCTGAGCTTTATTGTGTATAGTCTTTATTGCCAGTGCTCTGCGTTATTTTCATTTTCGTGCCGTTGCGCAAATAACATGTGAAAGGATTAGAAGTTCTAATTGGCTGCTCATGCTTCCTTTTGTAAATTCCTTCAAAGCTCCCTGGTAATTTGACAACCTCTTCTGATGGTTTGTGTAAAATCCACATGTGTGTGACCTTTCTTAGTGCATGTCGTACAAGAGAACAGAAAGCTTTTTGAGTTACTCGGAGGTCATCAAGATGATGTCATTAGAAAATATTTACTATTTAATGTCAGTACCCTGAATTGATATCTTTGGAATATAAAAACTAAATCTAGAAATTAAAAAGAAAGTGAGTTATGCGTATTTTAAAACATGACAAGTTGATCATCGTTGTTAAGCCTTTTTGTAGAGGAGGGTTATTAATGAAGAGTCATTTTTCTTTGGGCACAAACCTATGGATTCTTCAGTTCCTTTAAAATTTTTTTTAAAAAAAGAAGCCATTTTATCATGAGTTTGAAAATGGAGGTATTAGGATTTTCATGTGACTCTAAATGTATCTACTCATATCCTATTATCAGGATCTGGTCAGATGGGAGTTTGTCCCTAGAGAGGTCGAGAAAGGTAAACTTGTTTTCGGTAACGATTAATAGAAGCTGAGACAACAGAGTTCTCAGTGTAACTTAAACAGTGGTCTTTATTGAATACATAACTTTATACTAACAACCCAGAGTGATTTCTTCCTTCCCTCCACAAGTTAAACTAAAATGGCAAGCACTATTAAAAAAAAAAAATCTTTTGTAGATAACCTATGAAAGGTGGATTACATAAGTGTGATTTTCAGGTACCTAAAAACATAACTAAAATTTGCAATTACCGTATTTTTGTCACTATAAGATGCATCTGACCATAAGACACAACTAGGTTTAGAAAAGGAAAATAAGAAAAGAAATATTCTGAACCAAATGCTGTACTAAAATATTTAATAAAATATAACAGAATAATATTTTAACCATGTAAAGTGGACAGCAGTCAACAGCGGTATTAAGAACCATCATCATTGTCATTCACAAATGAGGAGAGACTTTAAAGTTCAAGTACTCTTCTAGTTTTCTGGGAACCCCAAGAACTCATCATCGCTAGTGTCAGAATTTATGAAGCTCAGTTGCTCACGATCACTGATATCACTTTCTTTGCTCTCTTCATACTGACCAGACCCCCTGAGATTCAGCAGTAGAGTGGTACATTTAAGCGTCCCCAAGGGGTTTCACGTGGGCCCACTGCTTCCTCTTCTAAAAGCTGTCGGCACCACTAACAGGTCAGGTAATACGCATCACGATCTGTGACGCAGTATTCGCTCCATAAGACGCACAGACATTTCCCCCCCACTTCCAGGGGAAAAAAGTGCGTCTTATGGAGCAAAAAATATGGTAAATACTTTCTTATATTGACAATAGGATAAATAAGACAGATAATATAGACTTATGCTTGCATGTCTAGACATGCCACAATTTTTACCGTTTATTTTGCCTCTAACCTGAATATTTCACAAATGTGGCATTGAGATCGGAAACAGTCTGTCTTCTTTTTTGTTTTATGTATAATGGTCGTATTTAAAACAGATGATATTTTTTCCTATATATAAATACTTATTCAACAGGGCATATAAATATCATGATTCCTTTCTGTTAAAACACATACTCAGTCATTTGGTAATTCCCAAAATAGGGCAATGAAAAAGGTTTTTAATAATGAAATATACAGTAATTTCGTAGCTGTTGAAAAAAAAAGGTTGGTCTTTTTAAAAAGTTACAATCAAGCTTCTTTAACAAATATTAAAATTTTCCTTTTGCATTTCTTTTTTTCACACTTTGGTTCCTAGAATCTTTATACTATTAGGAGACTATACCGAAAATGTGTTTTGTCTCCCCGACTTCTTTTGTCGGGATGAACATCTTTATAAAACTCTTGCTACAAAGACATCTGAAAACAATTTAGGTATTTCATATGCCCTGTACCTTCTTACCTTCTTCCATATCGATAAAGCTTATTATCTCTCTCACTCCTTTTTCTTGTTCTCCGTCTGCCTTTCTCTCTCTCTGCCTCCCCTCCTCTGCAGACTCTCCGCTGTCTAACATGAAATTGATTAGAATGCATTAATTTTTAAGTAAGTGTCACATATCCTTAACTGAGCACGGAAAGGTTGAGAAGGCTTCATGGTGTAGAGTCTGATCCCAAACTAAGTGAGAAGAATTTTAAAAACAAGGGCTGCCCTTCATTAGCCCGCATGCTCTCTGCTGACAGGCTCCGTGCCCCTTGGTCGTCGTGCCAGGCCGGGGCACGCCCCGCCGCCAGCCGCCACTTACCCTCTGTCAGCAGCTTCAGTCGCAGCCTGGGCGATGCCCTGCATGCGAGTCTGTCATGCGTCAGCCTCAATTAAGCTCATCTCGCTTGCTTGCTTGCTTGCTTGCTTGGGAAATGCAACCGCCTCCCGTTAACCATCTTTTTTGTTGTTGTTCCATTTCTTTCTTCCATTTTTTCTTCCCGTTCAACGCTCTCCAGAGGCCTGTGATTCAGTTGGTTGAAATGTACTCAGGGTTTCTTAGCTTTTCACAAAGAGATATGGTTTTGAGAGGAAGTAACTCCTCCACGGAGGGTCCAATAAGTTGGTTTCACTCCTGGAAATGTGCTCAGTTCGTTGTTAAAGGAAGCAACTCTAGGCAGCCCTCCCTGACTTTTTTTGTACCTGTCTGTGCCAAGCTTAGTATTGAGTCTTACGAAGCAATTTTTCTTCAGGTATTTTAAGACTACAAGAGCCGCCCTGGCCGGTTGTCTCAGTAGGTTGGTCTTGTACATCAGAAGGTTGGGGGTTCAATTCACAGTCAGGGCACATACCTAGGTTGCAGGTTTGATTCCTAGTTGGGGCGCTTATAGGAGGCAGCCAATTGATGTCTCTCTCACATCAATGTTTTTTTCTCTCTCTCTTTCTCTTTCCCTCTCTCTCTAAAAGCAATAAACATATCCTTGAGTGAAAATTAAAAAAAAAAAAAAAAAAAAACATACAAGAGCAAAAAACATCCATCTTTATCAAATGCTGAAGCACTTCTTTCTCCACAACCTATTCTTCACTCATGCCCTTGTCATCTAAGGGGGTGGTGATTTGGTTTTTTTTAAGGGAAGAATGAAACCTTACTATACTTGAAGGGAGAAAAAAGTGTAGACAGCAGCAGTTTATATTTGGTTCGCTATTTTGTGGTTTACCGTAAGTTTATGGGAAAAACAAAAAGACCACCCATGGCTTCATCATGCCAGTGGCTGGCTGACCAAGTTAGTCTCTTATGAGAAATCATACCTTAAGAGGGCATTCTCAAAAAATAAGAGTCTTTGAGAGGAGTTCTTTTTTCTTTCTCCAGATAGCTATAGAGCACTTAAAAGAGCTCCTGTGTTCTTTGACAGACAGGTAGACATTGAGATAGTTGGTCATCCTGAGGATTTATGGAGATTTTGTGGGCCTGGTCCATTTGTTAAGTCAGGTCAACCCAAGAGGCTGTTGTCAGACATTGGTCACAGGCACAGTAGGAAGGAAATCACAACAATGTAAACATGAGGTCCGTGATGGCACAAGGGGTCGGTAGTGAGTGAAAAGCAAGGTCAGTTTCACAGTTGAAAAGGGGGACAAAAAGGGTATGTGGATAATTTTTTTTTTTTTTCATAAGCACACCCCCAGCTTAGGTAAGTAGGTTTTAAACAGGATCATACTGATGGGTCAATCTAAGGAAACAGATGGGTTATATAGATAATGGCATTCAGAGTTCCAAAATATGTGGCAAATGGGTCATTATTGAAATTATTAGCTGAAAAACTTAAAAATCCGTAATTACCCAAACTTTATATTGCTGACAGGTTCAAATTTTCCAATAAGGCTGTGTGGCAGGCATGCTGTTGGCTTTGTGCAAGATACAGATTAGCATTAAATGTGAAGTTATTCAACATCTTAAATGAAAAGTAGTTTCCAAGAATCAACAGTCACAGCAGCACAGCAAGGAAAAGAGGTACTCTAGATTGAGAGATTTCTATTTTCTAATACAAATTAATATTTACGAATATTTCCTTTGCGACCCAGATCCTGATAGGCATTGTCAAGGGAGTCTGCGCTTTAACTTTTCCTAGAGATCACATCTCTTCTCTTATGGATGGGTCACACATCGGTGACTTATTAAGTGGCTTATTTATTTTAAAAATATTTTTGAGTCCCTTGATGTGGTTTGTTAGATACTGGCAAATCAATAGTGAACAAAAGAGACATCCCTACCCCTCATGGACCTTTTAGTGGCAGAAATAGCCATTACAATATATAAATTTTAAACCATATTAAGTGGGTTGACAGACGTCCAGAGGGCTATTCAAGCTTATAACATGGGATCTTGATCCTAGTCTGGTGTCTGGAAAACTTTCCTAAATAAGTAGCACAGTGTTTCTCAGTGACAACAGCAAAACAACACTTACAGATAAACAATACGAGATTACTATCTGTGGGTTTTCTCCAAAAGAACTTTTTAAAACAAATACTTCAGAAAGAAGGGAAATGACTTCAGAAGGAAGATCTAAGGTACAAGAAGGAAGAGTGAACCAAGGAATTGTTAAATTTAAATGCAAACCTAAACACGTACGATTTATATTTATAATTTAAATTTTAAAATAATAACAGTTTAATTTGGAGGAAGTGGTCATTTAAAAGAAAAGGACAAAAATCTTCCTATTTTGCCTTGTTATTATTATTGGAAGTTAGAAAGTCAGTGATCAGAGTTCAAGTAATTTACAGGCTTATAATTTTCAAGAAAGGAATAAAGATATCCATTAACTTCAGACTTAATTATATGTACATGGTAAAATTTCAAATATAACCATTGAAAGGATAAAAATAGAATTGGCTGGATTCTAGAAATTGTACAAAACCACTTGTATTTCTATATGACAGCAAAAAAAGGAATAAAACAATTTTAAAATAAAGGTACCCTCTACAATTACAAAATACAAGCTGTCTGGGGATGAATATAATAAAAGAAGTACAGGACCTAACTCATTAGCTATAATTCTGAGCAAGGTAATTTCTCCGAACCTGAGTTTCTCATCTATAATATGCCAATAATAGTAGTTCTTAATAGAATGGTAAAAATTAAATGAGAAAAGTATAGTCTTTAACACTGTGCCTGGTCCACAATAAAACTCCCAGTAAATATTAACCACTGTTGGTGTCATGATCATCATCATCATTAGACACCGAGCTCAAAGCCACGGGAGAAGCAATGGCCCTAACACTCAAGGACCTTAGAGTCTAATAGGGATGATAATGCAATAGACAAATAGTTATCACAGAAGTTGTCAGTGTCAAAAGGTGATATCAACAAACTGTCAGGAAGGAGAAATCAGCCTGGGCCTAGAGAAGGGAGAATGGGTCAGAAGAGACTGTGAGGTAGATGATTTTTGAGCTGGGCCTTAAAATACTGAGAGTTAGGACATGCATTCTATGGGTAGGGCACTGAGGCCAAAAAGACCTGACATTCTTGAGTCTAACTTTTACTGAACTTTATTGGGATGTCCAAGATGAACAGTGGGTCGCTGGGAAAGCATGTTGGGTGATGGGGGGGGGGGGGGGTGTGGTTCAGCTTGGCCAGCTGTGAGGGGCTGAGTAGATTAGCAGCAACACACTGAAATTACAGAAGTGAGTTTGTTAGCAGAGCCCATGGTGACACTGAGCCAAATATTAATTAGCGGTCAGCTAACAAGAAAATGTCTGGGAAAATCTCTGAAGAAAGGTAAATGCATTCTCTGGTATAGCACCTGGCACATTAGTACACAGTTTTTCTTTCTTTCTTCCTTCCTTTTTTTCCTTTCATTCCTTCTTTTCTTTCTTTCTTGCTTCCTTCCTTTCTTTCTTTCTAAGAATCAATATATATGGTGCAGTGGGTTCAGAAAATTGTCAAATGGATAACATCAAGTTAAACTAAACTAGGGCTGTTTTTTTCCAACTGACTCCTGTGATTGGAGGGATAAATATATGCGTGGTCTGCGCCAGTCCATTGCATCTGGAGTTACATTGTTCTTTTGGAAAAAGCAGTGGAAGGGGCTTACTGGGATTAAAAAAAAAAAAAATGTGGAAATGGGACAGACATGCTAATGATGATAGTTCCCATAGCCACGCACCTGCGAGAGCTTGGAGGGTGGGAGCGCTCCCGAGTGCTGGTGCAAATGTGGGCCCTTTGCTCAGCATCTTGCAGTCTTATTACAGGAGCTGCCCGGACACTTCCATAGTTCCCTGAACCGCTAGCTGCCCCCTACCTGCAGAGCTGGGCTGCTGCTTCCTTAATGTCATCTCTGCAGAATATACGGACTATATTTTTTAATACTAAACCGTACCTAATTTTTACAGAGCTTGCTTCTTTCATGTTTTGCCCAGATGCACATAATCATCATTCTGCTCATGACTAGACACAGCTGGGGGATGCATGTCAGCTAGATGAGACTTTAATTAACTTCCTTCCTCGTGAGTAAGGCTGGGGATAAAACCTATAGGAGTCTTTCTTACCTTTTTCATGACGGTGGAAGAGGTTTGTTTGCCAACTCGTGAGGAGTGGGATCGGATGGGGACAAGTTAGAGCTGAAGGAGAAGGGGACGCCAGCTGGGGAAGGACATCGTTGAAAGGACATCCTGCACCTGGAATGTGGACATCCAGGTGGTTGGAGAAGATCTCAACCCCCTGGGTTGTATTTTTTAGTTTTGGAACGGTTCAGCAACAACCTGGAAGTGTTCCCAGGACTTTTAAAACTCTCCACTAAAGTAATTCTGGCAACAGTGTGGAAATCTTTGTGATAGGTAAAAGCACGCTGTGTTTTTAGGCCTGGTAAATAACTGCGTGTAATATTAACCGTGCATGTTGTTCCTTTCACTTAATTATTATTGCGCTTTAATAGAATTTGTGTTTCATTATTGGAATATAATGTCCTACTCTTGGAGCTATTATAGTTACTGATCAGAATTGAAGCCATTTGATCCAACAAGTGCTTTATTCTTCATTTATGTCCATTACACTGGGCTAGGCACTGTGGAGTTATGAAAAGGAAAGACACGGTCCTGCCCTAGAAGAGCTCACACTCTACAGGAGACCAGATACAAGGCTAGCCTTGGGAAGTCTTGCTTGCTAGGTTGACAGCTAAAAGAGGTACAAACTACTTAGTATTGGCCTGTAGGAGAGGAAGGAATTAATTCAGTTGGGGAAGACTTGTGACTGAGGATCAGTTTTAAACTAGATTTTCAAGGGAGAGTGGGATTTGAATAGACTTGGGAAAGTAAGGAAATGCTTTGCAAATGGAATTTTGAGCCATGACCAAGAGATTGGAGAGATAAGAGATGCATAGGAAATTTGGGGTCCTTGGAGCATGAAGTACCTTAGACGTGAGGTTAGGGGTGCAGATGTGCAGTGCAGTGGAACAAGCCAGGGTCCGTGCCAGCAGACTTTGATTATAAGCCCAGGCTTGAGTCTATGTAGGGCATTGTGGTCTTTCCCCATCCTACAAACAGAGAATTCAGAGACCTAAGTGGCTGTTGTTTGCCAGCAGAAGCTGAAATTTATTAGAAAATGACCTGTTCTCTCCCATCCTCTTCTTGTTTCGGTAGTTCTAAATAATTGCCATCTCTCCCAACATTTACTTCTATACTCTAAATAGATGTATACATTTAAGGACTTAATGGCACTATTTCTCAAACGTGTTTTTCTGTGGAAGCAGGTGTTCCACCAAAAGAGGGCTTCATGGGCACACTGTTGCATACTGCACCCCTGTCTTGGATTAGATTATACATTAAACATATTAATGGTTCTGAGAAGTAAAAATCCTTTTTAACTTTGCCTACCAAAAGCTTATTCATCTTACTAACATCTCACAAAATAAGATCAAAGAAATAGTGGACTTCATAAGTAGTTTTTATGTGTTTCTCATAGTCCCCTCAACATCCTTATGAAATAAACATCTTTGTCCCCATTTTTCAGATGAGTACTGAAGGTTAAGTACTCTACCCAGATTCACAGACCAAGAAGAGAGCCAAAATTTGAATCCAAGTTTACCCAACCTGGGAACCATTTCACCACTTTGTGCTACCTCCTAGATTCATATGCAGTTATATCATTTCATTGAGCATCCATGTGTCCTAAACTGACTGACGCTGTACTCTCTCTTCAGGGGTCTTTTAAAAATATATGCTCTGCCCTGGCTGTTCCAGTGATGGCCTGTAGTCCTAAATCCTTATTTATCCTCTATTCAACCCCTTTCGTGACCCGTACTCTTCCGCATGGAACTGACCACTCCTGAGTCCCTGGTAACATCGTACTTTTTTTTTTTTTTTTTTTTTGTCACCGTCCATTTTTTGGCTATACCCTTTTTAAATCTGGGGTACATTCAATAGGTACAGCATTTACGGAATTCTGGCCCCCAGTATTGCTCAGTGCTAGTTTGCTGAATGAGCACATGAAGGAGAGCATTTCTCAGGCATGAAAGGAGAGGGAGAGACCTGGTGCTCATTCTAACTGCTGTAGTGTCAGTTCTCTAAGAAACACACAAGGTGGTGTTTTCTGTATGACGTCAGGCAGCAGATAGAGAAACATATGGTTGTCCCATCGAAATGTACCAATACAGTGTAGTAAGCCAATCAATATACCTAAGAAGCCAAACTGGAAACCAGGACCTGTGCTGCCCCAAGGGACCTCAGAATCCAGTTGTTTTTACAGGTTTTAACATAAATGGGCATGAGGCACACCCAGGTGCAGTAAGGTCTGCCCTTGGTTTCGAGCTTCCTCTGCCTTTTACTTACTTCTACAATTTTTAGCTTTGGTTTGGGTAGATTTTAATGCAGACCAAGAGTGCTATTTTTATGTAAAAAATCTTGTATTTATAGGACAAAAAGCACCTTAAAAAAAGAGAGAGAGAGAGAGAGAGATGTAATAAAATCAAGTAGAAGAGCCAGGACTATAAACAGTCACATACATATTTGTTTATAACGAACTGAGGGGAAAAAATCAAGAAATCAGTGCAATTTTTTAAATGAGATTTAAAAACATAAAATTATACATTCCTATAATTTAGATTTTTACCTAGAGTCCATTAGTTTATGTAACCTTTGTTCTTTTAAGCATTTGGTATAGCAAACCTCCTTCAAACATCTTAAAACTTTTTGTCAAAATAACTCGTTTCTAATGCTAATTGAAAAATATGAATTTAAAAATCTGAACTAGAAGTTAGGAGGTAGATAACTAGAAAGTTTAAGTTATAAATAAGAATAGGCTCTAACTTAAGTTTTCAGAATTCCAGTGACGGGTATTCAAGTGCATTTACACAAGCTGGGTTTGTTATTTCTGGAGTTAATAAGCAATTTCACAATGTACTATATATCATTTTTAAAGACATGATAAATTGTCCCTAATGGTATTGTGTGTATAAACTGGAGCTGTTTCTGCCTTGTATATAATTCTCATGATTGGGTGGTACACCTGAAACGGCTTGGATTTTAATGGGGCCTTTTTAGCGCTTTTGCACCTCGTATGTTCGGGATTATGTTTGATTGATGACTTTAAATGTGCAGGCATGAGAGATACGGAGATCTTAATGCTCTTAACCCATTTGTTTTCCAATCTCTGTAAAAGGCCCCTCTGTTTGGGGGTAACACTTTATCCTTCCTAAGTAAACAGAAATAGGTTTCTGGGATTTTACTTTTTAGCATTGTAAATCCAGCAGGAAAGAGACAAGCTAGAGGCTTTTAAAAGAAGGCTAAATACACCACATTCCCAGTTTATGAAAGGAGTCTGAAAAAGGCAAAGTGTGTGCGTAGATACATATTTTTTCCTTCTAAACAGTGTTAAAATAACTCTCTTTCTTTTTCTTTTTTTCACCAGAACTCTAAACCTTTTCTTTCCTTGGGACCCCTTGATGCCTCAGTCATTATTCTCAGCCTGCTGGCTGAGAACTCTCTTTGGATCTGTCCCCTTAAACAGCTACAGGCTTGGCTACTGTGGGGTCAAGGGGACGTCCTCCCCAGCAGGACTTAGAACAAGAGGTTAGGGCTGCAGATTGAATCCTGCTTCCCAAAAGGCACTGGGACTTAGTTTCCCAAGCTTGGGGGTGTTTTATAATCCATTTCTGCAGAATTACTCTAACTTGGACAAAATCTTCAGTACTTCAGGAGGGGCTTGGAAAAACTACCAGCTCTACAGAGTTCCAACCAGTTTCTGATGAACAATCTTGGCACTGTTCCGGGATTGCTTCTGCTGAAAGAACAGATTGTTTTCAGATTTTTAAGAGCTGATTATAAACAAGTTGCTTGGAGGGGAGAGAACTACAGCAGATCTATTTGTACCAGACACAAGCTCCAGCTCCCAGTTGTCCGTCATCTTTCGAGAAAAGAGACCAGCATGGTACCGACAAACACATTTTCACTTCCATCTAAGATATGAACTTAGGGGCTTGAGAGTTGAAAGCCTGGTGCATTTACCCGTATTTGTAATATGTTGCTAATTAGCAGTCAGTGTCCTTGTGATCTCTTTCTTTGTCGTCCTCTTGAGGCATCTCATGTCTTTCATTTTCTTCCTCTCTATCATCAGCGACGCTAAATGGATTATGGATTATTCTGGCAGCAGGGCAGTTTGAGCCCCCTGATTAGTCTAGAATGAAATGTAAAGGGGAAAAATATGTACAAAATGAGCTGTTGTGTCTCCTTCTTCTCAAGATTCTATTTTGAAATCCTCATGGATGGTGATGTATTTACCAGCGATTTGATTTACCTAGAGATCTCTAGGGTTCCTGGGAAGGGTTTGTTGTTGTTGTTTTTAAACCTTGTCATTTTAATTTTTTTATGAAACAGAGTTCATTAGGATAAATCCTTGTAAATGAAGTATGAATGTGATAGCAGAAAACGTGAAGATTGCAAACACAGTTTTAAGGTACTGAACGTGACTCAGAGCCTCAGAGCTTCTTATCACTGGTTTGCTTCTGCTGCTGTTTTAAGTCTGAATGAGAAGTTTCTGATACCTTTTTGTTCAAGTCATCCCAAAATTATTTTTCAATTACACTCTGGGCATTTATGTTAATGTGTATTTTAAAGTAAAACAAGGCCGAAATACATATACTTGGTGTATCAATAACCTGTGTATACACACTTACACTGGGTTAATATACTTTGTAAATGTATATCGTGAGTGTAAAAGACTATTGAAAGTGCATCAGCAGCCTTTACATATGGAAGCACCATTAACAGAAGTAACAGAAGCAAAGGAAAAGCTTGTATGTGTTTAGGTAAATAGATTGAAGGAGGCAGAAGAGATTGCATAATCACCTGGGTCAACTCTAGCAGTTTATAAATTAGGAAACTGAATCCTACTGAAAGGACATATATGATGGTCATAAGGACCTAGAACTAAGGTTTTTCAACTGGCAGTCCACTACTCTTAATGTGCATTAGGATATACTCTGGCCTTTGTAGAGGGCATGCATTTGCCATCCCGCATATAAACAGATGCAGGCATAATGTAATAATTTCACTAAGTGTAATGTTATTTAAAAAATCCCACAAATAAAACCACAAAGCCTACATCGTAACTTTTCTCTTCTAAGGTATTTTGCTCTATTTATAGTGTTATAGTAATGAACCACTTACAAATTAGTTGCAAATGTAGCTAGCTAAAACACTCATCCACTAATAACCAATTAATTAAACTTATCTAATGTTAATTATGCCACAATTGCCTGGCACATAAGCGGGCCTCATTAAATATATGTTGATTCAGTCTCCCCTGCCTCAGCTCCATCTTGAACCAGTTTGTCAAAGAGTGAGCTTTGAGTCAGTCACTTTGTGTGATTTTTTTTTTTTTTTTAATGAATTCCTATTACCCAATCCCTATTCAGAATCTCTGGGATAGGCCTTAGGCTTCTATGTTTTTAATGGGTAGGTGATTCTACGCACACTAAAGTTTGAGAACCACTGCCTAAAATGAAGAGATTGAAATCATAATTACCGTATTATTCACACAATAAGATGCACCAGACCATAAGACGCACCCAGGTTTAGAGGAGGAAAACAAGAAAAGAGATATTCTGAACCAAATGGTGTACTAAAATATTTAATATAACAGAATTATAGTGACCCCACTATAACTCCCTTAATATACTACAAGCTTCACCATTTATGGCTGCTCCCCCAGTTACTGCTGGCCTCCTCACACAGAAATCTGGTGTGCACTGGGAACAGTACGGAGGTACACGAGACAGCTGTAGCATCTAACCAGAGCCAGTAGCCAGCCAAGAACGTTACTTCAGCTCCACCCATCTGCCTCTCGTGAGTAGTAGAGCTGAAGCCACAGTGATTGGTGATTGGAGGCAGTTCTACTGAAACAGACCCCACCCAGTGTCAAAGACAATTGGCAGCTGGCCTCTGTGCCTCTTACCGGTTATTAGCATCAGCTGATTCGACAGGTCAGCGGTTGTAGTTGGGAGCATCAGGCGGCTCTCTGCACTCTCCCAGGTCCTGGGTGCTGGGCAGAGGCGGACGGCAACTGACTGACCAGACGCCCTGAGATTCAGCAGTAAAGTGGGACATTTAAGCGTCCCCAGGGGTTTCGCGTGGGCCCACCACTTCCTCTTCTAACAGCTGTCGCCACCGCTGACGGGTCAGGTAATACACATCATGGTCTGTGACGCAGTATTTGCTCCATAAGATGCACAGACATTTTCCCCAACTTTGGGGGGTGGGGAGGGAGTGCGTCTTATGGAGCGAAAAATACGGTAATTAAAGTATCTTCAGTTGATCAGCCCAGTTGAAAAACTAGAGATACTGAATGTGCTCCCCAGAAATACAACTATTTTTAAGGCAATTGTGTAGGTTCTACAAATGCTAGTCCTTATAGGACAATCATTTTTGTGTCTTTTAATTATAACATAATTCATTCTTATTGTAGATTATTTAAACAAGATATAAGCATATAAAATAAAAAGTAAAAGGGCCCTCCCACCCAACCGCACCCTTTCATCTCTCCCACTCTCATTCCCCAAGATTAACCACTATTAGCAGTTGGTGCATATGCTCTTGAGGTGGTTTCCCTATGTATTTATGTTTTATCTATAAGCAAGTATGTATGTGTGTAAACATACTTACAGATGTACATATTATGTATACTTATTCATTCAGCACATATTTGAACATTTACTATACATCAGAACTGGTACTGAAAAATGACAGCGACCAAGCAGACTAGGTGCCCGTTCTCATGGAACCTACATTCTACTAGGGAGATAGAAAATAAATCAATAAAAATGTAATATAAAGTGTGGTAGTGATGCATGTTCTAGAGAAAAAGGGAGACAGGATAAAGGGATAGTGAATTCCAGGGGTTCTACTTTAAGTCTTTAAGTATACTTTAAGTCAGGCCTGACTCCCAAGATGACTTTTAGACAGAAACCAGAATGAATAGAATGAGCCCTGTGCTCATCTAGGCCAAGTTTCTTCTAGATTATGTGTGCAAAATCACACTTTTTTATTTCAATGGAACAAAATTATATAATGCCTGCTGTCCTGTACCTTGCTTTTTCTATTCAACAATGATGGATAGACGTATTTCCAGTGTCTGCATATATGGAACTGAATTACTCTTTTTTAGTGACTGCTTAGTATTCCATAATGTGTTTGCACCATAATTTAATCATTCATATATTATCGGAAATTTTTTTCTATGTGTTTAACTTTCCAAACAATGTTGCATGTAATTCCATGGGTCATAATCTTGATATTTATGTATTCTGGTATTAATGTTAAAATTCTAGTGCAAAGTGAGTTTAAGTATTTGGATCATATCAGTCAAATGAAAAATTACTGCACCTTGGGGTACAAAAGTGTATAATATTCATTTTACATGTCAAGATAAGAGTCCCTTAATAATTTTAAATTGGGTCATCAAAGAATTATAAATCATGCCTTTATCATAAAAGACCATGTTTTTACTCTTGTCCATGTTTTAAAAGTTAGTCAGCCAACTGCACAGGCACTAGTTCTTATTTACAGGATTGGGAATCACGTAGGTTGGTTTGTTTTTATGGTGTCTGTTTTCTTAGTATTGGGTCATCCCAATGTATGTCTGCCTTTATGTTGTTCTTGGAGCCAAAAGTATTTATTCTGAACTATATTTTGTCTTTTTAAATGTAAGGTTTTCTTATTAACTTTTTTCTTCTTAATTATAAAATACAGATATTACCCAGAAATAACCATTGTTAACATTTCAGTGTATAGCCTTCTTGGTTTTTTTTTCCAATGCATGTGATTTTTAAATTTTTTTTAGATCCTAGTTTTCATTTTATATTAGCCAATTCCAGTGTCTTTCTTTGGTACCTGTCTTATAACCCAAAGTGAGAATAAACCCATTAACTCTCTCATCTCAACTTCCTGTTGCTAGTTGCTCATTTTATTACAAACAGCCCAGCAGACTATCTCTTCATTGTCAATTGAATATATGTGTACCTTGCAGATTGCCAAGCAAATGGCTTCTGGGATGGCAGGTGATGTCCCCACAATACTCAGAACCTCTGGATACTTGCCTAGTGGTGTCATCATAGCCTCAGGTCAGTCCTAGGGGTAGGCAGTGTTTGAACCCATGATTCACATTCCTTCTCAGTGACAGGGTACCAGAAAGTTCTCTATGCCCCTACTCATTACCAGGCCCTGAAGGAGACGGCTTTGGATTTTCATAGGGGAAAAAAAAAAAAATTGTTTTTCTCATATCTCCTACATTCTTCCCGTTCCCTATTTCACCACTGCTAAGTTAACGGGAGGAGAGCTGGCTTTTAACTGGAGGCTTATCTATGTTTTCCCCCACCTTGGAATTAAGAAGAAACAGAATCTTTGAAAAATAGGAGCAAACTCACCTCTCCTGTTAAGCTTCCTGTAGGAAAGTTCTTCTATAGCGCCCATTATAGACCAGCATAAAACACTGTGATTTGGGAATGAATGTTTATTTAATGAAGGAATTATTATTTAAAAAGGAGGCTCTATAGCAGCCTTTTAGTAGTTAAAAGGTTTCAAGTTGCACCCCAGGTTTAAAGGATGGCTTAAGCAGCATTGAATTAAGCTTGATGAGTTCCAAGAGACTGGAGTTAGTAACGTTGCTTTTTTTTTTTTTTTTTTTTGCCAAAACTGGATAATTTGCCAAACAATTTGGTGGTTTAGATGCTGATAAATCTATGGGCCTTCGCTGCGTTCCATCCTCCTGTGAACCATATCTCCCAACTTGCCCTGTGAATTCGCAACTCCCCCATGGAGTACAGTGTATAGTTGGGTCATCACGGGATTGTTTTTAAATGAAGATGAGTTTTTCAATATTTTTTCTGAAAGATCATTTTATACTATTAAAACCGAGAGTAGAGGTGAGAAGGGCCATACTATAGTAAAGAAACACGTTAATTGTGCCTAAAGGTGTTTGTTTTTTCTTGAAATGCCCACTTAGTTTCCAATTGATCAAAAGATAAAGGTTGCAGAGAGTCTTTCTTCTGACAGACATGATTATGTAGGGGTTCCCTTCTAGGGAGACTTGTTATTTTATAAACACATGCATATGTATAAGATATTCTGCCCAATACTCCTACTTTCTGATCTGCACAGCACTGTGGAGCACCCCACAGAGTCAGAGAACAAAGAAAATCTTTACTCTGAAATTCTTTCCTGCAGCCGAATATGTCCTCAGCTTCAGAAAGGAAATCCCTAGCATGGATCAGGTCACCCCTCTGGCCCACTGGAGGCAATTTGAGGCACTACTGGGGTTCTCCCCAGGAAAATAGTACACTTGGAGGTACTGGAACTTGGGTTGATTTCCTGTTAGGAAGTAAGGTTTTGTTACAGACATTTTACCTGCATCATTGCAATTAATCCCTCCAAAGACTCTGTTGCACATGTTACTATTCCCTATTTCACTTGAGGAAACTGAAGCTCAAGAGAGTTTGAGTACTGTGCTACAACTATATAGCTGTTAAGTGATGCAGTCAGGATTTGAACCTCTGTTCATCTGACTTCAATGCCATATTTCTATTCTGCAGAACACAGCCCCTAGCTTGTAGTAGCTAATGGATGGAAAACCACTCTACCCCATTCAAGGAGGCTGGATTATCTTTTTCAGCCTATAATCAATCCCCATGAAATTTTATTCACTATATGTTTATGGCATGCACCCACTTTCTTACTCAATAACCAGAAAATGAATAAAGTAATATTTGGAACAATATGAGAAAGTGTATAGAAAGGATTAGTATAATGGAGAACTCAAACTGATAAGCTCAAAGTATAGAGAAAAGAATATTATTTTTTAACATTTATTTATTCATTTAATGAGATACAATTCACATAACATAAAATTAATCATTTTAAAGTGTACAAATTATTAACATTTAAGTACATTCACAATGTTGGGCAACCACCCCTCCTGTCTAGTTCCAAACATTTTCATCACCCCAAAAAGAAACCCCTTGTCCATTAAGCAATAGCTCCCTTTTCCATGCTCTACCCAGCCCCT
The DNA here is from genome assembly GCF_987537825.1 of Furipterus horrens. Taxonomy (NCBI): domain Eukaryota; kingdom Metazoa; phylum Chordata; class Mammalia; order Chiroptera; family Furipteridae; genus Furipterus; species Furipterus horrens. The sequence continues at coordinate 189,881,749 of NW_028327175.1, forward strand.
GTCTCTATGGATTTATCTCTTCTGGTTATTTCATATAAATAGAATCATATATGTGACCTTCTATGTCTGGCTTCTTTAACTTAGTGTAATGTGTTTGAGGTTCATCCAGTCTTCTGAAATACTGTAATCTGTGACCTTCTCATCAATGAAACTTCATGGCCAGTCAAGTCCATGTTGATCTTATCTCTAGGTCACCAGCCTAGAGGTATTCTTTTCCTAGGGGGAGTTTGGAACCTTTGTTGGGGGCATTTTGGTTGTCCCAATGATGAGTCAAGAATAATAAACAATCTGCAATGCACTGGACATTTTTTTAAATTGATTTTAGAGAGAGAGGAAGAAGGGAGAGAAAGACATTAATTTGTTCTGCCACTTATTTATGCATTCATTGGTTGCTTCTTGTTTGCGCCCTGACTGGGAAATCAAACCCATAACCTTGGCATATCAGGACAACACTCGAACCAACTGACCTACCCAGCCAGAGCAATTTGCCATTCTTTCACAACACAGACAATCCCTTGTCTACCTAACCAGACTCTCAAATGTCCTACTGGTCATTTATGTAGGTGCAAACGCTGTTTATAATTACCTGAACCTAGTTTTCCATATAAATACCAAGTATTTTTTGCATGGTTTTTGCACCCACTAATTTAAAAGAACTGGTCAACACTGAAGGATAGGCAGAGATATGCTACAGAAACAAATTTACCTGGGTTTATTTTTTGCTTATGCCACAAGTCCACTGAACATTGGCAAGGGCCTTTGCTCAGTTAATCAGGGGCTCAGCCTGACAGAGGCTGCATCTTGGGGCTTGTCGCCATCCACCTCGGGTAGGGGCAGATGGGGTTTGCATACCAGATCTGCAATGGTTTCCCCCCAAATCCAAGCACAACATTTCTGACTATAGCCTTGTGGTCAGAAGTAGTACATAGGCCCTGAGCACACGGGAGCTAGGGACCGAGGAGCAGATGGAAAATTTGGTGAGTACAAGTTTCATGGTAGTTCTGCTTATAGTATTTGAGTCATCACTAGAATGCACATGTATTGGTTTGCATATGTGGCTGTCACATTTATGTTAATTTTATACAGAGGTACAAGCATATACCTAGTTACCTATGTCTGCTGTATACTTACATATAGAAATACTTTTTATTATAAATTATTTGCCTTTATATTTTCTTTATTTATAGTTAGGGAATTATGTTGATTTTTTTTTTTTTTTTTAAGGTTTTATTTATTTGGAGAGAGGGGAAGGGAGGGAGAAAGAGAGGGAGAGAAACATTGATTAGTTGGCTTTTGTGTAAGCCCCAACCAGGGACCTAACCCACAACCCAGGTATGTTCCCTGACCAGGAATCAAACCCATGACCCTTCAGTTTGAGGGACAACATCCAATCAACTGAGCCACACCAGTCAGAGCTAGGTTGCTTTATTTTTTAAAAACCTACATGTGTTCTTAGATTTATATTAGTTCTGAATTTCATTTCAAGATGGTAAAGGGGCATTTAAAACTTTTTATTATAAAAAAGAGGTCTGATGGGGATGAGAGTCACTTTTCTGGGTGCTCAGCGTTGTTCAGAGCACATAGTAGGTCATGTAGAACTAGGTCAGAGGGACTTACATAACAATAGTAAGAGGAATATTAGCATTTATGGAGCGTTCCCTATGTTCCAGGCACTATGCCAGGCCCTGTAAGTAAATTCTGTGCTTTAAGCCTCACCGGAATCCTATGAGGAAACCTCCAAATTCTCCATTTTACAGATAGAACTGCTCTCCTCATTCAAGCATACTGGGAAACTTGTAGTTCCCATAATTTCTCTTCAGCCCATGTCAGCATGTGACTGTGAAGTAGGGCTCCCACATTGATCTTCAGACACTAAAGACTCAGCAGGCAAAGCCCAAGATTGGGATGCTGCAACAGGATATCTGAGCTGCCCAGGGGAAGTCAGGGCACAGATTGGAGGAAAACAGTGGTGAGGGACAGGACATTGCCCCACAAAGTAATGTCTCCTGTCTGGGGAGGACTGGCATTATATAAATGTGTCACTCATAGGTTCCCCTGACTCTTTAGCCCAACTTCAGTAAATGCTTCTCCCATTTTATCCCTCTTACTGGGCCTCCCAATTTCTCTCTGATTTCATGAGCATAAGAACTTGCACCTAGCAGTTTAATCATTAACATACTTGAAGAGCATTATCAAGATGGTTGTAGGCCAACATAAAACCCAAAATGTCAGGACTCTTCCCCCACCACCCCCTGGAGTATACCATCAGTTAAAGAAAGAATCACAGTTAACTCATAATTAGAAATTAAGGGTTCTTTCCAGCTTCCTTTGTTAGTCTTTTTTCCAGTGATGGGACTTTCTTCCCTTTTACTTGAAAGTATATATGCAAGATTGGCTACTTGAAAAGTTTTGTGGCACCCTTACTTTCATTTCTTAGTGTTTATCTTCTTTTCAGTCTTTACTCGTAGGAAATGTGCTTCGGGGGCTTATTCATTTGGTATTGACTTTGTGGTGTAGTGCAGCCTTTTCCTTGCCCGTGGCGAGACCACATTGGTTCAAGGCTAAGAAACTAGGCTGGTCCAACACAGACCCTCGGGGTGACTCATCTCTTTTGAGATCCTGATTGTCCATTTTCGGGTTGGTGTTTCTAGCAGCAGCGTGTGCTGCCCTAAAGGCACCCTCTCTTAACACCATTGCCTTCCTTACGCGGTGCTATTTAATTCTTGCTTTGGATCGCGCCTCCAGTTTTAAGTCACTTGACAGTACAGATGGTTTCTTTCTCCAAAGTTTATCAATAGCATACCTTTCCCTCCCGATAATTCCCTACATACATACACCACACACACAGCTAAGCACACATTTTATGTTTTCCCCCTTTTAAAAACTAGATGTAATGTGCCTGAGCTATCTGGAGAATCTCCTGCTTTCTAAGATTTATGCCCCTGTAACCAGGTAGCTTGTCAAGGTATTTATCTTAATCATTCAGCTTCTTCATTAGACAAGCTGTTTAAAAACCTTCTGTGTAATTATCTTTTTTTTGACTCCATCTCCCATATTCTTATCTACATTGTAAACTTTCTTATGACATTTTTATACACCTGCCATATATACCTGTTCGAAAATTCAGTTTTATCTGCTTTTCATTTAAGTTTGCCATCGGTGTATAATCCATCTCTTACAGTCTGAAACCACTTGCTTCTCCGGGGTGTGAACCCTAGACTGAAGGGTCAAGATTTGTGCTGTTTTCTTCCTTGCCCCTTGAAATGGGCAGGTAGAGAAGCCAATTCTATGACTCTCTTGCTGGAGTTGTTACTGCCTTGTCATTGTCTTAAAACTCCAAGGCTTAGAAAGCTGGAGGCACCTTCATTCCTAATATGAGGCAGGCACTGTGCTCCTCACTCAGGGAGAGTAAAGATGACACAGATCCTGCTTTCAAGCAGCGTGCACTCTGGTGGAGCAGATACTGCAGGCACATGAATCTGGTGAGGCAAGAACACACATGCTTTGGAGTTTGAAAGGCAAGTGCAAAAGACTTCATGGCAGATACAGCGTTTTAGCAGAGCCATGACTTATGAACAGGACTCTAAGGACTAGAGATTGTTAGAGGCATTCCAGACAGGGAACCGCATGGGTAAAGGCTCAGAGGTGCCCCAGTCCGGTCTGACCAGAACAGTGGTTCTCAGCCAGGACTGGTTTTGACACCCAGGGGACATTTAGCAGTGTCTGGAGACATTCTTGCTTATCATAACTGAGGGAGGACCGCTGCTGGCATCTGGTCAGCGAGACCAGGAACGCCGTTAAACATTTTCCAGCGCACAGGACAGACCTTCTCGTCCAACAAAAGAGTTATCCAGCCCCAAACGTCAGTAGATACTGAAGTTGAGAAACCCTGGAGTAGAACCTAGAGTTTATGACAGAATTAAGAGAGGATCCTGAAAGAGAATCTCGGCCCAAATTCTGAAAGTTTCTGAATGCTAGCTTAGGGCCTCGGCTTTACCTGGTGAGCAGTTAAAGGGTTCTGAGCTTGACTAGAGTGGTAGTTTAGGAGTCAAGATGGTTGGAGACAGCGAGGCTAGGGCGGCCCGTTAGGAAGCAGGCACAAGTCTGTGTAAGAGGTCACAGTGGCCGTAATGAAAATGAAGGAACAAGTGTGAGAGCTATTTCAGAAGAAGATTTGGGAAGAACTGGTGCCTGGTTTGAAATGGGAAGCAAAATAAAGGAAGATTTCAAATGAATTGCTATGTGTCAGTCCTGGGAGACCCCCCCGCACCCCCCACCACCACCTTGATTTTCCTGCCCTTCACTGGTGAGGAGAGGTGCATAGCGAGAAGATACAATTTTCATTTTATACCTGTTGACTTTAAGTAATTGGTGAGATAACCAGGAGGAAGTATTTAGCATATAATAGGAAATAGGGAGTTAAACTTGGGATATACTAAAACAGATTAAGCATAGGAGTAGGGATACTGTTTAAAATCGATGGAAGTGAATGAGGACTTTGAAGATTATTTGGAGAATGTAGGGAAGAAATACTAGGTAAGAGCTTGAACTGCCATCTCTTATGTGTTGAGAGAAGGAAGCAGCACCTGCAAGGGAGAAAGATCTGAGGGTGGGAAGTACAGTATTCCCTCACTTATCGCAGGTTTTACGTTCCAGACACCCCCCCCCCGCCCCCCGCGAAGTAGGAACCTTACATTTAATCTACACTCTTAAACCTACGTTAACTTTAACAACATACATATACAGTACTGCAAAATTCCATGATATAGCAAAGAATCCGCGATAAATAATTAAATATAATATTTTAAAAATCCCGCAATACAGTAGGCCGCGATAAGTGAATTGCAATATAGTGAGGGACAGCTGTACTTTGCTCACAGTCAGCAGGCTGCACAGACTCACGTGTGGATGAACATCCTCCAAAGCCTAGGACAAGTCTTCACTGCTTACTTCTTCTAAGTATGATAAGGCTTTATGCTATGGCATTTTGTAGACCAGGAGTCTTGAACTAACCAACTTGTACATTTGGTTGTTTTCCAGTGTCAGGGCTGTGTTTAGGAGTGCATAGCTGTAGCTGATATTGTTTAATTCTGTTATTTGTACCTACTGTAACCACATGTTAATTTTCTCCTGCCAGTGAACAGTGTGTTGGGGTGAAAGCAGAGTCCCATATTTTCCAATAGATTATAAACTCCATCAAGAGCAGAGACTGTGTCTTTTGTTCTTTGGCGTATTACTACAGGGCACCGTAGGTATAAATTAAATGCTAGGGGCCAATTATTCTCTCCCAAAATAGAGAGAAAACAACCATAGCAAAACAAACCACCACCAACAATAAAAGAACAGGATCACTCTTACTGTCACGGCTACGGTTTTGGGGTGGGTCGTAAACTAGAGGACACATTTCCAATTTCTTATTTATCAGAAGACTAGTCTGTTCTTCCAGAACCTAGAGGCCCCTGTGTACTTAACTACACCTCAGAATAGCCTTAACCAGACAAATATGCTTAACCTAAATAATGACCTGAAAGCCTTTTTGAACGTTTCCAATAGAAACATTAGGAATTGTTTATAGCTAACTTTTATTTGGTATTGCTTTTTCTAAAAGCAAAACAATTTGGGGACTCACAAGGTTTTATAGGTGCTATCTATTTTGGAATGCTGTTTACGTTTATGATGTTTACTCTTCAACCACTGAAGGGTGTGAACTTGATGGGTTTCGCTGCATGGCTGCCTCGTGCTATTTTTATGTTATACTTTATATATAGTGTCCATTTCTTGGTGCTTCTGTTATGGCTCCCTTGTTGCATGTCAGCAGGAAATGACAATTAGCGGTTCTGTGTAAAAGTCTGCCTTTCTCTTTAGCATTTAACTCTTACGGAAAGAGGAAATTCAAAAGCGATGCGAAATTATAAACAATTGCCCCTTTATTTCTTCACTGCACATTACGTAAAGACAGATAATGTAGTTTCCCTAAAAGATCTAAGTGAATAAGCTTCCATCTGAACATGAGAATTACGGAGTAAAATGGTAATCCTAAAAAATTGCCTTGCGTACAGTTGCTTTGGGGTGTTCTAAAAATGGTTTCCTCAACACACATGCTTTTGAATTAATCAGATAAGCAAGCATGTGGACAGGGGGGACCCGTTACAGTTTTCTACATATGTGAATCAAAGATGGGATTTGTTTGAATTACCCTTTAGCTTCCATTGTTAAACTCAGAATTAAGTTCTTTGTTTAGTGAAGCATTAAGAGCAATCTTTGAGACTGCAGAGGAGATCTGGTTGCTGGCAGAGTTCTCAGTGTATTATGCTGTTTACCTAAGGGTTATATTCAAGAAGCTCTCTGAACAGCTGAGCTGATTATTGAAAATGCCTCATAGTAACTTCCAGCCTAGGCTGATCGATATGGGTGCAAAGCTTTACATGGGAGGGAGCTATTTAAACATTGAGAGCCCGGGGGATAAAAGAGAATGAAAAAATAATGCTGGACAAATATGCTGAAACGTTCAAAGGAAGAGAGCAGTATCTTGTCTTGCTAGAGGGGGAAAATTTCTTAGCAAAGAAGTCAGAAAATTTTAAGTTTATCTTATAATGACATCTTAAAATTTTAGTTATCTTACCTGATAACAACACCCTAAATACTTGGTTATTTTACCTGATAACACCCCCGTAAACATTTAGTGGCTGGAGGAAAAAATGATCCAGAATACCAAAACACAATTTTATTTTTATTATTTTGAAATGTAACCTGTTCCATAAAATTCCCTAAAATACTTTTTGGTGATACAATAAGTAAATACTTAACTTTATTGTTAAGTAGATTGAGCTTCCATATTTTTAAACGTTCTAAGGATCATTGGAAAATCAGAGATAGCATCAGTGTTATTTTCAGCACCCAAATAAATGAAGGCAGAAATTTTCTATTTCTTTCATGTTTTCTGCTGCAGAGATCTAGGATAGAGACATTACCATTTTCTTTTGTCTTAGTTCTAGCAAAACAAGTTTGTTTTTTTTTCCATTTCTGTTTTTAAACAGTTTAATATAATAAATAAAAACTATACTAGGTATTGGCAATCTTATCTCCTAAAAACATTTGGTGAAATTATGACATTGAGGCAAATGTGTCAGCATTTTAAAAGCCTGCTTCTTTCTGCAAACTGGAGTAACAGAGAAATACTCCAAACAAGAGAGGGGAGAATCCACTCAATTTATCAACGTGGAAATCTGTGTCAAGCAATCCTGCATTTTGTTACATCCATGATTTCTTACTTTAATTCTGCACGTGCACAACAGACAGGAAGTTCAGGAATACAAAGGCAATCAATATGAAAACTGTGAAAGTCTCTTAATTAATCAACTCACACGAACTCTCCAAGTAAGAGGATTTTACAAGCATTTCAATTAAGGCTTTCCCTTTCTATTACCAAATTTCATTGACAATTTAAAATGCATAATCAAAGTTGACATGATTATGAAAAGCACAATATTATTTAAGCACTGAGCTTTTGGACTTATAGGAGACTTTGATTTTCTGATGTTTATTCTTTTGATGAATTACATAGACAATTGCTAATTGGATAGTTACTCTATAACAGTGATGTTTTCAAAATTTCAGATTGGATAGATCTTTGAACTCATTTGTATTTCCTCACTCATGTGAGCATCACCATTTTGGCATACTCATGCCTAGAAGCTACACAACTCACTTGTTAATGAAATTGAACAGTACTACGTATGCAAAGAGCTACCTTATTCCATGAAATGTTTAAGAACTGACAGTCTGTGACTGTTTTTATTTAGGGACCGTAGATGAGCCTGAAAACACTTCGAAGGCCTGACAGCAATTCCGTTTACCTTTGAATTGCTGTTGAAATGTAAGAAACTTACGACATTGGAAAAGTATATACAGAATAGGGGAATATTTGTAAAAAAAAAAAAAAAAAGAAAAAAAGAAAAGGTCAGCTTGGTTTAATACTTTGTTTTTGTTGTTCGAAAGGTTTATTTGAAATCCTCTGTGACTCTTAGCTCTTAGGATAAAGCCAAACAGGTTTCCAGAAACTACATATTGCCCATATGGTTTATGCTAGTTTTGTTCTTTGAAGACTAAAACACAGGCCAGGAGACAACGTATCATTTCATGATTCTGTTCCTCACTTGGGACAATGGGAAAGTTATTTAATTCCTGTGTGCAACCTTTCTTCACCAGGAAATTAGAAATGGCCTTCCACCTTCTGCTGGGGACTTTGAAGAGTAACAATCCAAGGGCCATTTCAAATTAAAATAAAAAGATGAAATTATGTTTTATTTTTTTACCCAAAGAATTAAGTTCATAGAATATGAGAATATCTCTTAGTTTTTACTTTTAAATGTTCATCATATTAAATCTATTTATTTTGTATTTCTGTTGCAAAAATACTATGAGATAGTAAAGATGTCATTAGGATATCTTTCAATAGCAATATCTATCGATGCCATTAGAATATATCTACCTATGAAACGTGGGAGGTTTTTTGTTGTTGTTATTGTTTTTAAGCAGAAACTGCCCCATTTACCAGGATTCCTAGCAGTCAGTCTTTGAATCTGACTAAAACCTTATTTTGCCCATAGCTTACCCAGTGACCCCACACACACCCCACCGCCACTGCTTCTCACAGAGAACCAGGGCACCAGCTTCTTTGAGGCCTTGCGGAGCCTGGAGGTGGGTGAGGAGGATCTCAGCACTCCAAGAAAACACACACGCTAGCTTCTATAGATAAATATTTAACTGGATCAGGTTGTTCCACTTCGTGAGTGATTTGTTCTCCTTTATTAGCGTCCCAGGCGAAGGGCTCTGGTGTTGAGCCTCAACAGAAGAAATGTGGCTAACACATTTTAATACTGGCCCGTCCTTCAGCACCTATTGAATGAGGTAGTCGTTTTATTTAAAGAGAATCAGTATGCTTTTGTGTATAGGACAGCAGTAGACCTGAGGGTAGTCTGAATGCAAAATACAGGGCTCAGTCCAGAAATAGACGTTCGTGTCATTCATGGTCCAGGTTCCAGAAGGATGTTGATGGATGCTGTGGTTTAGCATCCAAATTACTCAACAGGAAGACACAAGTCTCAGTTCCTAGCCAACAATGGGCAATCAGGCCTATTCTCATTGGCCATTTTTTTAAATAACTTCAAAAGTATAGTAAATATTGCTTTGTTGTCTTGTGACTATTACTGGAGGAAAAAAAAAGCTTTTTTGTTTTTTCAAGGTAAACATTCTAAAACGAGGAGGGGGGAACCCATAGAAAGGCATGGATTTTCTCTTGTTAGAAATAAGCGATATCTGAGCAGGCTTGGAGAGCTGTCAGCCAGGCACTTCAGGCTGTCTCTCTGATCATGCTGCTCACAAGCCTTTGCCACTCTCCTTCCCGTCCTCCTGCAGGCTCCCAAGATCCGAGATCCTCCATGGCCCACATTACCCTCCTACCGCCCCATCCCTCCAACGCATCCAGCTTGCTCTTGTTAAGAGAAAAACCAGAATAGCCTCTTTCTTTCTTTTGCCCAATTCAGACAGGCTGAGGACTCCCACCAGGGCTCATGCACTCAAAAACCAGAGGGTTTGGAGGAACTCTCAGAGGCCATAGCAAGTGACCAGGTGATGCGCATGGCAGTGGGCTCGAGAGTGGAGAAGACCTTAGCAAGGAATAGAGGTGGCCGGCAGTCCAGATAATGCAGACATGGTCTGAGGCCGAAATTCCAGCCAGAACTGAGAAGGGTCTCAGCCTCAATACCAGAGCCCCTTTCAAGCGATCGTCTTTCCCTGTCCCCTCCAGATGCCTTTTCGCCATTCCCTAATTATCCCTTTTTAGTGGGAGCACTAGATTACCCAAATTTCTGGTTGTATTTCATGTGCTGCCCAACGTGCCTCTTTTTATATTACCGCCTGGGATACGTCTCTGTGTCAATCCAGTGTATAAACTGGGTAGAGTTTTCAGTCTACAAGCCAGCCCTGCGCTTGCACCCCTTTGAACACAAATTGGGGGGAAAAGGACAGCCACCACGTCAGTCTCTGTGAATGGCCAAAGCCAGGACGCCACTGTGTGGAAGGTGATATAGCGCAGTGTTAAGACAGAAAGATCCTCAAATAACCAGAATCACTCTTTGAGCACCCAGTTAGCATGTATTGCATTTAAAATGTAATAAATGTAGTATTAATAAACTTATATGTGCTCATGACTTTTGTGTCAGCAGGGTTTCTGTAGGCCTCTATTTATATCAAATAAACTTCAAATATTTCAGAGTGTAGACCGCATCTGGCCTCATTTTTGAACTGTCCCTCTAGGAACAGTTTTAAAATAGTAGATTGTTCCAATTTTTTTCCTAATGAGAAAAATCCATGTGCTCTGTGATTATTAATAATAATGGCTTCAAATAAATTATTAACTGGTTGAATTGGAATGTACTTTCTCTCAGCTTTAGGAGCTCTTTGGAAAAGAATTCTGATTTTCCCACTGCAAAATGTCTCAGCTGTGTTCCTCTGACCTGTCTCCTTCATCAGCTATCAGCTGTCCCAAGCAGTTAGTGACAGGTCACAAAGGGAAAGATGGGACAAATGTGAGGGATTCATGGTTCAAGATTCTAGTGACATTTAATAAAAATTTAAAAAGAGTTGACAATTCTTATATTTTAAGACAGAAATTTGGAACTTTTCTATAAATTTTGTATTCAACAGAATTCCAAATATTGGTTCATATGCATGCTCGTAAGCTTACTATCTATATATCTGTCTCTCTGTCTCTGTAAATCTCTATATATTGATGAAGATAGATATGTAGAGATAGATATACCAGATGACTACCATCTATGAGGCATTGTATGAGGTAGGGATGAATGATATATAAGATTTATGCCCTGCTATGGGTTATTGTTTGCAGTCTGGGAGGGGACGCGGACATGAGCTTGGTCAGTCCCTGTTTAGTAGACATACATTGTGTGCACACTATCAGGCACTCTACTAGGCTCTGGGCATGGAGAGAGGAACAAACGCCAAGCCTTGGCACATGTGTCATCACTGTGGTACAGGTAATGAATTGATGCAAGTCCAGAGGAGAGCGAAACATTGCCAGCAACATTGATCATAAAAGGCTTCTAGGCAGCAGTTACATTGGAACTGTATTTAAATGAATTTCTCCTACGCATAATTCTCTGTGCATGTTTTCTATTTTAATTATCTTACATTTTGAGACCTGTAAGTCGGTGATCGTTTATAATTTTTAAACGTCTTATGATTTTGTAACTATATCTTTAAAACTCAAGCTTTATTCAAAATAATCTGAGACCATTTACTGTGATTTAAAGTATTCATAAAGCAAGGTGATTATTACTCTTGAGACCATCGTACAAAACCCTGAAGTGTGTTAGACATAGGCCAGAAACCTCTCTCCTTTGTTATATTGTATGAGTCTGTTAGGTTAAAAAAAAAAAAAGTCCATTCATTTTTAGTATTCCTACTCTATCTTAGACACTTGAAAAATAGAATTTTAATGCCACAATGTAAAGGGAGGATTGTTGAGGAATTCTCTTTCTGTATTGCATATGCCACCAAAGACTTGGAAAATCAAGAGAAAAACAAATAAATAGGCTTTGCTTATTAGTTTACACAACTCCATTTTCCTACAGTTACATAACTTACTGAATTAGGCAAGTGCTATAAACGTTGCATCGCTATTGACATTGGACGTTGCAGAGCTAAAAAAAAAGGGATGTATGTGTTTTTTCCATTTGCTATTTCAATACTCTAAATCGCAGTGGCAAATGAAAATACAATTGAATCTCAAGTGAATGGCCAGGAACACCGTATATTTTATGAAATATGGCAGCATAATGAATAGGAGGTAAAAAAAATATATATACCCCGGCTTTCAAGTCCTGATGGTTGTGATGTGATTGAATCATAGTGCATTCTGTTTGATGTCTGGGCTTTGCTATTCAGATACTCCGCAAAGTATGTGCATCGCCCTCTGAAAGTGCACCTGGCAGACCCGCATGGATGTAGTTTGTTTTTCCTGCACCTGCAAGAAACATATATGTTTAGAGTAGCATTATGTAGGGGTATTTTAATTCTTCTAATTGTGATAGATTCCCCACACAGGGAAAACTATCAGTCAGGTACAAAAGAAACTGCTTAGGATTTGAAGGAATCTGACAATTTTGTTGTAGTTCCCAGCCTGGCAGGTGGTAATAATGCCTATGCCAGCACTGTCAAAATATGAAAATTAAAGTGACGATGGGTTTTAATGAAATCCATTTGACAAATATAATTAAGGTGTTTTAATATGAAGTCCTGTAATAAAGACTACCGGTGGACTCCCTGAGGTCCTGACTAATTGTGTAGATTGCTTTTAAGCTTTGAATAGTTTTATTGGATAATGAACTGTTAAGAAGTGTTAGATCTTTCTTAAGCAGAATTTGGTTTGAAAAAGAAGAGGAGAGACAGGCCTGAGGTGTGGCATTTTAAACATAATTAGAAGAGAGATTTAAGTTAACATCTTTGATCTTACTGTCAGTTTTTGATTAGAGCTGTAAATGCTTTAATCAAGTATAGTGTAGTCATTACATTTCTGACTGTTTTTTAAACTGCGAAATTACTGAGACATTGACATCAATTTTAACACATTCTGAAAATTTGCTGCAGAATTGAGTTTCTCTATCGAGTATTTGCATTAGAATATCTGATTATACTGGCTTAACCAACCTTAAACACAATGGCAAAATTACACTATGGTGAGGACTAGTTTCGTTTCCATAGTGGTTAAGCATAGCAGCAAAACAGTACAATTACTTGATATTTATTTTGCTTTCTAGGAATGTGTTTGCAAGTTGAAAGCACTGATTATATGAAACTATTTCATTAAAATGTGTAGATGAGGAAATAATCTCAATCATGAGGATTTTAGAATAGTAATTGTTCTTAACTTGCACTTTCCAAGATCCATTGTTTGCCTCCTAGCTCACTGCAATCATCTGATACCATATTTGTTTTTTCTTATTCCCATGCATAGTAAGCACTCAGTAAATATTTGTTGAATGAATCAGTAATTACTTTACAATAGCTGAGCATGTAACCTACTTAAATTACTGTCCCAAAATTAAATCCAATCTAAATAAATGAAATGTAAGGAGAAAGTACGTTTCTCCCCTCAGCCACCTGTCTTGACCCAGTTACTCATTGGAGGGTATAAATGGGTATATAGTTGATTTTTCTGACTAGTTTCACATAGCAGCACTAAAATGATGAGTTAGACCAGTGATGTGTGGGATTCTCCTTGGTGGAATTCTGCATCCCTAGCATTTTACCCAGAATTGCAGAAATGATAGGGCTATTTTAAGGAGCCCTGCCTCAGGGCCATTCATTGACTAATAAGAGGAAGGCCAGACATTTTCCTGGAGGAGAGGAAGATGGCGGCCAAGTAAGTGGAAGCTGAGTCCAGTTGCTCTTGCCCCCAACTCAGGCAGTTGGCTGACCTTCCGAAAAATAAACTGAACATTCAACGGAATCTTAGGTGATACGAAGTTTGGAAGCCAAGGAGCACAGGAGATGCTTCACAGTGGGTGGTAAGGAGGTGTTATAGGCGGAAGGGGAAATACCCCATGTGTGGCACCTGTAGCCACAGAGAGCCTGATCAGAGGTCACAGCTTTGTGGCTCCCTCCCGTCCCAAAGCAGGAAACCCCCAGACCTGGGCCAGGGAGAGAGAGAGAGAGAGAGAGAGAGAGAGAGAGACCAACACACACACACACCAGCACACATGCACACACACACACACCAGCACCCCTGTAGCTGCAGTGACAAACGCCAACCGGGAGAGTGCCAGAGAGGGAGAGGGATTCTGGGTCAGGTGAAGGGTGCTGGCCGAGGCCAGCCCTGACTATGAGAGGCTCTTGGCTTTTTGGAGAGGTGGTGTGTGCAGAAAGCTGGACAGGGACTCAGTGCTGCAGTAGGAGAGCCCCGAGAAACTTTAAAAGGGGAGCTGAGGCCTGCTGGGCAGGGACCCTGTGTGCAGCTGCCCTGCCTGCAAGGCGAGAGGATTGAGGGCGTGGTTTGCTCCCACTCAGTGCCCCTGGGCAGACTGATCAGAAAGGTGGATAGTGAGGGGATGTCTCAGCCCCAGCCTGGCGTAGCTGGGAGGGCGGATTCTGCGCAAGAGTCGAGAGTTCGGGACTCTGCTTTGCTGTGAGAGTAGTGGGCTGGGAACTGGGAGGGTGGGAGACGAGCACCTGAGATTATTTAAAGCCAGGCAGAGCCCCCTTCCCTGGTGGAGATCGAACCCCCTGGAAGGGAAGGTCGCACCCAGCCCCCACCAGCTGCAGGATGGAAGGTCTGTGAAACAGGCAGGTCAGGCTCTAGAACCCCCTTCAGGGTCCATCCCACAAGAGGAAGACAGCGAGAGGAACACCTAAAAGGCCCATTTTGAACTTCTCTCCGGAAGACAAAATAACACTGGTTCCTGGGGCCCTGTTTCACCGAGGCCAGCAACGCAGGGAGATCAGAAATCGGTGCCGCAAGTGGAAATCAGGGCCCGGAGCTGCTGTCAAGCAGAAAAGAGCTGACCCTCTTACACAGATGGGCCCCTCCCTCGGAACGGACAGGTGATTCATGAGAAACTATACATTGTTAGAGATAAGCTGGGACAGACCCAGACAGGTGGTGCAGGGGCATGGGGAACACACCCACAACTTTCCCAGAAGATGATCAGTGCCTCCCAGGGGAGAGGCCCAGGGGTCCCACCCTCCCGATCGCAACAGAAGCTCCCTCTAGAGGCAGGTGCAGGTAATACAGGCAGTGCTGCCAGAAATTGGACGACCCACCCTCGGACCTTGAGCTGATAAAAAACGAGAGACAGACTCAGAAAGAGAAGTCAGAAGGCAAACACCAAACTGCCGAGACAAATTTCACCTTGTTTTTCAGAACTTGCAGGGTTTTTTTTTTTTTTTTCCTTTCACATAGCCTTTCAGTATTTCTTCTTTTGTTCAATCGTATTCCAACTAACGAGCAAAATAGAACCAGAGGCACGGACACATGGAAGAGACTGACAACAGCTGTGTGTTTGGGGGGGGGGCGTGTAATTGCTCAAAAAAGAGGAAGGGACCAATCACAGAACATGTATGAATGACCCATGGACATGGGCAACGGTGTATAATTGACTATGGGATCAGGGAGTGGGATGGGCAGAGGAGGGCAAAGGGGGAAGAACTGGGACAACTGTAATAGAATAACAATAAAAATAAAAAATGATTTAATTTACAAAAAGAAGTCCACACTGATTACATGGTCTTGAACTTTCTGCTGTGTATGTGTTACATAGGATATGAAATGAAGAGTTATGATGTCTGGATTCTAATCTAAGCTCTGCCTAACATGACGTTTAGAACAACTGCTTTTCTCCAGATGATCTAACCCAACCCCCGAGTGGAACAGATAGCTTCTAAACCTCCACTCACTCTAGAATTCTCTTGCTCCATGTCTAGCATGTCTCTTTACCACCTTTATCCTGTTAGTCTTTCTTACTTTTAGTGTGTTCTTCCTTTTACTTTTGTTTGCATTCCTGCCTTTTTTCTCTTGACCTTCCCACCATCCATTCATCCATCCATCTATCCATCCAGGAAGTGTGTATTAAACATCTGTTATGCACCAGGCATTATGTGGAAAAGAAAACACGAAGTAGCAATATATTGCTCTCCTGGTTACCTGAGGCCAGAGATGGGGAGTGGGTAGACAGGGGAAGATACTCTTTTTATCATCCACTTTGACTTAGGTGCCACTGGATGATCAGTGTAGGTTCGTAAGTAGGATCACCTGGACCAGATGCCTTCCAACATGTTTACATGTAAATTCTGCCAGCAGTAAAACCTTCCTTGTAGAGTAGTCAACAACCCACCCCATTGTTTTAAGTATTTATTGTTTACAGTCATTTTCAGGTCGGTATTAAAGCCGATGCTAAAGAAACAGTGAAAAAGAAAATGGTATCATTCTTTCCATTGGTCCTTACCTTTGTCTTCTAAGATTTGAAAAGAAATGTGAGTTTTACAGGACAGTGTCAGTTATGCTGTTGTAATTGTTAGGTTATCATAGATGCAGAGGCAGAGGATTATGAATGTGGGGGCAGAAGCTTGTGGTGGAAGTCATGGAATGCGGACACCTGGAGACCAGCGAAGATGGCAAACAAGCTAGTGCAGAGAACCACATTTTTATGTTAGTTGATCCAATGCATTTGGCATATTCCGCTATTTAGCACTTGGATGGTGTTTTACGCCTTGTGGTGGTGGTGGCGGCGATTTTCACATCATTCTACCCCACTTCAGTGTGAGCTGCTGCATGTTAGGCACGCGCTGTATTCTCTGTGTCTTCCCAGGGCCCGCCACATAGCTGGCGCTCAGTAACCTTCGTTGGGTTGAATTATAATCCTACCTCTGATGCAGAATTTGTCTCCATGGGCAAATTGTTTAACCTCTCTGGGTGAGTTTATTTTCATCAGTATTTCCAAGAAAAAAATGATGAATGGAGGATCAATCCATGGACGAATGGAAGTGACTGCAAAACCTTTCCTTTACATCCATGTGCATATTATAAACTATTACATACTTACCTCTCCAGCTCACCTCCAAATGAAAGAAACATTCTCTGAGGGGACCATGACAGTTCTTACTTCTGGAGTATTTGTCCAGTGCTGTGAGATCATGAAGGAAGACCCGAAGGGTGGGGAAAGATTGCTTACGTGTGATCCCTTCTGAATCCATACATTTAATCAGAGTCAGTCTGCTTATAAAATCATCCACACACCATTTCCCACTGTGCTAGGTGTTCTTTTGAAGTCTTTCATACCAAGCTCTAACCTCATTTCTCAAGATGTATCCACAATTTCTAAATGGAAGATATTGGCAAGTAGAAGACAGCCCCAACATGCTAAATGTTTTTGAATGTTACTTTCCATTTAACACTTATGGACATCAATAAGGTAAAAATATGATATGTATACTATATAGTGTTCACCAGCATTTCATTAAAGGTATCAAGACTAAAAGTGGGTTTTCTCTCCAAGCTATATATAGATTTGTTTATCACTAGTGCAGAATGTTCAAAATCTCACATAGAAAATTTTTGTAAAATAATTCCTGTATTATGCATTGTCTCTGCATTGTTTTTATAGGAATAAGGAGATGGCCTATGTAGAAATTATACATCGATTACTCTTCCAAATTGATTTAGTAGCTTCTTATGAAAAAAGTGAAAAGATTTTCCTTCTCTATGGGAATCAGGGTTTAAAAGTAAATATATGAAAAATAAAAATTAGCTCAAACCCCATTCATTCTCATTCCATCTTGCTCTCTCACTAAGGAAAGAAAGTTAATGGTTATGCCAACAGCTACTTCCATGAAACTAGATGATTTTTGAATCGGACAGAAGATGCTATCTATAATATTCAGGGGCAGTCCCAGGGCATGGCACACCTCTTTGTGACTGATGGCTTCTTTGTCAGGTGTCTGAGGACAGTGCTGGTACCAGGCTCGGGGTACCAGACTCTCAAATGAGTATCATCCACTATAATCACATTAAATCATCTTTAGGGTAAACCAACATTGAAGTTCATGAGAATATTGCAGGCAGTTCAAAAGCAGTTGCATTTTGAATTCACTCTGCCTTATCCTGTCTCACGTTTTAAAAGCCTTATTGTTTTTTGGGGTTTTTTTTTTGTTGTTCTTGGGGTTTTTTGTTTGTTTGTTTGGTTGGTTGGTTGGTAGGTACCTTAAACACTCTCTCTCTTCAGCAGTCTTTGTTTTTTACTTCAGTATTTTGAGCCCCCAACTTTGTAATACCATTTTATAAATATGGCATTTTGCTTTCAAACAGGAGTTCAGTGGGAGATAAAAATCCCTAATTAACAATTCCTCAGCTTGGGTGAAATGTGTAGTGTGTTGGAGTTTGTAAGTGGGTATAATATGCACCTATTAAATAATTTGTTTAATCATCTGTTAAGACTTTGAAGGGTCTGTTCGTACTTGCTCTGTACAACAGATATTTTATTTGTATTTAGATGTTTGTAGGGGTGTGTGTTTTTTTAAGGTTCCAGTCACTTTTCCTGCTCCTGAAGAGGAGAATGGGATTTGCCAGTGATAAATGGGGAAGTTGACTAGCTAACTAATAAAGATTTGTCTTAATCAAGTATGATTTGTCAGAACAGGAGCGCACTGGGGTCAGGGCGCGCGCAATGAATTATACAGCATTCACAGGAGGAAAGGACCCGGCAAGAGACCTCATAAATATGCTGCCATTACCCACTGCTAATTCATATTCAAAGAGTGCTCTGCACAGGCAGTTTCTAGGTTGCTGAGCTGTTCACCAGCTTTCTGAGCTTTCTGTTTGTGTGAAGAAAAGAAAAAAAAAGAAAAAAGTTGTATTATGTTTTGCCATCATCTGGGTTCTCAAGGTGTATCCGTCCCCAACACTGAATTGATACCAGTAATGTGAAATGTGTGGCTTATTACATTACATCACGTATAGTATTTATTTAGTGCCTACTATGAGCTCTATAACGTGCTGGACACGGTGGGGAAGAGACCGCTGTACAAAAAGACACGTTCTCTGCTAGCAGAGGTTTTGGATGCTTTCCTGTAATCCTTAAGTATTGTCTCTAAATTCTAATATGACTCAGAGAAGCCCTCTGCCTTTACATCCTCCCAGTGAAGAGGTCAAAGATTAAGAAACAGCTCTTACTATTTCCTGAAGTTTGACAAGCATTAAATATATAGAAGATAGTTTCTTTTTCCTACTAAGCTTGACTTTGTGACCTATGATTCATATTCTCATTTTTGTATATAACTAATTGCTTTGATAGGTTTTTAAAAAGTCTCTTTTTCAGTCTTTATTTTGTAAATCACTTCTCTGAGTTGAAGGGCTTATTGTTTTTTCTCTTCATGAAAAGTGATAGTCAAGGCCCGCTGACCTGTTGTGTTTACAAATAGTGGGAGAATGTCCTCCTTAGCTCTAGAAAGTTAGCATAAGGGAGCATCACCCTTCAGAGTTTCTTTTATGCTATCAGATGGCTTTTCAGATGAGATTTTAATTATGACAAAATAGTTTGTAGTATCTCATTTTCTAAATTGGGTAGAGCCCTAACCAGTGTAGCTCAGATGGTTGGGCATTGTCCCACAAAGCGGAAGTCCGCCAGTCTGAGTCCCGGTCAGGGCACACCGCCTAGGCTGTGGGCTCGTCCCCGGTTCTGTAATCGAGCAAAGCGGGGCCCATGCATGTGGCACCCTGGTGCGTGGCCCAACAATCAGAGTTGAGGGAAACAGGCTTTTATTTACAGGTGTGAAACACTGTGGGGGCTGGGCACACTCCAGCGCGGAGCCCTGTTCTCCCATGAGACCCAGCACGCCCCTTGCTCCCACCAGGCTATAAGCCAAAAACAAGCCCAATAGTGCCCCATTTCCTTTTCATTAAGCCGCCTGTGCAAACGTTTCTCCAGTCCCTCTAGAAGGTACACTCGTGGGTTTTAAAGTCACCATCCTCTCGCAGCAACTCTCTCCTCCAGGATCTGGGGTGCATTGCCCTCAGCCTCCATGTAATAGTCCGGGAAAACAGGTGCCGTGTTACACTGGATCACGGTGAAGCCCCAAAGTGGCACATGTCCCAAGAGAGTGGCCTCCGTATGTCGCGAGTCCCAAGAGTCCACATAAAGCCCGGGCCTCGGAGGCAACAGGTCAGCATCTTGCACGGCAGAGTCCGGGTGGCTTGGAAGTGAGCTAGAGCGGGCACAGTCAGAGCAGCAGCGCGCCTCCTTCCTTACGGCACCCGGCCGCGTGGCAGAATCCTGCCTGCAAACCGCACAGCTGCCTGCTTTTTCCTTCTCACCGTGGACCAGCTTCACTACGGACTGCATAGCCGCGACTTCACCCCAGGCAGCACGATGCGTCCCCTCCAGGCTCACCGCTCCTTCCTCGTGGCCCCTCCTCCTCCTCCTCTTCTACACTCGCTCCACCTGCATGGCCCTCTCCCATGGCGGCCCAGCTCTGCTACCCGCTGCCTAGCCGCTACATCATGGCTCTCTCTCGTCATGGCTGCCCGCCCTTCTTCTAAATTCTGACCTGGCACTTCCTATGTGACCTCCTACTCATCTCATCACGCAATGAGCTTCAATTGCCGGTTTCCCGTAGCTTCTACCGTCTCTTGGCTGTCATTTTTAGTCAGAGCAAGAGTGACTTGGTGGCACAGGGACCTCCACCTCCTTGCCCCTCACTCAAGCGCTACAGAAGCCCCCCACCCCGACTCCCGGCTATGTCATGAGTCACTGAGTGCTCTCTGAGTCAGGAAAGCCTTTTACCCAGGGTGGTAGTACTGCTATCACTAGCTACCCACTTGCCATAGTTATGCAAAGTATCCTAAGCTGTATCATCCACTTCTCCCCTTCCCACCCCTGGCCCCCAGCCATGGGCCGTGGGGCAACATGGCTGTTTCAGGAACCTCTTATTCTGCACCCCATTTCAGTTAGAGGGTGTACAAGAGGCAACCAATCAATGTTTCTCTCACATTGATGTTTCTCTCCCTCTCTCCCTTCCCCTCTCTGTAAAAAATAAATAAATAAATAAATTTTTTAAATTTGTAGAAAAATATGGGTATCGTCTTTGTTAATGGAATAAGCACTGTAATAGTTGGTGATGTCAGTTCCTTTTTGATGAAACTGACATCCATATTAACAATAGTGGGAATAATAATAATTTTTAAGAAGTGTTTGAGAGTGGATTTTCAGTATATCAAAGAAAAAAAATGAATGGGCTATGGACTTCCCACTTCCAAAGATGGTTTCTCCAAGAAGAAAGAAGTTGAAATAGAAAGTTCCTGCTTTATCAAAGGAAAATTTATCAATAAGGTATTCAGTGTGTTTCCCGAAACATTCTTAGAACATTGGCCTCGGCCAGGAATGGAAAGGGAACACAGCCCTCTGATTTCTGACCAGCTGGAAATTGCCATGACTCCTTACAGGATGTTTACAATGGACTGTGGTGGCATGTTAAAAATTCTATAGTGATGGGGATTTCTTTGCTTCCGGTGGGAAAAAAAGCACCAATTATGTGACTCAGAGATGATACCTTCAACAAAGTCCTAGCCTGTCACTTCCTGAGTGATGCCGGGAAGATACTCACGAGGCAGTGTGGATAGACGGGCAGGAAGGTCCTCAGAAACAAGTGGCCTTGACTTCAGCAGTCTGGGTGAGTGTGCAGTCACTGCATGTCTCACAAAGAAAACAAAATGCACAATGCCCGGAGAGGGATGGGGATCTCTGAGATGGGGAATAAAAGGAAGAGTTGGAAAAACAGACCAGCTTTAGAAAACTCACCTTGCTTTCTTTTCTTTTGGATAAAAGGGGTCATTTTTTAATATTCTCATCCTTGTATTTGGTTTATGACATTCAAAAAGCCATAAAACGTCTGGCTTCCTTTTTTGTTGTGTACTTGACTAAAGTGTCACTCCAAATTGCCAGGCCAGAATATTGGTGATGTTGGCCATTCGTGGGCTCGTGAAAATAGTGTGTGCCAGTGGCCATAACCATTGGCTTGGGGATCAACCAGACATGGGTTTTGAATACTGGCCAACCCTGGGCAAACTACTTAACCTCTCTGAACCTTAGACTCCTTGTCTTCAAAAAGGGTTAATAATAGTCTATTTCATAGGGTAGTTGTGTGAAGATTAAATGCAGTATCTGTCAAGTACTTAGCACAGTGGCTGGCATACAATGAAGCAGTCAATAAATAGGCAAAAATAAAAATCCTTCCCTGGAGGGAAATAGTCATTGCAGTATTTTATACTCAGCCTGTAAGCAATAAACTTTTGTTGGATATGTATTGAATGAATGAAGTCATTTTTCTCATCACCAAGGGTTTAAGCCTACATGCCTTTTTCCCTCAAAAAAGTCCCTTCTCAACTTGTTAATACTCTTACGCGGAAGTTTTTTAAAAAACTGTATTTTAGTGGTTCCCTAATAGAAGTTGTTGAGCTATAATTAAAAATTCTTCTTAGCATTATGCTAATAAGTTCAATATACAGTCTTGCCCATGAAGTCTAATAAATTCTCTATTGTATTTAGAAACAATAGTGGCTTTGTTTTATTCTGTATTTTAGAAACTCCCAATGTCAAAGAGCTGGCCAAGAAAGGCAAATAATAGTAAACTTTTTTTTAAGGAGTTTTACTTAAAAGAAGTCTCTAAGTGCATATGTGCTTACATATTATCCTTCTAAGGTCAAACTGACATTTCAATTTACAAAATTGAATAATTATTTACTGTCCTTTAATGACATTAGCCAGCAATTGCCATCTGACAAGCAAGATTATCAAAATCAATATTAATTTTGCATTTTCTTTCAAGTCAGAAGAATAGCATAAATATTAGGGAAGCTTTCGCTTCTTTATATCTTTTATTTTTCTAGGAAGACAATAAGTTAGGCTCAGTTTGGAACTTTCACTAGTCATACATCTCAAGTTTAGAAATAATACTTAGGCCACTTCACCTTGAAATTCTGCCAGACTATACCATAAAGTCATCCATCCCTTTTTTGTAATGCTTTTCTCCCTTGTCTTGAATTTCCCTCATTTCTACCTCTCAAGATTTTCAGTGTCTAAATTGCAGGGCCCTTCTGCTTTAAGAGTTATTCAGGAATAAAATGTCTCCATCTTTTTGTCTGCTTCATGATAGGATATAAACTCCTCCGCTTAGATTTTAGTTTTCTGTAGATGGCTCTGGCTTATTTGTATGTATTTCAATTAAACTTTATTTACAAAACCCGGCCACAGGATGGACTGGCTTAAGGGATGTAGTTTACAGACTCAAAGCACAGTCCCAGGGAACCAGCAGCAACAAACCGGTTAGAAATGCAATTCCTTGGGCCCCGCTCCAGACCTACTGAATCAGAAACTGGGTATAGGGCCCAGAAATCTGTGTTTTAAACAGTCTGGCTTACTTTTTGTTTATTGATTGATCTATGACCCATCTATTTCCACACACAAAAAATATCTTACTGTAAAAGATCAGATAGGTATAGCAAGAGCAGAAAATATTAACCCAGGACTGAGGACAAGTCAAGAAGTAGAGAGAAGATTTGGACCAGTATGGAGCAGGAGAGGGGCTTGCTATATAAACAAGTCCTGGAACAATGTTTTAACAATCAAGGATTAAACTCACTCAGAGCTTCCTAGGATTCAAGCCAAAGAAGAAAATATGTTGAATTACACATAGTTTGCATCATTCAATAGTACAGAATGAATTATTTCCTGTACTGTCAAAAAATGTTCTTAATCAGGAAGGGGAAGAGATGTGGTGGCGGTCTTTAAATAAGATAAACTAAGAACTGTGATTAATCTTATCCTTGAAGTAAGCTTGACTAAGACAGTATAGAAATATTTCTTGTTTTATAATTTCTTAAGTGAGTCTTTTGAGGACCAAGGACCCAGAGCTGAAGGGGTAAAGCTCCGCATCAGGTCCAGATATGCAGTAGTACAGGTTAAGGAATGATGGCCAGCAGTCCTTAACAAAAAGTTGAATGTGGCTTCTGGAAATTTTTAAGAAAATTTATGTCTCTACCCCATTTCCAGAAATTATAATTTGGTCAACCTAGAGTGCCATCAACACAACTTTGTTTATGAAAAGTTCTGTAAATATGTCTGGTCCAGAAACAAAGCAGCACATGACCAGATGAGAACATGTGCAAATGAGTATCCCATTCAAATTCCAGTCCTCTCACTCGGGCTTTTGAAGGACATAAATGGTAGAGAATTCAAGAAGGAGAGCACTAGCTGAAAGCTGAAAAGTGGGTATTCTCTGTTGTCAACTGAAAAAAAAAAACAAAAAAACAAAAAAACGCCCGTGCTGTAGCTGCAGGATAGCAAATAGGTCTTCTCCCCTGGGCCAGCTGATCAATCGGAGTTGATTGCCTGGAGCGTTGCGTGCAGGGGATAGCTGCGAGCAGACCATGTTCAGAGGCAATGTGATTGATTAATGATATCTGCCGGCTGTGGGGATTTAAAGAATGGCAGCACGTATGGCAGATATTTGTTGACTTTGCTCTCCCGACCTGATTATGTGGCTAGTAGAAATGACATTTTGTTGGATAATTAAAGAAACAGACTTATTTTGTCTTTCTGAATTTCTGTTTCCAAATGTTAATTTCTAAGCCACCTTGACTATCAGTCTTCTCACTTTCTCAATTGTCCCCTCAAAATTGCCAACATGATTTCCTGCCTGGTATTTCTTGAATATTGATCATCCTTTAGGTCAGGAATTTGTGTTTCTTAATGCTCAAATTCAGCAGCATTAATGTTCAAAGCCTGTTCTCTGCCTGTATCCATTGTCCTGTGTTTCTTCAAACTCATTGAGTTTCTTTTTTCATCTGTTCAGCACTGGCACAAGTCAGACATTGCAGCTTCAGGTCCAGACCACCGCAATAGAGAAAATATTGCAATAAACCAAGTCACAATAATTTCTTGGTTTCTAAGTACACATAGAAGTTATGTGTACACTATACTGTAGTTCTGCGAAGTATGTAATAGCATTATGTCTAAAAAAACAATGTGTATGCCTTAATTAAAAATACTTTATTGCTAAAAAATACTAACCATCATCTGAGCCTGTTAGAAAAATGGCACCAATAGGATTGTTCAATACTGGGTTGCCACAAACCTTCAATTTGTTCAAAACAAATAAAACAAAATGACAGTATGTGTGGAACACAATAAAACAAGGCACGCCTGCCTGTGTATCTGTGCTCCTTCCTCGTGTTCTAACCTAGGCGTCTTCCTTCAGTGCACTCAGAAAGATCACGGTAATGAAAAGAACACTGTATGAAACATAACATTTTAATTTATAAATCAATTTTAATTTACAAATCCAGGCTTTGACTTAGAATGTAAGTTAGAATTTTTAAAAATATATAAGATGTGTCAAAAGATGGTAACTTCTTCCAGATGAATTCTAAATATTTTGTGGGAATCAATAACAGCTCTGTGGCTTCCTCCCTTACATCATAAATAAAAATTAAACCAAAATGAATCAAAGATCTAAGTGCAAAAGCTAAAACTATAAAATTCTTCGAAGAAAACATAAGGATAAAAAAAACTTCACGGTCAGGATTTGACCATGGATTCTTGGATATGACACCAAAAACACAAGTAGCGAAAGAAAAAATAGATAAATTGGCTTTATGAAAGGTTAATAATACATCAGAAGACACTATCAAGAGAGTTAAAAGACAACCTACAGAATGAGAGGATATATTTACACATCACATCTGATAAAGGTCTAGTATCTAGAGTATATAAAGAACTCTTACAACCCCACAACAAAAAGACAAGCCAATTTAAAAATGAAGAAAGGATTTGAATAGACATATTGGCAAAGAAGATATACAGATGGCAATAAGCACAGGAATAGATGCTCAGCATCATTAGTCATTAGGGAAATCCAAGTCAAAACCACAATAAGATGCTACTTCACACCTACTAGGATGGCAACGCTAAAAACAAATGGAAAATAATAACTGTGGGTCAGGAGACATCAGAACCCTGTGCATTGCTGGTAGAAATGTGAAATGCTATGGCCACTGTGGAGAATAGTCTTGTGGTTTCTCAAAAAGTTAAACACAGAATTAACATATCATCTAATAATTTTGCTCCTAAGCATATACCCAAAGGAGTTGAAAACATATTTAAACAAACATTTGTACACAAGTGTTCACAACAGCCAAATATTTGTACACAAATGTTCATAACAGCCAAAAGATAGAAACAACCAAAATATTCATCAATAGGTGAATGGGTAAACAGAATCGGTATATCCATATAATGGAATATTACTCAGCCACAAAAAAAAAGTGTGATACCTGCTACAACATGAAGGAACCTTGAAAACCTTAAGCAAAGTGAAGGAAACCAGTTCATATTTTCAAACTGATGCAATTTCAATAAATTTTACTATTTCAACCTGAAGATCACAGGTTATATGTGTCTGTTACTCATGTGTTAATATGTTGACGTGCATCTCCTGCTACATACATGAATCAAAAGAAGAGAAGTGATCCTGTCCTTCAGACCATCTTCCCTTCTAACTTCAACTCAAACTAAGACCATAAAAGGAAATACCAAGAAAAGGCATGCCAAGGCCAGTAACTCTGGCATCATGTTGTATACACACATGACACTCGAGTTTCTGTGGCTTTATTTGCCAAAACATTGAGCAAAGTGTTCTCCTATTAGGCTCTGAAGCCAAGTAAATATATTTTATTGCATAAGAGCATTGTGAAGGGGGTGGCATTGAGGGGGGAGGTTGAAATGTCAACTTCTGATGACCTACTTTTCACAGCAGCAGTGATCAACTGAAATATATTCAATTTTCCATCTCCCCGATTGATTTGTTCAGAATAACAAATTCTTCCCTGGTCAGATGGCTCAGTTGATTGAAAGTCGTACTGTACAACCAAAAGGTTGCAGGTTCGATCCCCAGTAGGAGCATGTACAAGAGGCAACCAGTAAATGTTTCTCTCTCACAGTGATGTTTCCCTCTCTTTTTCTCTCCTCCTCTCTCCCCCCACCCCCGCTTCTCCCTCTCAAATCAATAAACATATCATTGAGTCGGGATTTTAAAAAATAACAAATTATCATTTTGTAAGGTATATCAATGTCTAATTATAATATTGTACACCTGAAACTAATTATAATATTGTATGTCAACTGTAATTGAATTTTTTTAATTAAAAAAAAAATAACAGATTCACTTGCCATTGTGAATAGAGAGTGGAGAAAGGGGCTGGTGCAATGAGCATTTTACAATTTTATGCAAAAATTGGCTCCTTTTTTTTGAAAGAACAAAAATATACTGAAGTCAAAAGGTTTGGATAAGAATATAATACTTCTAGGGCTCTTTTGTTGTTTGTATAATTTGCGAAGAAGAGAAAGGTGTTCAGTCAAGATCATGAAATCACAGCATGTTTCTCAGTAGAGTGTTCTCATTCTTATATGGGAATGATGTTCAAGAAATATGGAAACTCTTCTGTCCAACTCTTGCCCAAAGTATGGCAAAGGCCTTTCTTGGGCACTGACATTTTAAATGTGTACTGAAGTAGAATGCCTTGTCACCCACATTGCAATGCATTTTGGACGTGACAGTTTTAAACCTATTTATTTTTACTGCAAAGATCACTGACTTAGGAGTCCAGTGACTTTAGGTCATGGCTGCAGCTCTGTCGGTAATTAGCAAAGTGACGGTAGGATCTCCACCCCAGAATTCTGCACTCTCATCTGCTCATCTCTATGCAGTGACTCTATAAACGCTCATATTTCTTCTAAAAATCTGTACTTCTGTTATTATGGATGTATTGAAAATGACCCTATTTTCAAGCTCAGTGGTTCTCATTGAACAAAAATTTCCTGAACATCTGCACATATCAGGTATTGCCTCCTAAAATGCAGCGTATACAAAAAGGAATAAGAAGCAGCCTCATCTTCTTAATTAAACAAAGATTGTTTTTGTTGTTGATTTATTTTTAGAAAGAGGGGAAGGGAGGGAGAAAGGGAGAGGAACATCAATGGGCTACCTCTCACAGGCCCCCAACCCAGGCAGGTGCCCTGGCTGGCAATCCATCTGCACCATTTTGGTTTGCAGAACAGTGCCCAGCCCACTGAGCCATACCAGTCAGTGCAATAGCCTCATCTTTAAAGTAGTTTACAGTCTAATGGTAAGGAAGAACATACAAGCGAAGAGTCACAAACTCAGACTCTGCAGCAGTGAAGCAGGAACGTAAATGAGAGAAATGGGTCAGCTGGGAGGTGGCAAACTCCATCATACTTGGCTCCTCTGACAAGGGCAGCCAGAATGCAGTTCCAGCCTGTGTTTACCATGTGGGAAAATGGGGACTCAGCTAGGCTCACATTCCAAATTTTGAAAGAAGCCAGGAGTTCACTTTCTATATGAAATCCCCTGTTTTTTAAAAAAAATTTGTTGACAACCAGTTAAGAAATGCTTAAAATCATGTGTCATAAAAACAAAACATGTTTGTTAGCCACATAAGTTCTTGCAATCCACCAAATTGTGACTTCTGAATAAGGAGATAATTAGAATGTTATACATTCGGTGATAGAAATGTGTACAGTTCACAACTCTGCCCATAATGATTTCTGAAAAGGTTTTCTAATTACTTTCTAGTCACTTGTCCATAGTTTACGGCACTTTTTGTTTTTTTAAGAATGAGTCATTCATTCAACCCCGAGATCTGGATGATGCTATTCACATCTCCCTTGCCTGTTAAGTAAATACGTGTTTGGTAAATTCCACAAGTGAGCCTTTGGGATGTGTTTTGACAGTTTTTCCCATTCAGGTTGTCTGCTACTTCATCTCTTGACTTTTACATTCTTTATTGAATTGTGAAAAGGGGATGTCTTTCCTGGGGCTCTGGTCTTGTTTCATAGAATAGAACCGATTCATTCTTGTTTTTGAATGGAGCTGTAATTAACATGGTTTCTTTTGTTTAACAACCTCAATTTGCATAGTACCTGCTCATTCCAGAGCATCATTATTGATAGCACAGCTTCACTGACTGATGTCTGAGGGCTCTGGGAATAGCGTTTATTAATTATCTGCAGCAAACCAGTTAACTAAGGGGAGATTCTGCTACTATGACTTTGATGAAAGTGGCACTGATGATTTTTTTTTAATTGCTTAATGATAGATTTGATCATCTTAAAGCAAAATGGAATACATACTGACCTGCTAAGGAGGTAGTGTTAAATCATAGTTGCTTTATAAAAAAAAAGGAAAGAAACCTGGATCCTGGGCACTCTTTTGCTATATTTCTACTAAGAATGCATACGTTTACCTTCAGTTTATATGAATGTATAATTCCCTGTAATAATGTCATCATCAAAGTGCTTGTACATATTTTATACTACATAGTGGATGCAAATGTCCCCAGAGGCCAAGCAGACTAGTGTATGAAGTGGTTCAGTGTTGTAGATTTGGGCCAACTGGAGAGTATTGCCCCAAAGCATTGACGTTTGAGTTGTTTGTTGATTTTGTCTTGTTTGTTTGTTTTTTAACATGGGGCAGGGGGAACATGGCATGGAAATACATCTGTTGGCCTCATTTGGCTCTTGGTGCTCTAGTTTGCCTAAATGCTCTACAGAGAAAAAGAGACAGTAACATGTTATAGAGTCATTGAGTCCTAATATTTCGGAGACAGAAGAGGCACTGAAGATGATCTAATTTAAGACTGTCCTTATACACTTAAGGAAACTGAGGTCCAGAGAAAGGAAGTGCTTTGCCTAAATTAATTTCCAAATAAATGCCTCTTTATTTCTTTGCGGTGGGCCTTAAAGACAAGGGGAATTCAGAAATATCTCTAAAGACAGTATTTCTGTGTTTTCCAAACAATATCCATTAGCCACATGGAGCTACTGAGTACTTGAAATGTATCTAGTGCTATGGAGGAACTGAATTTTGAATTTTACTTCATTTTCATTAATTTAGATAGCCCCATGTGTCTAACAGGTACCATATTGGTAGAGAAGCTCAGGGGTTACAATTTTTATGCCTAACTTATCATAATCTACCTTGAATAAATATTATGCTACTTTACATATTACTTAACAACCAGTCAACAGCATACTTTCATTTACCTACTCTCCAGTCTTTGTGCTATGGTTTTCATATATTTAATTCTACATGGACCCTTATTATTTTTACGTTATTTGAATCTAAATTCTGTAGATCCAAATTTTCATCTAGTATTATTTCCCTTCATCCTGAAGAGCTTTTCTTAACATGTCTTTTGTCTCAGTTCTGTTGGATAATTCTCTCAGTTTTCAAGTGTCTGGAATTGTATTTATTTTTAAAGGATATTTTTGCTGGATACAGAATACTAGGATGACTTTTTTCCCCCAGAACTTTGGGATGTTGTTCCATTGTCATTTTGCATTGATGATACAAATCTAGCCCTCTTTTTTTTATCACCGCTCTTCCGTGTGTTATGTCTTTTTTTCTTTTTTTCCCCCCTCCCTCTGCTTTTCATTTTTTTAAATTTAGCTTTGGTTTTTAGAAATTTGACTATGTTGTGACTAGGTGTGGTTTTCTTTGTATTTACTTTGTGCAGAGCTTGTTGAACTTTTTTTTTTCTTTTTATTTGTGGGCTGACTTTCTTGAAATAAAATTTGGAAGTTATTTCTTTAACTACTATTGTTCTACCCTGTTTCTCTCTGAGAATCTCTCTTTCTGGGACTCTAATTGCATGTGTATAAGACCACTTGTTTCTACCCCACAGATTGTTGATACTATGCCCTTTTCTTCTTTCTCCAAATCTCTTTTCCTCCTTCAGTTTAATTTCCCTTAAACTGTACTCAGTTCCGTAATTCTTACTTGTATAGTGAAAGGTATTTTATCAATATCTGGTCCATCCAGTGTAGTGATTTCAGGTATTTTTCATTTTAGAATTTCACTTGACTCTTTTTCAGAGTATCTGTTTCTTTCCTAAAAAACCCATGTCTTCACCTATTCTGTTTACCTCGCCCTGTAAATTCTTTAACATGGGTATATATAATAGTTGTTTTAAATGTTTAATCTACTAACTGTGATGACTAAGTCATCTGTTGGTCTATTTAGACTTTGTTTTCACTTCATTATTCTCCTTTCATGTCTTGTGATTTGTATAGAATTTAAGACATAGTGTAAAAAAGAATAGTAGAATCTGAAATAGAAACATTTTAAATTTATTTTCCACTGTAAGTATTTTATTCTATCTTGTATTTGCTTAATGAACTGATCAGATTCTTCCCAAAATTAAGTTGAGCTGGCGCTGAGCTAAATCTCTAATTAGATTGGACACATCTGAGCTTAGTGCACCCCATCCTGTATCTCTTTTTCTTTTTTTACTCTTATCTGTATTTGATCTGGGAGTGGGTTGGTCTGTAGTTCCCCATAGTTTTGGTTCATATTTGGACTTAACTCAGATAATGTCTCTATGCAAACACTGTAACAATATGTGGGAATATGCGATTTCTCTTTTCTAGCCAGGCCCTCCACTGCCTCTTCCCTGGCAGATTTGGAGAGCGAAGGAGGATTATCAGAAAGTGATTTGTTTTGGTGTTTAGAGCTCATCTACATTCCATTCTGTCCTGTAAGCCTACATTTTCATATGGTATTTGCCTAATGTCTCCTTGTCCCTGAAAAGTCTCCCAATTGGGAGACCTGTACTCAGACCAGGCACTCGCTATAGATACAAATGTTGCCACAGCTCTTTGCTCTCAGATGAGGCGCTTGCTTCTCTCCAGAACCCATCAGAGCTCCTCGCCTGCAATGGACTTCCCCCAGATAAGAACAGTAATTATTTTGTCTGGGTTTGTTTTATGAAAGTGGTCATTGATATCTGTCTACATCCTGACCGTAGGCAGGAGTTCCTCACATGTCTTGAATTGTCAAATAATAAAAGATGGTGAAAACACTGGTGTCAGGAGCTCAAAAGACTCTTCTTGTCTAAGTAACATCTAGACTGTGGATAACCTACCAACTCAGGTCATGATACCTAGAATCAGTTCAAGAGGTGTGCTAAATGCCAAAGAATGGCGGGTCCAGCTACTCCAACGGCAACTCCCTCCTGGGAAAGCTGGATATGACTTCCTCTGATTCCCAAAGCAGTGAGTTTTTACTTTTATTAGACTCAGTGGCCAGAAGTTCCCAAGTCAGGTCCAAAATTCAGTGTTTTTCATCTGTGTGGTTGGTGTTTTGTAATATACATATATAAACACATGCTTCAAAAAAGGCTCTTTTACACCATTTCTTTGTACTCCTGCACTTCATAGGCGTCCCCCTATGCAAACAATAGCTAGTTTTAAATGCCTTTGACCTGGTTCTAAAATTGGTAATGAGGTTTTTGAGTGCCAATAAATAACCTTACCTTCTCTTAGCACTTTAAAGAGGACTCGAGGGGCTGTTTTCACTTTTTTTGTTTAAAATAATTTGTTGGAAACCACATCCTTGATAAAGTTTGTAAAAAGAAAGTCAAATATACACGCTGGCCAGGTGGCTCAGTTGGTTGGAGCATTGTCTGTACACCAAAAACGTTGTGGGTTCCATCCCCAGTTGGGGCGCTTACGGGAGGCAGCTGATCCATGTTTCTCTCTCACGTGGATGTTTCTCTGTCTCTATCTCTCTCCCTCCCTTCTTCTCTCTCTCAAACCAATAAACACATCCTGAGGTGAGGATTATTTTTAAAAAAGAAAGTTAAATATAAGTGTGCTAAGGAATGATTTTAAGTTCTGGTTAGTTCACTGCTTATAGCATAATGGCTAAAAAGTTTGTTTAATATTTTGAATTTATCAAAGGGAACATTTTCTGGTGAATTATATTGGAGGCTTTTTCCCTTTCGGCCATGTTTATATTATAACATGATATGAGCATCCATCAACTCTGCCTTCTCATAGAAAATATTTTAACCTGCTCGTCTCCAAAATACAAGTACAATAATATTTTTTAAGTTCATTCAGCTCAGTCTTATAATGGTTCAGGTAGCATTGTTTTATGATGGAAAGCAGTGATGCTTTTGATGGTACAAGCTCTGCAAAGGAAGTCTTAATCTTTTGTGATGCCAGGCCAGGTCTTTAGGAACTGTCTGGCTAGATTTGTAGCTCCCTGCTTCCTACTTTACTCCTTCTTGAGGCAGGAGTGTTGAATGCCTATTGTATACTATCCCCCACCCCACGCCAATATATTGAAAAAGAGAGGAAATATTCAGCTAAACCTATTTTGCAGTTTGTGAACCCACTGGAAAGGGCCAGAGAGCAAGGATATGATTCATTCTGGATAATTGTGAAAACAAAAGCTCACTTTATAAATTTGAATGAGGAGCTCCCCGGAGGATTCCCAGGACCCCTGTGGAAAGGAAAGAAGAAGTGCAGGAAGGAACTTTGCTTCCCAGGAGTTTATTTATCATGCTCAACCCGACATGTAGAGTTCCGGCAGGCAGCGCCGGTTAGGGTTTTCTCGTATGCTTCCCGTTGTTTCTCGCTCTCAAGAAGGTGCTCACACAGTCAACAAGTGAAGTATTTATGAAACTTATAATTTCTCAAATTATTTCAATAAAGGAATTACTCCCAATTTTAAGGCACTGTGAAAGTTTGAAATTGAAAACTCTAGAGTCAGCATATCCCACCTGCATTGGTGTGGGCCTGTGACCTGGTATCCTTCACTGGTGTTTTTGTTATGTTCTTATTCTGTCTCAAGTTAAATTACTCAAGAAAAGTAAATCAGACAGTGTTCCTAATTTTTAAATGAGAAAGTCCCTACATGTAGAATACTATTCTCACCAAAGATAATGTGTTTTTGAAATAATCCCCTTTAAATTATTGTCTTGTTTTATTTGGGTTTGATTGGAGAAAGGGAACACGTAATGAAGAAAGTTACATAACTGTCTTTGTATGAATTTTTTTCATTCAATAAGAGGAAGCATTATCTAATATGTTTGGCCTGGAATTTTCTTTGTTGAGGTATTAAAATTGAAGGTAGCAAGTAAGAAATGAAAAATAATCGTTTCCAATAAAGGAAAAAATAAAATAAACAAATGGGACTACATTAAATTAAAAGGCCTCTTCTGCTAGGCTAAAAAAAACATCATCAAAGTGAAAAGGGAACAGACTGTACGGGAGAACATATTTGCCAGAGATACATCAGACAAGGGTTTAATATCCAAAATATATTTAAAAACTCGTATGACTCAACACCAGGAAGACAAACAATCCAATTAAAAAATGGGCAAAGGACCTGAACAGACACTTCTCCAAGGAGGACATACATACAGCCCATAGACATATGAAAAGATGCTCAAAACCACTAGCCATCAGAGAGATGCAAATTAAAACCACAATGAGATATCAGCTCACACCTGTCAGAATGGCCATCATTAATAAATCAACAAACAAGTGTGCATGAGGATGTGGAGGAAAGGGAACCCTAGTGTGTACTGTTGGTGGGAATGCAGACCGGTGCAGCCACTATGGAAAAGAGTATGGAATTTCCTCAAAAAACTAAAAATGGAACTGCCTTTTGCCCAGCGATTCCACTGCTGGGAATATACCCTAAGAATCCTGCATCACCAATTCAAAAGAACCTATTCACCCCCATGTTCATAGCAGCGCTCTTTACAACAGCCAAGTGCTGGAAACAGCCTAAGTGCCCATCTGTAGATGAGTGGATCAAAAACCTGTGGTACATTTACCCGATGGAATACTACGCAGCAGAAAGAAAGAAGGGACTTTTACCTTTTGTGACAGCGTGAGTAGAACTGGGGAGAGTATTATGCGAAGTCAAAAAGCCAGGCAGCAAAAGACAAATACCATATGATCTCACTTATAAGAAGAATTTGATGAACAAAATAAACTAATGAGCAAAAGAGAACCAGAGACGTGGAAACATGGAACAGACTGACAGCTGCCAGAAAGGAGGGGAGGGGGCAGTAGTTGTGGAAAGCAGAGGAAGGGACTAGTCAAAGACCATCTATGAATGACCATGGACATGGACAGTGGTGTGGGGATTGACTGTGGCAGCGGGGAGTCAGATGGGCAGAGAAAGGCAAAGGGGGAAAAATTGCAACAACTGTAATAGAATAGCAATAATAATTTAAAAATTATTATTATTATATTTGTGTGTTATGACCAGAATACATACGCCCTTGCCAACATCTCCTCTCCCGCCAGAGAGGGTTAACGCTTTTGATGCTGGGCTAGTGTCCAGGAGGCAGAGAGACCAAGGGAGGGCATTTATGACTCCTGAAAAGGCCTGAGCTCTTTACGTCTCGTTCCATTGATTCCTTCAGGGTCAGACTATACGTCCATTCAGAACAGGGTTTTTCCCACGTGAATTTGATCAAATTATGGATCTATTACCTGTATTTCAATGTGGACTTCTCCAGTGCCACACTTGATATGCTTTGAGAGCAGGAATAGATCACACCTTTCATCTACTACATTTTTCACTTATTTCATTTTCTCATTGCTTTATTCCTTCCACAAATAATTACTGGGAACATTATGCTGGTAACAGACATAATGGTAATAATAAGGTAAAAGTAATCTTCTACTGTCTATTCACTTGAAATTAAATATTATAGTACCATCAATCTTGATAGGAGAAAATATTATATAAACAGTATTTTGCTGAAATAATTCCAGCATTGATGGTGTTCATCGATACTAGGACTTTTAAATAAAAAGTGAATTAAAATTGCTATATCATGTTAATTAAAGGAATTCAATGCAACAATAGTTTCTAATAGAATAACAAAATTCAATATTAGAGCTGTTATGAAAAAATTCAATCCTAGTTGTTTCCTCCTTCTCAACTCTCAGTATCATCTTCCAACTTTTATGATGCCTCCTGAGAACTACATATCTTATCCAATTTTACCTTAAGAATAAATCTTATGGAGGTAATAATAAAAAAACTTGTGTCAAGCTGAGAGGAGATGGTATAATGGGAAAGTACTATCCTGGAAAGAATTTTTAGAGTTCTATAGGTATCAAAAAATATATTTATGTTATTGTACTTCAGACTTAGTATTTGGATTTTTCTCTCATGAAAGGAATATATAGTACCTTCCTTTTTCTGATGCGCCATGAAATACAAACACTAATAGGACATTTGCTCTTTACTAAATCTGCACTACTAGCATGGAAGTTCCTTTAGTGCAAGGGCTGGGTCTTGTTTACTGGCCATGTCCCCAAATCCACATCTAGCACAGAGCTCTGGATTCACTGATTATTCACTGAGTGTGTTGGTTTTATGACTATACAACTACATACATTTACATGGTGCCCTACAGCTTTCAAAGCAATTT
Organism: Furipterus horrens; assembly: GCF_987537825.1. Taxonomy (NCBI): domain Eukaryota; kingdom Metazoa; phylum Chordata; class Mammalia; order Chiroptera; family Furipteridae; genus Furipterus; species Furipterus horrens. Next base: position 189,917,639 of record NW_028327175.1, read on the forward strand.
TACTGAAGTTATTTTATTTGGCTATCACAACAATTCTGCGAGAAAGATAGAACAGGTATTTTAACCAGTGAACAAAATTACAGTTCAAGTGGGTGATGGATAGGAGGTAGTCAAGGTCATAATCATTTATTGGGTTTTTAACTATCAATTATCATCACCCAATAAATAGGTATTGTTATAGACCCGTCACTGTGCTAAATATTTTAACTGATTTTATCTTACTTAACTCTTACAACAACCCATGATATAGAACTGTTTTTATCCCCGCTCTAGAGATGAAGACCATGAGGCACAACAAAATTGGGTAACTTGTGTGAGGCCACACAGCTGGCGGCAGCGCTGAGGTTTAGGCTCAAGCAGTGCGAGGTCACAGTCTGAGCTCCCAATGTGGCCTGCCCACTGCGCTACAGTTCTCAGGATGTCCCTCTAAAAAGTTTGTCGGTATGCACACATGAATCAAATAACTACCATGACTTTTTAAAATTATTTGCTGTCGTTATAATAGATGCTTTTTCAACATTTCTATAAATTTATTAGCCAGAGACGATGGTTGTTACAGGTTATAGGATACAAGAGAGGAAGAAAAGAAATAGAGAATAAGGTTGTCAGACAAGTTGCCAAGATTAGAAGAAAAGCAGGTTATCATTCTTCTATTGTAGAATAAGGCACCTCCCAGGTGATGGAGAATGAGTCCGAGAAAAACTTATTTAATGCAGCTGAATATGTGTCAGGTCTTGTAAAAGATTCTCCAGTCAGAGAGGAGCCGACCACTGCCAACCAAATGGGATGATCGCAGCAGGGGGAGACCTCATTGGCCCTCAGCAGTGTGGCTTTTTTTTTTTTCTTTTTTTTTTGCATAATTATAGCACAATATCAAAACCAGGAAATTGGCATTGATAGATTCTATCAAACTTACATAGATTTCATCAGTTTGATATGCACTTATTTGTATGTGTGTGTGTGTGTAGTAGTTCCATACATTTTTTTTATTAGTCCCTGCACCATTTCCCCATTTCTCCCCCATCCCCCTCCCAGCTGATAACCCTCCAAAAGATCCCCATACTATGATTCTGTTCCTATTCTGGTTTGCTTAGTTGAACTTTGTTTTTATTTTAGATTCAGTTAGTTGTTGATAGTTGTGAGTTTGTTGTCATTATAATGTTCATAATTTTGATCTTCTTTTTCTTAAGTCCCTTTGACATTTCATATAATAATGGCTTGGTGATGATGAACTCCTTTAGCTTTACCTTGTCTGGGAAGCGCTTTTTCTGCCCTTCCATTCTAAATGGTAGAGTAATCTTGGTTGTAAGTCCTTGCTTTTCATCACCTTGAATACTTCTTGCCAGTCCCCTCTTGCTTGCAAAGTTTCTTTTGAGAAATCAGCTGATAGTCTTATAGGCACCCCTTTGTAGGTAACTCTCTGCTTTTCTCTTGCTGCTTTTAAGATTCTTTATCTTGAACCTTTGGCATTTTAATTATGATGTGTCTTCGTGTAGTCCTTTTTGGGTCTAGCTTGTTTGGGACTCTCTGTGCTTCCTGGACTTGTATGTCTATTTCCTTTGCCAAATTTTGGGGAGTTTTCCTTCATTATTTTCTCACATAAGCTTTCAGTTTCTTGCTTTTCCTCTTCTCCTGCTGGCATCCCTATGGTTCGCATGTTGTCATGTTTAAAGTTGTCCCACAGGTTCCTAAGCCTCTCCTCATTTTTTTCAATTCTTGCTTCCTCATTGTGCACTGGTTGACTATTTTTTTCTTCCTTAAGTTCCAAATTACTGATTTGAACCCTAGTTTCCTTCCCTTCACCATTGGTTTTGTGTCGATTTTCCTTCGTTTCACTTAGCATAGCCTTCACTTCTTCTCTTATGCGTTTGCCTTACTCAAGCATATCTGTCAAGCCTATGAGCATCTTTATCACCAGTGTTTTGAATTCTGCGTCTTTTAGGTTGTCTATCTCCTCCTCTGTTAGGTTGGCTATCTCCTTGTCGCTTAGTTCTCCCACTGGAACCTTGATCCATTCCCCCTTTGGGCCATACTTCTCTGTCTCCTCATCTTGACAGGCTCCTGTGGTTGTTTGCCTCCAGTGTGGCTTTTTAATGAATGTTCCTACCTGCCCATACCAGTGTAAATGTTTGGAAGCTGTCTCCAGCTTAAGCTCTCCTCAACTACTTATTAAAGAGTGCACCTCACCCTGACTCAGATGTGCAGAGTAGCTGAGAACACACTAAACTTTAAGGGAGCAGAAGCCTAGAGATAGTTCCACTACCAATGAGCTGCTGTAATTGAGAGTATGAGGACTATTTATGTGGGGCAAATACATTAAAATCAACATTGTTCTAAATGGAGTTTCACTTACATATGCAAAACAGTGCAGTAATGAAATAAGAAAGGTAGAGTAGAATCAGTAACATGACTTATAACCTGTAAAAACTAAAGGCTAAATGTCATGATGATAATAGACCATTGGACGTGGGCTCTCCATGTTGGCAAATAATATGCTGAGGTGGCCTTGGGCAAGTCATGTCACCTTTAAATCATCACTGCCATGCTGGTCATGTTCTGTAGGTTGACTTTTAAATCACATCTCATCATATCTAAAATAAACAGGTAAATTCATAAAATACTTTAAAAATATTTTTCAAATACAGTGATACCTTGGTACTCACCATTAATTTGTTCCCAAACTCATGACGAGGGCTCAAACTGACTAGTCCCAAAACTGATGAGTCCCAAAACTGACGAGTCCCGAAGCTAACCAGTCCTGAGCAGGCACCGAGTACTGAAACAGTTTTTTTTCTTGTCAAAATGCAATGAGTACAGAGTTTGATGAGCTCTGAAGCCAGTGAGTACCAAGGTGTGACTGTACATGTATTGAAATGTGTGTCTGATGTATAATGCACTCTTATTAATTCTGTACCCATTGTCATTTTGGCACTTCTGCTGAAAGTTATTCTCACTTAACATCCAAAGTCATCTTTCCTTACTCAAATTTTCTCTTTCATAGAGCAAATTGGCCAGGAGATGTTGGAAAATCTCAGCCATGACAGAGAAAAGATCAAGAGAGCACGTGAAAGAGTAAGTAGAAGTGATACAGTCTTTTCACAAAATCAGTAAGTGATGAGACATAAAGTCAAGGGTCTTTGACACATGCATAGAGAGTTACAATGACATAGATCTAAGTACTGTGTATATAAAAAGGGCTAGGGTGATAGAGGAATGTAAGGTCTGGGGACAAGGAAAAAGAGTATGGGACAGAAAAAAAATAAGCTGACTCTATGTCCCCATCCTGACATGCCCCCACGTTGATATTTTATTTCGTGTTAAAGCTGAAAACAAAGACGTTGGGGGAGATTTTGGAGTATGTCAGGTCTTTTAGAGTGAAATCTAAAAACATTAATTTTATCCTCCCTCAGTTCATTTTGTTTCCATCTATATTACTAGAACTTTGCACATTTACAAATTGGAAAAATAAATATACTTCAAACTTTGTCAGCCATTGAGAATTTGCTTTTATATCCAGTTCAAGTATCCAGTTTAAAGCTCCTTGGATTAGCTATAATTTTCTAAATCTAAGAGTTTCCAGAGATTGTATAGGTGTCAAGAATGTACTTAAGTGCATTTTTTTTATCATGAAAGAAAATTGTTTGCCAGTGCACTTTAAAAATAATGCAATTGCCTGAAGTTTGGTTTTGTTGTGTGTAAATGCTGCTTTTCTTCTCCTAGCTGCGGGAAACAGATGCTAACTTGGGGAAAAGCTCCAGGGTTCTGACGGGGATGTTGCGAAGGTAAGAACAAGGTAGGGACCCATCTTTCTCTCTCTCCCTTTTTTTAAACTGTGTTTTTCATCTCATTGCAACTGGACATTTTTAAAGCATGCCTGCTTGTGCTCTTAGGACCCTGTGTCAAGACCCTTTTGAAATGACAGAGCACTGATATTAACACTTGTTTGGACAGGGTAACACCCTGAGTACCTTAGATTAGAGAGGAGGTTTGAGCTAGGGGGGATACCTCAAGCTATGGAAAAAATTAGGGTTAGACATGAAGTATTTTTTCATAGCCTGAGGAAGGCCCCATGGCAGGAGCCATGTGATTTTATTTTCTATTTTGGGAGTCTCTTTCTTAGAGAGGGAATGCAGGCCTGCGGTACCAGGAGCCGCCCTGGTATTAGCTTTGCACTGTGTTCCTTTGTTTTCATTTCTTTCTTAAGAGGTGCTGTTTGGGGAAACTTCTCGATCTTATGTATACTTAAAGATGGTTTTTAAATTTTAAATGTCTGAATAATCTGAATTCACATGTGCGAGCAAACAAATGTTAATGTTTTATGTTAACCTTTGGTTGATGGAGAATATTTAGGAGAGATTGAAAATAAATAAATGAGTTCAGATAATATTCTATACCCTGTATTTTTCAGAGTGGGATATGTTTTCATTGGTCTGAAAATTGGAGCCATTTTTTAATTTAGATATATTCAGCACATAATTATTTTACATTCAGAATCTACCAAATAAGAGTATTTTTGAGGATAACCTTCACTTTGGAATTGTGGCTAGAAATGGGAATGGGAGATGTTGAGAATCGCCTGTAGAATAACTTCATTGGAATTATAAAGAAGAAAACCTTTTCTCTCATTGATACTATAGAGACAACTATTTGAAAATAAGTCAAGCCTTCTCTGATCATGTATCCACATATAATAACTTGCTAAAAGTATGTTCGCTGTGTTACAAATTGATTGCATAAGAACCACTCAAAGGTCTAGTGGCTGATTTCTCTGTCAGGCTGAGCAGCAGCAAATCTCAAGCTCTGGGACACTTTCAGCGTTGACCTAACTTCACAGGCCCCTCCTTTCCCTGCATGCACCGTCCCCATTCAGAGCCATAAGCCAGCAAATTCTCTGATGAAGAATAATATGTAAATGACCTAGAAAAACTCAAAATCCACAGAGAAGTGGCTATTGAAAGGAATGCTTCAGTGCCTATAGACAATAAAAAAGGAAAAAAGGAAAGCACTCTCTCTGGCTTCCCTGGGAGGGCCTGCGATGTGAGCTGTAACGAATATTCTGCATATGTCTCCATTTTGTCAAATCTCATTAAAGTGTCCTCCTGCTTTATGTCAATTGAGCTGTCCAAAAATCATTCATCATTTTTAGTGTAGAAAAAATCATGCGGTTATTTAAATAATATCATATTAATGTTAAAGTTCAGCTGTCATTTAATGGTATGGCTTAATCAGATGTAGCATTTAGGAAAAATAGTTTATTCAGGCTCTGCATGGCTTTCAGGTTGGCAGATTCAAATAAGGATTTATGAGTTTCTAAACCAGTGTATTTCTATCCGTGTTTCTGCTTGATGTACCTCACCCTCTTGTGCAGGGCACTGCAGACAGTTATTTCAACAAATAAAGCATCTCCTCATATTGTGTTTGAATAAATTTGCAAGTCATTTAGAGAGGGTGAAGCACAAACAACTTCGGCCACCTTTGACGGGGCTTTCTGTAGGGAAATCATACTAACGTGGTCGATTCAGAAGCCCACAGAAGAAAATTACTCCGCTGAAATCTTCTCGGGGTTCTCTTTGTAGGCAAACTCAGTCAATCACTACTCATCTTCTTGTGGGATCTGTCTTGAGTATGAACAGAAATAAAAAATCCCCAGATGGACATCACCTTGCTATGTCTGAGCCAAGGGGACTGTTAACTCCACCCGTACATATGGGTGACTGTTTTTTGACTCAGTACAACTAGAATCTTGGTGTAAGCCAAGATACCCAAGTACACTTAATCAATACTGTAACCTAACTGAGCCTTGGGAACCACATTCAGATGGTGGGTTTGTTTTAGTTTCTAAGTACCATTCCACATGACATACTTTTTTGGGGGGCGGGGGGATTTGGAAAAGGCAAAAATATTTTACCTACTTCATTATTTCTTATAACAGCCTGGGAAAACAGCCTCTAGGAAATGGAACCTGGGTTAAGTGCCAAAGTCTTTCATTTAAATGCTCTGATGTTGCTTCCTCTGTTCTATCCTCCCAAGTTCACATGGCATTCACTTCCCGCTCTGCTGAGGTTTTATTTTAGAAGTCACATTCGCTTACCAAAACCACTTGGCTATGTCGTATATCGACAGGTGCTTCTGATTCAGGAAGAGTTATAACATGGGACAGTGTGCTCATCACGTGTAAAAGAAATGACTGTCCACTTTGTGCAGTATAACTGCTTACCTGCAGACACTGTAAGCTCGCTTATTTCCATATGATAAATCCTGTATGACTGAGAATAGTCCCAAACCAAGGAATCATTTTCTTTAAAAGAATGATTGCTGGTTATTTTAGTTGTTTAAACTTAGATTGTTTTTAAATGTACAAAATGAACAGAAATCGGCATGCCAGGGCCCCTTACTTGGGTTATTGTACTTATATTTATTAGTCTATTGTAAAGACAGGTAAAACCAATGTTCCGTCAGTGCTAAAGTCTACACGTATAACAACTGGGTTATCTATAAAACCAACCCAAGGCAGACAGGAAATACAATGAGTAAGCAACAGCCACTACTATTTATGCTTCTTAATCTTTTAACTTCAAATGAGGTTTAAAAGCAAATCTGTTTTTCCTTCCTTCCTTTTCCCGCTTATTTGCTTTCTAGGGCTGGAGGATCCTCAGATGAATTTTGCCTTCAGAGTGCTTCAGTCTAGTAAAGAGTATGTGCCTCTGAAGTGCTGTGGGAATTCAGAAAGATTATCTAACTCTCAAGGAAGCTGTTGAAGATTCTGCAATTCCATGAATCCCTACTGGCCATTAAAAAGGGCGCCAGGAGCCCTGGCCAGGTGACTCAGTTGGTTGGAGCACTGTCCCGTACACTAAAAGTCTGCAGGTTCCATCCCCGGTCAAGGCGCATATGGGAGGCAGCTGATCAATATCTCTCTCTCTCTCTCTCTCCCTCTCCCTGCTCTTCCCCTCTCTCCATCTCTCCCCCAACCTTCCTCGATCTCTAAAATCAATAAACATATCCTTGGGTGAGGATTAAAAAAAGGAGGTGCCAGAAAAACAAATAACCAATAGACAGTATGATTTCAATAGCTGTAAAACCAATATGTCTGGGAAAAATAGAGACATAGAAGATGATAAGGAATCATAACAGAAACAAGTTTTGAAAAGAACTCAAGCATGCAGAAAATATTGAGACGCACCTAGTTTAGAGAGAGAGCAACTGATTCAACCCACATCAAGAAATAAATTATTCTTCACGTGACTCCACGATACTTCTGACAGAGAAAACAAAGAAAATTGGTCCATTCAAAATTATAATAGTGAAACTTGACAACAGAATACAGATATAGCTGACTTCCTAGATTTTTCTTCTGTCTTGACATCAGATAGAGAGCTACCTAGACACAAACTGTTCATTTCCTGTCTCTAGACGGAGTTGGAATGAAGCAGTATTTCAGATAATAATGAAAAGGCTCATGAAACAAATGACCATCCGTGTGGTGATTGGGGCCAAAGAAATGGGTTTTTTATTGACTTTCACTAAATTTTATTATTTAACGGGTTGTCCTAAAGTGTCACAAGTAGCACCGTGAGGCTGAAATGTTACTTTTCATGTATTTACAACTATGTGCCTGTTTGTGTGTTTTTTTTCCTCTGCGTTTGACTGGGAAGTCTTATTAGATCAACCAGTGCTGGCAATCAGTGAAAACGAAAATAGAGGTTTTCAGGATTTTCAGTTAGAAAACAAAGGACATCATGACTCTTTCTTTTTACCTCTGCAGGATGAATAATTGATCAGTAATAGTATATTTGTTTCGAGAGGTATCTGAGGAATTCCTTCGGAATGTAACAAAGTTATAATTTGGAGTTTTCACTGGCATAAATTTGGAAGATATTTTATTTATATACATATTTATTTATTTTATTTTTAGAGAGACAGGGAAGGGAGGGAAAAAGGGAGAGAAACATCGCTGTCTCCTGCATGCCCCCAACTGGGGACCCGGCCCACAACCGAGGCATGTGTCCCGACAGGGAATCGAACTGGCGACCCTTCAGTTTGCAGGCTGGCACCCAATCCACTGAACCACACCAGCCTGGGTGGAGGATATTTTAATAAATTTATGTTGGATCATTGACTGCATGTATATATGCTAGCAAAAGACAAAAATAAATGGCATATGTGATACTTTTTTTAATATCTTTTTTGTATGATTATCTTAATATCAAATACTTTTCTCTCTCCCCCACACTACCCATGTTTGCCCCTATCCCACAGTTTTTTTTAAAAATCAGAACCTTCAAAAAGTGAGTTCTGTTTACCCTCCCAACATCATATAGTAACTTAAGTAAGCACGTAGCTAGTGAGAGTAACTTAAGTAAGCACGTAGCTAGTGAGAGGTCTTCGTAACTAATCTAAAATATAAGCAAATCAGATGGTATTAAATGCAGTTGACCTAGCTAGCACTATTCATACATTACTGTTTCATACATAGAATTTTTGTCAGTGCTACTTCTAACTCAATTTAGGGAATAATTGCTACCTATCATTGCTATCACATTTTACATTTTAAACATGGTTTTGTTGCTTTGGTAAGGTGACAGGTAAAACATCTGGAAAAGTTAAATATACTGTCAGAATAATTCCTAAGGGTAAGAATACCAGAAATACCGATGCCAGATCTATAAGCAACAGAAATATAAATTTTTTAAATGAACAGGCTTATTCTTAAAGAGATGAGCCATGACTGAATGGGGTTTTTTTTTGTTTGTTTTTTTTTATCTCCCTTAAAAATTCATTCCTTTCCCACTTCATTTTGCCCAGGAAACATTTTGTTATATTTTAATTGTTCTTATTACAATTTCTGAAAATTCAACAATGGAGTTTTCAAAACTTCTGAGAAAAATGTCCTTGAGAAATTGTGACTCTCGAGTTTTATGCACTGAAAAAAGTATATTTTCTCAAAGTACCTTCCATTCACATTTTCATGTTTCTCTTTTTATCTCATTGCTCTTTCTTGGCCTGTTTTTCTAGTGATGAGCATAGGCCCTGACCTGAAATTAGTATAGCAAACCTTAACCTCTAAGAAATTCTTTACCTTTTAATCACGTGCTTATTCTTTCAGAATAAATTGATTGAATTTGCTGCAGATTTTTTTAGACTTAACAGATTTAGGATCTGAGTTTAGAAAAAAAATATACTACAAAAGGAAAAAAAAATTTTTAATCTTAGTCCTTTTTGTGTGGGTAAATTTATTACTGTACACTTGCCTCATTGCATTTGTCCAATGGCCCAGCCTCTTCAAGACTGACATGGCTAATGTTTTTACCAAACTCAAGAAGGGTTTTGAATTTCTTTATCTGTGTTTCTCTTTAATAACATTCTTGTAACCTTAAACATAAAATTTTGGTTTTGTCTCAGACATCTGAGTGCAGCATTTAAAGTTATTTAATTCTTGCCCTGGCTGGTGTGGCTCAGTAGGGACATAAGTCATAACATGGAGCCCTATTGATTCTGGGTAGCTGTGGCAAGGTAAAAGTCCCATTTATCTGTGATCTGATGTTTTAGACCCGAGACTTCGTGCCAGGGATAGACACATGGACTGAGAATGGACAAATAATAGATCCCGCAGAACAATCCAGGGCTTTTACTAAACGGGGGAATAGATCCTAGGTGGAGAAAAGCAACCAATGTTATCTTCCAGATGTTCCAGATGAACTTCTACTGTACTCTGGGTCTCAGGTGACATGCCTCTCTCTCCATCAATCCTTGAGCAGTCTCCCAGCCAGAAATGCTCTGCCTTTGCTCTGATCCTTCTTCCCAGTTGTTGGCACGTCTCACGAGGCACTGACGCTTTCTGCTTTGCATTGTGTATATTGTGTTCCTTGGCAGCCATGTTTGAATTTTCTCCTAGGTCCTTTTTATCCCCTCCCTCCTCCCCAGAAGGATTTTACACAGTTCCCCCACAATATTGTGCAACCAGCTGCAATACATAGGGGGTGCTCTCTGAGTGAGAGAAATGAAGCCCGGGAATCATTCTAATTTCCCAAAAGCATGGACCTTCCTCAAACTGCCGAGCAGATATCCAGACAGGTGGAAATGTCCGACCCGAATGCTAAGCAGGAAACGTAATCGGAGGCTCCACAGTGACAATAAAATGACAATAGCCTTTAGTTGTGATCAACCATAGCTTTCCTTGCCACTGAGATGGGCCTGTTGACAGAATGGTTTCTGGGAGGTGGTGGCAGTTCTCCTGGCACGTCCCTGCCCTAAAGGCATGAGGAGTTTCTGTATGACCAGGTCGGAATGGCGAGCTGCTGGTGGTCAGGAGGCCCGTGGCACTTAGCACAGGGCCATAGGACCTGGCGCGGGACGGGTGGGTGAGCAGTCTTTGGAAGGATGTTTAAGAATAGTTTCACAGTTGCTGTCTAGGTTCACATGGGTGTCATTTATTGAAACCCTGCAGGTGTTTCTCTATTGCACTTCAGCTACAGTATAAACCTGTTCACTCAAAGATAAAGTGAGTACACAGTAACAGAATATTTTTGTCCATTAATTAATCACAGCAGAAAAGCATCTCATATTTTTCTCAGTTGTGAGCCACAATTTGACCTAATTCTTGAATTACCTTTCTTTCATGATTTTTTTCTTTCCTCCAGCAGGATACAGGCCATTCTCTAATGCGATGTAGAATAGGAAGGGTGCCCTTTACCTTCACCATCAATGCCATCTTTGAATGCAGCCTTGAGCTGTTAACAAGAAGCAAGGAGACCTAGGCCTTCCTTATGAGCAAGTAAAGGAGCCCCAGCCCCCCTTGTAAATGGCTATTTATGAACACATGCCACCACCACCAAACAGCGCCTTACAATCCCAGGCCCCCGCGCCATTCCACCACTGTCCGCTCCATTGTGAGTTAGGGGAGGCCTCTGACCATCTGTTTCATTAAATGCAGCGAACAATATCTGAACTTCATGAAGCGAGCGTCAGGGCCTCCCCCTCCGCAAGCCCCTCCTCCTGCTGCTGCTGCCACCACCGCCACCACCACCATATTTTTTTGTTTGAACGCTCACATTGTAAAGTAGTGTATTCACACAGCAATTTTAAAAGGCTCGCTGTGTTATAAGATGGGACAAAGCGAGCTCAGTAACGGCTCAGGCCCAGTGCAGGTGGTCGAGCGAGCTGCCCCCCAGATCAAAAGTCCAACAACTGTGACTCTTCTTCGGAATGTGCAGTTAGGGAGACAAGGCCAGGTTTATCTGCACAGACAAGAACGAGTTATAGACACCCATCACACATGCAGGAGGACACAAACGGGGCTCCTAATCTTGCAGGATAAGAAAACTTTCCAATGCTGACAATTCTGAGGGCATCTCTGGAATATGTAGCTGGTAGGGGTTTTTCTTCTTCTTCTTCTTCTTCTTCTTCTTTTTTTTTTTTAATTAGTCTTTTATTGCGAGGCCATTGGTAATTATTATTTATGCTTTGGTGCTGTTCCGAAAGTAGCTAAGATTTTTTTTTTTTTTTTAAAGCCACCTTGGGGGCAGGAAATGGCTCCTTCTCATGGTTGCCTTTTATTTTTCAGCAGCGTTTAAAGACAGACTCCTATTTATACCACACAAGCAGTTCTGTCTGCTGTAAACAAAGTAGGTGGCTGGGAATTGTGCTTTCCCAGAAATGTTTTCCAGGGAAGCCATAATAAGAAACAACTGTGAACATCTCGAGAATTTGCCATCTAGGTGTTAAGAAAGAATATGTTGCTTTTCTGAGGAAAAATACCCCATTATTTTGTAAAAGAGTATAAGTATATCCAGCACCCAAAAGTGTGGTTTAAGTATTTGTTTAATTCTAAAGTGTGCTACCTTGCTAGTAGTATTACTTGAGGTTGTTTTCATTTTTTATTTTAAATTGTCTCTTAACATTTTTTGACAATATAGAAGTGGAAATGGCAGGAGGCATAATCACTTTTTAACTTGAATATCCTATTATCAAAGGTAAGACTCCTTTTGCAATATTCCAAGAAGAACTTTGAAACTAAGTATATCAGTGAAGAAAATGCCAGAACGGTATATTTTACAAAAAATAAATTAACTAAAAGGTCGAGAAGGCTTGGACTTCTGAAAGAAATAGCACCCAGGTTTCCTGTACCATTGTAGTACGCCTGGCTAAAACCACTCCACTTTTCCTTCTTCTGATGCCTTAATGATTTTGTGGTGAAGGAAAAAAAAACTATTAGTGTTTGCATTTCCAAGGTGGTTGAAAGTGTCTGAGTCAGGTTCCAAGTGTGTTCATAGAACTGCCCACGCCCTCTGCCTCCCGACCCAGGGCAGAGGCCCCTTCCTGGGGCGGGCCTCACAGCGTGTCGGAACCTCTGGAGTTCCCTGAAAATGTTTGGTGTGCGTGTACATGCATCTTTCTGGGACTCTTCTATAATATTTTTAAGAATCCACAACCAACTCCAAAAAAGCTGAGAAATGAGCAGTTGTTACAAAACTATGTACCATGTCCTATAGCTAAATACCACTCAGCCTAGCCTAGGTTATTTGAAATGTGTCAGCCTACCAGAAACACTTATTTTGAATTTTCCACAAAGTTTAATAAGAAACTTTGCAAGGGTACCTTCTTTGGGAAGTCAGATCATTTATCCAAAATAAGTCCTCAAAGATAATTACAGCAATTAAAAACTATACTATGGGGCCTTCTGATTTATAAGACATGTTCACATACAAAATTTCACTTGACGTAATCTTCACGAGGACTCTGTGACTTGGTATTGCCATTATTATCCTTATGGTATAGTTCATTGAGACCTAGAGAAGTCGAGTCTTGTCCAAGTTCATTCCACCAAGATGGGGCCAAACTTGGACCAATGCGCTGATTTTAGCCACAGAAATCATGTTCCCTTAGCAGTGACAGCAGCGGCAATCTTCTTCAACAGCAGACGTTCAGTGGTTATTGTGTAAAGAGAATGTGTTAGGCATCAGAGTCAACAGACGCTGAACTCTACTCCCAGGTAGCTTCATATTTTTTAAGAAACAGCAATCCCCAGTGGCTGGTGCTATATGGTGAGAGATAAATGCAATAGGCAATGACAACAAGAAGAAATCCCTGAGGCCGGTGGTCAGGTGTGACTATAGAGGAGGTGGCAGGTATCGGGGCCTAACAGTTACTGTCTCATTCTTAACCCATATGTGGGGTATGTTGCTTCCTTTTTTATGGCAGCATCAGGATATATAACTCCCAGTAGCAGAACTTGAGTGCTGGGAGTTGGTGTTAAAAAGATCTATTTGTGCACAACTGTGTTGAGTGTACATAGGAAGTTAACAAACAACTTGTAACTGCACTTACTTATAAAGTAAATATGACCCAAAAGCGTATGGAGAATTTTAATTGCAATGGAGTTTAAGATTTTCTTCAAAGAAATAAGAAAGGCTTGAAGTCACCTGAATAGCTCTAACTGTAAGCACTTATGAAAAATCTTTTCACAAACGTTTTACCCCAATTTTAGGGAGATAGTGAGAATTTTGATATTCTTAACTAAAATTACATTTTTATAAAATTTAATGGCCTCTGAAATTATACTGAATGTTGACTATACCTACAATACATATGATTCATAAATAGATGCAAAGGGTATTGGCAGTGTACATGAATTATTTTATTATAGCATATTAATTATTCAATAAGTGTATTACTTTAAAACACTGAATTTTTTCATATATTTCCATTAAACCTTCTCATCAAATGGATGTATAGAATTTATTAGTACAAAACTTGCCCAGCCAATAAAGAAAAGCATTCATTTTTTATTATGTGTACATGATCTGAAACCATAGCCTTTTAGGTCTTTAATCTGTTTGTTCAAGGCCAAGCCATTTATATGGATATTTTTTAAAGCTTCTGTATAAAGAAAAAAAGAACATTTTATTTATTCACTGGAGTTTTTATGTGCCTTGAAATTGCATAGATAAAGTATTTTCAAGCTCATGGATCTAGAGTAGATAAAAGGTCTCTTATTTTATAAGGCTTTATGTAAGCTTTTCAAAAGTACAGTTTTCACATGGTTAGAATTTTTAAAATAAAGCATTATTTCACTATCATAATTGGAGTTTGATGTAGGCATCTTTTTTCTTCCTTGAATTACATGTTAAATTATATGTCTAAGATAGTTTTTATTGCATGTTAATAGTTCTCTTGTTGGAGAAATTAATTTACTAACCATCATTTTCAGTATATGGCAACTATTTAATATAACTACGAGTGGAAAACTCAAAAAACTCGGGCTTGAGACAGAGCTTGAAAGATACAGCTTGGTTTTGCAACACATTCGTATGAAAATGAAAAATTATTTACCTCCCTCTCCTTAAGAACTTGTGCTAAGCCCGGTAGACTGTGGAAAGGAAGAGGCATTTATTAACTCAGGCAACTGGATGCAGGCCAGAGCCTGGGTGAACATTAGCTGCTGTTAGCTCTGCCATGTCAGGGCCAAGAAACAGCTTTCCCTGGCTGGAGCATTCCCAAGCTATCACGGCCCTCAGACAGGTGGGGAATAAATATTGTAGAATGATGGGACATTTGAAGAGCAAGCTCCTGATCCCCAGCACTCCATTTGGAGAGGCTTCAATTGCAACGAACAGGTGTTCCTGGGAGGAACTGTCCTCAGGTGGCCGGGGGGTGCCATTCTTTCACAAACATAAAAAGTTTCCCTTCGCTCTGCCCGCAGGAAAATTAGAATTAACTACAGCTTTTTCTTTTGAAATGGAAAAGAGAAATAGAAATATGGCACCAGGTTTTGGCTCTGACTGGACTTCCATGGAGCGCATAATCTAGGAAGGATGATGAGAATTCTTGAAGCAAAGTTATCCTTTCAGTTTTCAACCTCGATGATGCTGTAAAAACTGAGTGAATGCAAAGAATCTTTTTACCGATGGGTGTACCTATAAAATGGAATGCACTTGTCTTCTTCTACTACTCGTTTGTTCATTTGCCAAATATTTATTTCACTCGCACTTACAAAGTTCTGAACACTAGGCTGAGTGCTGGGGTTAGGGTGTAAACAGAAAAGGTCCCGGCTATAATAATAGTAATTGGTTGGCACGTGAAAGTGAATCCGAGTAGTCTTTGGGAAACTATGGATAGTAGTTGCGGGCATCAGAGCGGTTTCTTTTTCTGTAATGTCACTATATTGTGGATATCACTAATATATTTTTGAGGAAAACTCTGACTCCAAAAAACCTCCGCTGCCTTGCGGCATACCTCTTCAGGGGAAAGGCTAAGGGAGTAAACCCCGACAGA
Organism: Furipterus horrens; assembly: GCF_987537825.1. Taxonomy (NCBI): domain Eukaryota; kingdom Metazoa; phylum Chordata; class Mammalia; order Chiroptera; family Furipteridae; genus Furipterus; species Furipterus horrens. Next base: position 189,932,912 of record NW_028327175.1, read on the forward strand.
AAATCCGGAGCCGGAGTCCCTAAGGCGGTTTGACATTGTAGTCAACACCGGCAACTCCTGCGGCGCACCTGAAGCCAAGCTGTATTGACTCCGTCTTTCCCTTGGACCCTTCAGCTGCGAAGAGAGGGGGGGTCTGCTGCATGGGCAACAGCAGACCCTCCATATCACCCTGCCCAGGCTCTGTAGCTTCAGCTTCACTGGAGAGGACACTCCAGCGTCATCGCAAGATGTCGATTCAACACGGGAGGAGACAGATACCGTGTCACTCCCGAGTCGGACTGCACAGCCATTCTCGGCGGTGCAGATAGACTCTTAAGAAGCTACACCATCGTCTCTTGAGACGGACGGCTGCCGACGATTTTTGAGGACATTCTTTTTTAAGTCACATTTTTCCCACAAAGCATAAAATAGTGATATTAAATGAAGTTTTTCGAAGAAAACAATTGTTTTTAATCCCTCTACTGTGAAACAAGCTATTCCCTTGAGACAAGTATTCCCTTCTAGTCGTTCAGTCACAAAGCATGTATAGCCTTATATTGCTTTTTCTCACCTAATAATACTGTATCTTAAGTTTGTTTCTACGTTTCCACATAGTCTCTATAATTGTATTTTTTTCCTAATTTAGAAAATCTGATAAAAGTTTTTGAAAACCTTTTATTTGTAGGAAAAAAAAACTTTACCAGAGAAAGGGGAAAAAGTTATCCATACTCACAGTGAAAGGGAGCAGCTGGTTAAAGTTTGAGCATATTTCACTTCACTCTTTTTCTATGGATTTTATTTATATATTTGAGATCATACAACATGTATAATTTTATATTCTGGTATTTGCATGAAGGTAATATTGAAAGCATTTTCCCAGGCCATTAAAAACTCTTTGTAATTCTTTTTTTTTTTTTTTTTTTAAATTTTTTTATTTTGGTTTTTCAATTACAGTTGTCCCCTTTTCCCCCAATTTCTCTCCCCCACCCAACCCACCCCCTCTCCCACACTCATGTAATTCTTATTTATAGTGGTTGCATGATATTCTCTCATAGGAATATCTCCTTTATGTTAAACAGGTTTTTCAAGCTTATTGTTATGCATTGATGCTATGTGTCTTTATTCATAGATTATCTTAGTTTCTTAGTGTGGCATCCTTGAAGAGAATACATGCTGATTTTATGTATGATTTCATTCTTAAGTTTAACTTTCTAATCTTGTAGTCACCTGCGATATATTTTCAAGTAACTTTTTCAAGGAAAGTACATGATTTGGATATACAGACAGTCCTCGAGTTACAATGGTTTGACTTAACAATTTTCAACCTTAGTGGTGCAAAAGCTATATTCATTCCATGAAAATCATACTTTGAATTTTGATCTCTTCCTGGGCTAGCAATGTACCGTACAGTACTCCCACGGGACGCTGGGTGGTGTAACTTCAGATCAGGCACTTGATCCCAAGGATGAACAGCCGATACTCTGCAGTGTACTGTGCGGCCGGCATGGTTTTTCTGGATATCGTGTTTTGTGTTTTCAGGAGCCATCAACCAGGTACCATTTTCAGCTGGAAACTGTGGGTGATCCTTAAAATTGCTCAACAAGTGGACCACACCAACCATTTTTATGGCCCAACCCTTGGGCCTGTATGCCTGGTGGTCTTGTTTTAACTGTTGCTCTTTAATTTTTGGTGATTTACTGATATAAGACATCAAAGCCTTAGGGAAAATGAAATCCCGTGCTCCAGTTTCTGTAGGTGAAATATAGTGAGGCAGGATTTAAGGGGTCATTTCAAATACTGTCAGGGAAAGGCAGCTGTGGCATCATATTCATTGATGGGGTCAACTGATGTGTCGTGAAGGCCAGGCAGGTGTGCCTTGCTTCATGTCATGACAGCCTCCCACAAGACAGTGTGCGGTAGGCCAGGCATCCTCGTACATTTCTATAATCACTCCTAGGATAACAACAATAAGAACAACTTAATCAAAGGAACTGATTTTCCCTCTTAATGCTTTCATCCTGGGGAGCATTTATAATATTAGAAAAATGGTAATTCACTCCACAGGTATGTGCAATGAACTTTGCTGGGCATATAGGAGTGGAGGATGACTCTTCTCTTCAGAAAAACTCACGTCCTAATCAGAGAGAGAGAAGGGATGCAGAAAGGCTAACTCAAGGTGGATGGTGAGCAGAAACCCCAGTGCACAGCTAGCTCCTGGAGTCTGCAGGTCATTGCCATCATGGAGGAGTCAGCATGAATTTCCTGAATGACATGGCATTTGTAATGACCCTCAGAAGAGGAGTAAGATTTGCCCAGGCAAAGTTAGAAGGGATTCCAGGCTAAGGAAGTGACTTGACCACAGACAGGGAGGTAGCATCTTTCAAGGCAGGCATGGCAGATAATTCATATCAGCTCTTTATTGTCAGCTCTGTGATTCACACCTTTTATTTTCTGATGCCCCCATTTTAACAGTAGAATGGGGGTCACTTCACAGCACACACATTTAACTGCTGTGTGCAGCTGTCACCTCCTTCCTATCTGTATCCGGGAGATAAAACCTTGGCAAAGTCAAGTGACCTGAAAATCTCTCTAGGGTCCACTTTTTCTCACTATTATTATTCTTCATTGAGCACCTACTATGCACTCCGGACAGAAAGAACCTTATTAAAGACCCAAGTTCCTTCACAGTTTTCATGTAGCCCGTTGATTTGTTTCTTTTCACATGTTCTTATTTCCTCTTGAACCTCCCTGGTTTCACAGAGTTTTTCTAAGGATTCTGAAAGTCATTTCAGGCTGACTATGTGTCTAGGTGGGGTGTTCGTTAGGGCCAACGTGCCACCAAAAATACCACCCCGGCCACTGCCCAGACTGCCTCCTTTAAAGCTCGTTCTCTTGATCATTAGGCTTCGCTGTCTCTTCAGATGCTGTGTGTACACCATTGTGACCGGTTGTCTCACCTCTGCTGCATGTGACATAATCTGATTATTTACTGATAATCCCTTGATATTGGGATGGAGGGGAGCTGATCCTGGAGGAGTTTAGGAGGCAATGGCTCAGGTTCAGAGAGCCCGGATGGGCTAGAACAAACGTCACAGTATTGACTGAAAATGGCCTGGGCCTACTTCTGCCTTTTTTTTTTTTTTTTTAAAGCAACAGTTTTGCTTTAATAGGACTTGAAATTTTTAACCCAGTTTTGCTTTGGGGGGAAATGTATTCACCACATGTCTTGTCAAGATACCACTTTTTAAAAATTTTCGAATGAAAGTCATCTCTCATCGCTAGGGTTCTTTCGAGGAGCACACCTGCCTTGTGAATCAAGTTCTCTGACTTTTGTATTTCTGTTTGCAAATGGGATGCTTTGAGCAGCCAGCCTTGGAAGGAGTGCCTGTCCTCATCAGCATGACTGGAGGGTTGATGCAATACTTGCCAGTACCTTGGTCTTTTAAATCTCAAAGAAGAAGGGAGTGTGAGTGGTCAACACAGAGGTTAACTGATGGGTGACAGGTGAGGACAACGTCCTGGCTGGTACTCCAGGCTCTGTGACCTCTGATTTGTATTTATTGTCTAAGTAGGATTGTCACAGAAAAGAAAAAAAAATTTTTTTTTTAAAGAAAGGAAAAAAAAATCACTTATAACCCACTTTTTTAGTCTATTCATATGTTGACATTTTTCATTATGTGGCTTTAATACAATTTTAAGCGCTGCCTTTTTCTTTTTAACTTAACATGATAGCTTGCACTGCTATAGTCTATTTGATATTGCAGTTAGTCTTTTTTTATTTAATCAAGTTAATATGACATTTATAGAGGTTCAGGAAAGCTCAGTAAGTAGCATATGGTTGGCATTCCTTTGTTAAATTTATTTGTCCCATTTTCTACTAGCCATACAGACCACTGGCATATGTTATTTTTCAGGTGTTTTACAGTAATATTGACAACAAAGTGTATGTATAAACAACACAGGCAGGTCACTCCATGATGGAGGTCAATAACGTGGGTTCCAGAAATAGCCCCATGTCCCCGAAGGATTTCCTAATGGGCTGAAAGGGAATAACTGAACTTGGGTTAAGGCTTCAGGCATCATCTTTGCCGGCTGTCAGCGCCTGATCGTTGAGTGAGTGTCAGTCATGGCACCCACTTGGTGGTGTGTTCAGAAGGGGAGATTTGTCCCCACCCTGCAGAGAGCACTGAGGGACAGCCTGGCATAGAGGCGGCTGGGAGGAGGGCTGGCAGGAAGGCTGGTTTGGGAGCTGCCTGGGATGGCTGAGATGTGAGCGGGGTGCTGTGGGCAGAGGTGCAGAGCAGCCAGGGGGCAGCATGGGAGCACTTTGCACCTAGGGAAGGAGGAGAGAGACGTGGAAGAGGGTGATGAACGTGACTTCACCGCTTTTCCTGAGCCCAGCCTTGGGGAGGATGATGGATGACTTCTTGTCATCTTTCGGGTTTCCTCAGGGCCAGCTAAAACGGAATCTCTCTGCTGAGACCCAGAGTTTGGAAACTGCGAGTCTGCGGGCCATCAGTGACCCACAGAACTTTTTCGTTTATTTATTTTTGGTCTTCACAGTTTTATTTTGTTTGTTTTTTATTGAGATATTTATACATAATTAAATTCATACATTTTAGATGCACAGTTGGATGAATTTTGGTCGTGATATGTAATTGTGTAACTACCTCAACACGTCAAGATATAGACCAGTTCTCTCACTCTGAAAAGTTTCCTCTGGTCCCTTTGTCCTCAATTTCTTCCCCGTCCCTGTTGCAGGCAGCCACTGATCTGCTTTCTGACAACAGGGGTTTGCCTTTTCTAGAATGTCTTATAAGTGGAATTACGCAGTATGTGTAGTCCTTTGTGTATGACTTCCTTCATTTAACATAGTTGTTTAGAAATTCGTCCACGCTGTTGTGTGTATTAGTATTCCATTCCTTGTAATTGCTGAGTAATATTCCACAGTAGGGATATTTTTTTCCAGTCACCAGTTTATGAACATGTATGTTGCTTCCAGTTTGGAGCTATTATAAATAACGGTGCTGTGACATTTGTGCGCACATCTTTTTGGGAACAGAGCTTTTTATTTCACTAGGGTAAATATCTAAGGGTAGGATTGCTAGGTCATAAGGTAAACAGCAAGCGATTTCAGGCCAGGGGATGCACATGGAGTTCAGCCTTCGTAAAACAGCGTTCTTTTTGATCGACCACTTTGATCTGCATTATTTACCAAACTTCAGTAATTTGAGTAATACCATCACAATTTTTTTTTTTTTTTGGTCCTATCTACCTAACATCTGCACTGCTGTTTTTCTTTAAATTCGCACACTTTTGTCTTATACCTAAATACCTTCTCTAGGTATAAAACAGAGAATTATTCATGGTTCGAATGTGCTAATTATTCTCTTAATCCACATACTAAAATAAATGAACAAGTAAGTAAATAAAATGTTGAGAGTTGATGGATATTTAAGAAAAAAAGTAATCACCTCTGTGTGCCTATGGTCGGCTATGGGAACTGCAGCTGTCTGCACCAGGTTGTGGGAACCCGGCAGTGCCGTACTTGGGGGATTTCTTGCCCATCTCCCCCTCTAGACTGGGAGTCCCAGGAGGGGAGGACTGGCTTCATCTCTGTATCTCAATGTCAGTAAGCCTGGTGTATAGTATGCATTCAATAAATGTCTCATGAATGAATGTCTCTCTCACCACCACAGGTGAAATACCAGTAGCAAATAGAAATACTTGCTGTTTTCTCCCACTTTGAGTCCCCAACTCGGATGAACTTGGGCACGCAAACCTGGAATCAACACATAAAAAGTACCAAAACATGTAGGAGTGAAGCAGTGCCTGTTCTTCTACCTCCTAAAACTTTTCTTAAATGACAGAAGCGTTATTCATTTAATTCCCCTAATGTTAAGATTCTTAGAGAAATATTTATGTTAACATAGTGTACCTGCCTTGAATTTTACTGCATGGTGTTTACTGCTGTCATTTCAGATGAAAGCATTTGCATTTAATTACACAAAGCATTTTAAAAGTCCAAAATTTCTAATCTGGGGGGTTGGTTAATTTTATAAGCAGTAGCAAGAAATGTATTGCGTAGAAGAAAAAGGGCGTGCGTATTTAGATATGTAAAAAACATCTGATTTTCTGAGGCCCTTTAAAAACATATTTTTTTAATGTTTCAGGTGAGAAAGATAAACGGACTTGTTGGTTTATTTGCCTTGGTTTTGCTTTTTCCCCCGTAACTGCTGAGGTGGTTTTGTTTATAAAAAGGGAAGTGGCACCAACCTCAAGAGGCAATTGCCCAGTCTCGATTTGGGTGTTGTGAAGGTTCTCTGCCTTTCTTTAAACACACGCGTTGCAAGTGTGGCACCAGTTTATCACGGAGAAGTTCCTTCTTACGCTGTTGGGAAAGGCGCGGAGCAGGGGGCAGAGGGCAGGGACATTGGGGAGGCATCCTGTGGCCACTGGGACAGCACCGCCCCTCACGCTGCAGCCCCGGCCTGAAAGGCCCCCGGGGAGACTGGGCGAGCTTACTCCTCCGGGAACCCTTTCGCTCCACATGGGACCTGTCCAGAGGTTAATGACAGTCACTTCAAACAGAAAGCAGAAAGCAGAAGAGGCTAAAATTATGTTTCTAATCATTTTTGCTGCCTTTTGGAAAGTGTGATTAAAAGTACTGGCTGTTATGCAAGACGTATGAAGCACCACGTAACTACCTAACGTCGCACGAAGTGTTCTGAGGATGGACTGTTACAGACGGAGCCCTCTTCCCTCTAGCTGCCTCCAGCGCTTTGTTTACCGAGCTTCACGTGTCTAGAGAAAAATGTAATGAAGGAAGATGATTATGTGTATTCCAGTGGGCACGTTAGGGAAATTCATAAGTATTAGCTCAAGGTCTGTTTATTTCAGTCTGTTTTCTGTAAAGTGGGGTGTGTCTGCGTGCTCGTTGGAAGACCGATGGACTTCGGGTGACCGGCCCCAGCTGACAATTCCAGCTGCTTCTGAGGACCCAGAAGCACACTGCTTCCTAGTGTTCCCCTCCCGCCCATGAGATTTGTGTTTTATAATTGTGGTAGCACAGACATTATTCCTGAGCCTCATTTACTTGCATTTGGAGACTAGCCTCAGTGAAATAGCTTCAGATTGCAGGGTGTGTTTAGTACTGACAGAAAATATCTGGTCTCCATTACATATTTGTTTTTGCACTATGGAAAGTGAAATGTCTTAATATTGAAGCGTTGGATTGCTGAAATAAATTTGCTCATCGGTAAATTTGCTTTGGTCAGAAATAAAACTGTTAAAACACAAACGAAGCAAACCTATGCACAACCTTCCTCTTATTATTGTCCTTGGTCAGATGCTGTTTCCTTAGTTTTCTTAATTTGGGCTGAGTCTCCAAGAGGAAAAAATAATCACCCTCTTCTTGTCAGTGTGGACTGTGGAATTTCTTTAAGCAAAGAGCCAGGTCACAGCACCCGGAGAGCGTGGTTTGTTTTTTTCCGCTGGGGAATTGTGTTTTCTTGAGTATGTACCGAACTGCATGAACAAACCATTAAGTGCCATAAGTGAACAGAAAGACAGAAGTATTCAGAAACCCTATGACCTCTGCTACAAGGGTGGCTGACAGAAGACACCAGCTTTAATTGCTTGCTTCTCTCTTGCTAGTTTTTGTTTCCATGAAGCATTTCGTGATCCCAAGGCAAAAGGTGATTGGGAAGGCGATATTTTTATTTTAATGGTTCTATCAAATTTTCTTTATTCTGAATGATCAAAACTATTTTTCTAGATATAATCAAATAGCATTTACCCACAAATTATTCTTGTTAAGCAGAACGAGGCGTATTAACTAGTACTGTACAGGAAATGGGATTTAAACACAGACCCGCAGATCTTTTGCCTTTCTTCCATTCTTGGTATTTTTTAAAAGAATATTTGATTATATATAGTCACTCTCAACAGAGAAACAACAGAGCTTTGTTTCATAACCAGAAAAATCAAGCAGCTACCTGAACTTTTTTCTTCTCTGTATTAGCATATGTATATTTGTTTTAAACTCTCTTCTTCGCCCTGTAGCAGAGCATCCATAGCACAGTCTACTTTCTTTCTTTTAAAAATAACGCCCAGGTTTGTGCATTTACTTTTTCTTATCCTTACCTGAGGACATTTTTCCATTGCTTTTTTTTTTTTTTTTTTAGAGAAGAAGGGAGAGAGAGAAACATCAATGCAACAGAGAGGCATCAATTGATTACCTCCTATACGCACCCAGACCTGGCGGGGATCGTATGTACCCCAGCGTACCCAGACCTGGCGGGGATCATATACACCCCACTGGGGCTCAGACCTGCAGCTCTTCAGTTCCTAGATGATGCTCCAACCAATTGAGCCACACTGACCAGGGCTGTATTTACATTTCAAAATAAGAAGCTTCATTTGCTTTGGAACGGAAGCTTCCAGCAGCATTGTAGATTCACAAGCCAATATATTTAGCAAATGCTGTCAGAGAAACCTTAAAGTGAGTCTCTAGAACAGTGTTATAGATGTATACATATTTTTTAAATGGAAACAAAAAGCAGAATCCCAGCGATGGCACAGTGCCATAGTTGCAGTAGTTCCCCCAAGTTGGGGGACCACGTGGCATATCAAACCTCGATATTAGTGTCTATGCCACTGTGTCTTCCAGACACTGTGTAGCCTCTCCACACTGAGCATGGGCTACCCCTTGTCTCTGACCTCTGCCTTCCTGCCTAGGGAAGCTTCTGCTGACACCAGCGGAACACCACTATGTTTATTGAAAACTGCGGACATAAATTCTTCCTGATGAAATCAAGACAGGGAAAAAAAAGAATTCTAACGTCAATTTTTTAAGTTTAATAATTTACCGTGTTAAGTTAGGACAACACAGAGCTATTGCTTAGCAACACTGGATTAGGCAGAAAATAATTTAAGCTACCAAATGAGAAACATTTGTAATCGAATCTGCTCTAACACTTGTTTTACCACATGGCTTAACACCCTTTTGCTCACACATGGTTAAACACATGTTTGAACTGATGTTTTAACACCCGTCTCACACATCTTTATGCTCTTTGTTCACATATGCTTAAACACATGCCTTGACACCCTTTGCGCGCTGGTCACGGAACACAGGCTGAGTATTGTCTTGGGTCTCGTTTGCTAGAATTCATTGGCTAGTAGCATGCAGCCAGCCACTGGTGCCTAAAAAAGTCACAGTTCTCTCTGCTAGATGACCTCCCCTCTGGGGTTTCTTCGGTGTGTCTGGAGAAGAGAATTCTCACGGAGATGACTGTCACCATGGTCCTTTGTGTCTACTCCACCCCTGAGTGGTGACCCTTTCAGATATTTCCACGATGGGCGTGTCATGTCACAAAGGATTGTTTTCCATCCCAGCCAGTGGACTTGTGTTTTCCCAAAATGCCAAGTTCTGAAGTCTTACTCATGGCCAGACGTAGAATTGAGGTGATTTTTTTTTTCCTCTTAAGTTTCACTTGGCAATTTCAGCAGAGTGGAAAATATACATATACCAGAATAGGGTACTTGTGTTGCAGAAATCTGAACATAAACGGAAAAAGTTTCGCCTAATCTTTCATGAATTTGATTGTTTGCTCTCTCTCTCTCTCTCTGTCTCTCTCCCTCTCTCACCTCTGGCATCTGCCATCACCCTAGGCAAGGTAACTGTCTCCTATTCACTCTGACCATCTAGATCAACCATTGACAGATTCACAAAAGTTTGCCTCTTTTTCCTAATGTTGTGGGACACAGTAAGTAATAGCAGTTTAGAGAATATACTTCTGAGCCAGACTGTTTGGGTTTGAGTCAGGTTAGGCTTCCTCATCTATGAAATAGGAACAATGAACTGAGTTGTTGAATTGATTGGATGACTCAGCACTTTAGATCATTCACACAGTATCTGGCACATAGTAAGCGCTCAAAAAATAGTAGCTCTTAATTCAAGTAGAACTAAAGAGTGACAATAACCTAAATTTAAACAGTGCTCTACAGTTTACAAAACGTGTTATATCCCTGTCTTTTTACATCCCTGTCAAAACTTCCAAAGGTAAAATAATATCCCCATTTTACAGACAGGCAAGGACCCAGGTATCTTAAGAACTCTGCCAGCAATTGCGTAGCTAGTAGGTAGTGAGGTCAGATGTTGAATTCTGGTCCCTGAGACCTAAGTCAGTGCTTTTCTTACCATGTTACAAGGCTAGTCCTGCAAAATGTGCAAAGAACCAGAAAAAGCCCTTTGCACCAGAGAGCTTACAGAGAAGAAAAGATACTGACAAATGAAAAATCACTCCCAGTTATTGAGAGAAAACTATGAGTCAGCCCTATACTGAGTACTTCATAATAAATCATCTCTCTTAATCTTTACAGCAAGCGATTTGACAGGTGAGAAAACTGAGACCTAAAAAAGCATAATGAACTTATCCTGAGTCAAAGAACTGATAAGTAGCAGAACTAGAATTTGAACGCAAGCCTGATTCCAAATAAAACCCATACCTTTAACCATTACTCACATTGGCTCCCAACCAACAACAATAAATGAGTTCACAGACAAACTATATTGTATAAATCAATTTTGGATGAAGTCTGTTCTTCCCTTAATCATACCTCATTATGCTGCTGTGTGATTGTTTGATTGGTTTTGTTCATTTTTAACATTATAAAGTGGATAAGCATAACAAGAAATAAAAAGTTACGGCCATTATATGAAAGCATTTGTAAATTAAATCCACATTTAGTCTGTACCGCCACCTTGATGAAATTCAGGGCTATAAAATGTGCTGGCTAGCTAAATCTTTGTGGACATTTTCTTTTACAGGTAATATGTGCTCACAATTATCTGAATACAAGAATCATTTAAATTCTATGGCTTTCAGGTCCCAAGGAGTGTTAATGGATGCTAAATTAAATTATTTGAAAATAAATTCTACTTCATTGGCTGGACTCTAAAAGGTCAGTGTTAAGGAAACTGTATTAAGAACGATACCCTTGAGTTTGGTAGGTCGGAAGAGCATTTTTCATTATTGTCCATTAATAACTCAAGCTATCTTCACAGCTGGCATTAAAGATAACTTAGAGGTGACTGGAATCCTTGAGCTAACTTTCCATGTTAAATTGGTTTGGACCCAGATGCAGAGACTACCAATCAGACCATTTAAACACAGAACAAGATCAGCCAGGAATAGCAACACTTGGATGGCTGACTTGTACATGTAAGCAGGAATTAGTGATTACTTCCAATGGCGGGGTGACCCCAGAGGACAATTTGTGGGGTTCTTCATTCCGTTTTTGCCCCAAACACAGAATTGTTAGTACAAATATCTGGCAACATCAAAATACAGGTGCAGATTTGGATCTAAAAAGCCTCACTTGGGTCTCTTTGTAGTTTAACTGAGTTTCACTATGTTGAAGTTCAAGATCAAATACTTGTATTTTCGTGCAGCCTTTGCCAAATTTCCAAACCTCTAAGCACAAAATCCTCAGCCTTCATTTCTTTGCTTGCCTGGAAATCTAGGTAGCACTGAGCCAAAAGTAGAAGTTATGAAGTGAGATTATACTTGATTAGGAACAAAAAAAGCCCTATGTCCAGAAATGCAGATGTACACAGCATTCCTAGGGGAATGCTGGTATTTGATCTCCAAGTCTTAAAGGTTCATGTTCCCAACGTTAAGAGATGCAGGGAGCCAACTTTTATTTGTTACTAATGCTGAAATTACTCTGGAGATTCTAAGAGTATTACATTACAAATCAATCGGCTTTGGAAATCCTGCAGCTCATGAGTTACAAATATCACGGTGTGAGGGACCGGGGCAGTAAGTGAAGGACGTCATTCATAAACTTGACAGCATTATCGTGAGTATACTGGGTGAGGGTTTCCATTTCTGTGAGGGAAAGAAAAGGGAGCCTATGACTCTGTGAGTCAAGGCCCCGAGGAAGAGGACAAGGAAGTAAAGGCCTCCTTTGTGGAGGGGAGTTCTTACAGGAGTGGCGGGCCCAGTCAGCTTGGGCTGCAGTATCTTCCTCCTTTCGCTACTATCTATCTGACTTTATGACCTGGAGCACGTCAACTTGTTCACTGAGCAAGGCTTCCATGCTGGTGAAAGTTAAAGCCTGGGTATTCACAAAATAATACCCTTTGACACACACACAGCGCCTGTAGCCATTTATGAAAAAGATACACATAGCTGAGATTTCACCTCAAGAGGGAAAGTTTAATGGGACTAAGTCGAATATAAAAATCAAGAATAGTTAGAGGCATTAATGCATCACACAACTGCCTTCTTTTTTTTTTTTTAACCTTCATAAACTGAATTCTTAATAGGTACCTGGTACTCCTCTCTGGTATTAACTAATTGGAGTTCCTTTTGGGCTAGACCTTTCTTATTTTAAACTAGTGATCTACTTTTCTGTTTTAATTAATGACTTTAATTCCAACAACAACAAAGATGGATAAATCTCTATTTTGGCTACAGGAATAAGCTATCATAGGCAAAATCATACCCTTTGTACTTTTTACCAATAATATCTACTACTGTATGTGTTTTCATTGTAAGGTTAATCTGTCCTTGCAATGAAATGTTTTCCTTTGAGAATTAAACCTGTTAAATCATCAGACTTTAGGAAGACTTGTTTTGTTTTGTTTTTAAGATTTTATTTATTTTTAGAGAGAGGAGGAGGGAGAGAGAAAGAGAGAAAGAGAAACATCTATGTGCAAGAGAGACAGCAATTGGTTGCCTCTTGCACGCCCCCAACACGGAACCTGGCCCACAACCCAGGCCTGTGCCCTGACCGGGAATCGAATCAGTGACCCTTTGGTTCGCAAGGCGATGCCCAATCCACTGAGCCACACCAGTCATGGCAGAAAGAGTTTTTAAAGTGATCAGAGAACAGATGTCAAAAGTATTCCTAAAATTTGGACTATAATGCCTTATGTAGAAATATGACTGTACAATATATTGTAAAGTAATTGTAAGTATATGGTATATTTTAAGTGGAAAATAAAAATATATATATAAGAAAATGAAACACCCCATACATATTATTTACATCATACTAGTAAATTCAAATTTATGTTATGGTATTTGAACATTTCCTATTTTACTCATCCTCACTAATGATCTTTTTCAGATCTTAGATTTCATAGATGCACTGTGGAAGATAGAAATAATCATCATTTAGGTTGCTGAAAATAGCTTGCCAAAATTGATAATGAAAGTTATTCAGGATGTTCTGTCAAAATCCTTTCCAATTAGTGTTGAGGTCTTGAAGAGCCAGACTTAGCTTTTTTATTAATATGTTAGGTTTATTAATTTTGTTTTTTGATATATGCATAGTGTGACTATCTGATGCATCTCATGGTGTTGCGTAATTATGGTGCTTTTAATTTGTTACACCCCAGTCTATTCTTTGGTCTTATCTAAAATTCGTAATTAAATGCTTCATAGTTTCATAACTAACAACTCATTAGGAAGCCATGCCCTGTAGTTGAGGTTACTGCTAAGGCACTCCATACTTAAGTAAGCCAGAGACGTGTCTGACTACTTGACTGTCAAGTTTAAATATTTAAAGTTAGCAACTGACCCTTTGTCTAACCACTTATAGAAAATGAAATCAAGGTTGTGCATAAACCAGGGCAAAAGAGATTTTTTTCAAGTAGTCTTTTCTAAAAGAAGAAAACTGGTTGTGCTATACATACATAATCAAGTCTTTAGAATACATATACACATACATATACATATATGCCTATATATGCATATATACATATATATATCACCATGTTGACAATATATGATTTTTCAAAATAAAGGGTCCACTTTTTCTTTTCTTCTTGGTGTTTTTCAGAAAGACATAAAAATTTAAGGTTGTCATTTTACAATGATCAAATTCAGATTCATTGTTAATTATCATAAGAAGTTTTTATTCCTGTTTTTTGTATCGTGTCTAAAAAGATACCTTTTGGTTTATTGCTGTCTTTAACTCCAAACGATGAGAAACTGAGATTGGTGTTTTTAAGGCTTTGCTTGCTGTATCTAGATAAGGGAGCATAGTTTAAAGTCGCGGCGGTCCACCCCTTCTGGAGGTCTTTCTTACCTATATTGTTGAGACCTCGGCTCACTAGTAAGTGGCTGAATAATGTTAAAAGCAGCCCAGCATATGCTATGGCTATTGCGGTGTCATTTAACTAACATCTGCTGTGGATCTACATGATAGAAATAGTGTTCGCTTCAGTCAGGACCCAAACATGAGGGGATGTTGTAGATACGGCATGTGAGGCAGTGAGATCATTAGGTCTGCTTGTGGATGCTGTATTGGTCCCGGTGCTTAGATTCAGGAGGGTGGCATCATCTGGCCGATGTAAGGAGAACGAGATTTATGTGAGGAGCTTACAGGCTCTTTGGGGAAGCCAGTGAGAGACCAATCAGATGGCCTGCGGGAGCTCAGTGCTGTAGTCGTACCCCGCATGTCACCCAGGACACAGGCACTAGTCTCTGTCCCAGCTGTCCCAGAAGGCCAAATGCAACCCTCTCCCCTCCACACACACACAGACACACACACACACACAGAAGTACCTGTCTCTTCCCATGCAACTGCTGCCTCATATTGCTCACACCCACTTCCCAAGTCTTCTGCGGATCCCAGCCTCTCAGAACCTGGCCCACCCCCGGAACCTGGTTGCAAGAGAGACTCGAGAATGTCGTTGTCGGCTTTCTAGCCTACGCAGCCAAAGGAAGCAGCTAAAAGGGATCCGAATCTGTGTGGAGTGAGCCAGTGCTCAGTACCCCCGCCCCCCGCCAGATGCTGTGAGGTGGCGTTTCTCAAACTGTGTTCCAAGGAACCCTAAACTTTGGCCCACGCGCCTGAAGGTTGCCCAGGGGAGGAAGGGACCGAGCGACCAGGGCTTCATCTGGAGCAGCACCATGTTGATCTGGTCATCTGCTGGGCAGGTCCATGATTGTTGCTTTGAAAGTTTTCTCTGCAGTTTTTTGTTTGTGTGTTTTGTTTTTAAGCTTCGAAACCACTGCTAACCTGCATATATTCCTCAATCTTCTATCTACTACTTTCTTTCATGCGACACAGGTTAAGACAAGTATAGCCTAGAATTTCATTCCATACCATGCTTTTTAATAGAGTATTATCATTTTCTCAGCCAACATTTGAAAATAACGGCAAATTATACTCTTCATTCACATGCATTGTTAAGGAAAGTACTGTTAACAG